>NC_056744.1:115166177-115466177 GCF_019279795.1 Protopterus annectens
GTGACTATCTACTATGCATTAATCTCCTAACCTCTGCCACTGCCAAGCAAGGCAATATTCTCAACATGGGATTCTACAACAGTCTGACATCTACCTACATAACTGAATAAACTAAATGAAACTTCATCAAGGCATCTTTATTCCACCCACAGGGAGAATATCAGAGAGAGTGGGTCTCCTAGATTTGCTAGCTAAAATGATTTATTTGGACTAATCCTTTGTACTCTGTTTCTTGTTAGTCCTGTCACCTTTTCTGTCACAGGTGGGATACCAGACTTCACTCAAGCCCTCTGAATTCCCTCTGTTTTCAAAGTTAAATAAATGGGATGCTCCAAGCTCTTGAACGGTATCCATCATCTACAACTTTAGAGTGACTCTATTAGTGCTGAGAAACAAAGAACAGGTCTTAAGAAAAGTGTGCATGCATTCTGGCGTGCTTAATTCAAAACACTGGAGTGAAGCAAATGATAAACTGTGCAGTATTCATTATTAGACCAACAATCTTCATATTCTCTTCTTTGGTTCTGAACTAAAAGCAAGAAGTTGATGCCAGTCTTAATCTGACCACAACAAACAGCAAAAATAATCTTTACAATCACTACTAGTTAAAACAAACTCACATATATAAACAGTGCTCTCTAAAAATGCATTCAGCATGCCAATTTAGGTCATACGACATACCTTCCAAGTCCTTTCTATAGCTGACATTTGTATTGCCTGGTAACCTTGGTACAAAGCGATGAACATGAGTTTTACTAATCCAGCTCCACCCTCCATACCCTGTTACCCTGTACTCTTCACCCTTCTGTTTCCAAACCTATAAAATAAAAAGTGAGAATTAATACACTTGGTAAAAAACATACAACGAAACTAAAATATGAGCAATAATGACATGGAAATGCTGTACCTTACTGACTTCTAAACATGCTGTCCAGTTAAGTGCTAACAAAATTCATAATGGAATACATGAGGAATTCTACACTACATGAACTTCAAAATGAATGTTTTCACAGAGCTGCAAACTGAAGTTTTACTGAAAGCAGGACTCCATGGGGAGATATCAAAGGAAATGCCACCACTAACAAGCCTCGGTAATTCCTAGCTCAAGTACTATACAAAAAAGGCATTCACTCTTATTTATTTACACCTCTCCATGTTCAGACATGTGAAGACCAACATCCCCTCACTTCAAACTCACACAGTGTGTGTGTGTGTGTATAACTATATTTTAAATGGACATTGATAAGACAGATGGTGCAAAATACTTATTAGTGAAGACTGTAGGTACTTTACTTATAACCATGCTGCACATCAATCATTGCAATTATGCAATATTCAAACTGAAAAAAAGTTCAAATTCTCACACACAAACCTCTACAAAAAGAACTTTATAAAACATTGACAAAAAAAAAAACTAAATTAAATGAAACCTAAATCACAACCACCCAATCGAAAATCTGCAATAATGTCTTAAACACACACACTCTCTCTCACACACACACACACACACACACACACACACACACACACACACACACACGGAATGTGCACTCGTGGAAAAGTACAGTTGTGTACACTTACCATAAATGCAGCTGTTCGACTGTATTCACTGTTGCAGTCATCACATTTGGGTTACATGCTTGCAGTAGCCCTCAGTCGACCTGATTATCAAAGTCTTGGGTCCTGCGTCAGTTGCGGTCTCATCTTCCATGACGTCAGGTAGTCAGGGGTATAAAGCATGCAGCCGATGCCATTACATCAGTTTTTCTTGCCCCAGATGTCAGGTGCCCCCATAATGGGAAGAAATTAAATACAAGGTTACACCTCCAACAAAAAAGCAAATACACCAAAAGCTTTAAGCACAGTAAACAAAAATAGAGGTATAGTCAATAGAAGTCGGGGGCTGGAGGGAGGGTAACCAGGACTGCAACAGTGAATACACACGAATATCGACATTTATGGTAAGTGTACACAACTGTACTATGTTCTTCGTGTTTCACTGTTGTAGTCATCACATTTGGGTAGATTCCCAAAGCTAAGGATAGGAGGAGGTAATTAGATAGCATTAGGACCAGCTATAAGGCCCTGCAAGACTGCAGTGGCAAAGCCAGCTCTGGATTTAGAAAAAATTGGTAAGTGGTAACACTTGGTGAAGATATGTACAGAACTCCAGGTAGCAGCTTCTAGGATGTCCCTGGTAGGGACACCTCGGAGAAATGCTGTGAAGGTAGATGCAGCCTTGGTTGAATGTGGTCTTATCCCCCTGTGGGGTAGGTTTTCCATGGTGCTTATATAGCAGAAATGAATGCAACGGCCTATCCACTTAGAAATGGTTTGCTTTGAAATGGCCTTCCCTTCTGCCACTGCAGCAAATGAAACCAGCAGCTGTTCAGATTTCCTGAGAAGTTTAGTCCTGTCCAAGTAAAATCTAAGTTGTCTGTGCACGTCCAAGGACTGTAGTATTCGTTCCCCTTTTATCTGTGGATTAGAAAATAAGGTTGGCAAATGAATGGACTGATTAAGGGCCACACTGGACACCACCTTGGGCATGAAGGACGGATTGGTCCTAAGGGACACGCTGTCTGCATGAAAGATGATGAAAGGGTCCACTGCCATGAGGGCGTGTAATTCAGACACCCTTCTTGATAAAGTGATGGCTAGAAGGAAGACTGTTTTCCAAGAAACAAATTTGAAATCTGCATTTGCAGCTGGCTCAAAGGGAGGTAGAGTGAGCTTTTCCAATACAAAGTTAAGGTCCCAGGCTGGAGTAGGGGCTCTCCTGGGTGGTCTTAAGTTTTTGGCCCCTCTGAGGAATTGCTTAGGCAGTGGATGAGAGAGGAGGGGTGGTTCTGTATTGTAATGAGCTGAAATGGCTGAGGCATGAATTTTAATGGAGGAAAATGAAAGGCCCTTGTGAAGCATCTCAGTTAAGTATTGAAGAATCTGAAGTAAATTGGGTGCTGCTGTGCCCATCCCCTGAGTTTGGCTCCAGGAACAGAATCTTTTCCATTTTTCAGCATAGGATTTTCTACTACTAGGCCTCTTTGCCTCTAGAATGACATCCATCACTTGCTTACTGAGGGATGGTAACAGAGAGATCAGTTAATTAGCCAGGCTGCCAGATTCAGGGTTTGAAGCTGTGGGTGCAGAATCTGGCCCTCCTGCTGGGACAGCAGGGCAGGGGTGTTAGGCAGGTGCCATGGTGCCAGCAGTGACACACTGCGCAAGAGGGGGCACCAGTATTGCCCTTGGTTTGTCCTGTTTGATCTGTTTGGAGAGGAGAGACAGAGGGGGGGAAAGGCATAAACTGACAGGTTTTTCCAGGTGAAGGACAGGACATCCACTTTCCAAGCTTGTTTGTGGGGAGTCCTTGAGCAGAATTTGTCCAATTGGTAGTTCTGGGGGGAGGCAAGCAGGTCTATCTCTGGGCTCCCCCACTTGTTTCTCAACATGTTGAATATCTTTGGTTCCAGTTTCCACTCGTCTGGGTCCATGAGATTTCTGCTTAGGTCGTCTGCCAGTGTATTTAGCTTTCTTGGCAGGAATTGAGCCTGTAGGTGCACTTGGTAGCTCAAGTCTGTGTTCCACAGAGCCGTGGCTAGTCTGCAGAGAGGGTATGAGTGGGTTCTCCCCTGCTTGTTTATGTACCACATAACAGTGGTGTCATCTGTCTTTACCAATAATCGTCCTGGAAGAATGTGGTCCTTGAAGGCTGTCAGAGCATTCTGTACAGCTAACATATCTTTTTGATTGATATGCAGGTGCATTTGACTTGGGTTCTATTTGCCCTGAGTGCACTGCCCTGCCAAGTGAGCCCCACATGCATAGTCTGATGAGTCTGCTGTTAGGGTTAGGGCGCCAGGGGGAAGAGTGAATGGCAGTCCCTTGTTTTGGTGGCAGGCCTCTGCCCACCAAAAGAACTATCTGTAGACAAGGTATGATAGTAATCATTGATTCTAGATCCTGAGAATGTTGACACCATAGGCTTTTTAGGTACCATTGAAGTTTCCTCATATGCAGTCTTGCATATGGAATTAACAGAATGCAACAGGCCATGAACCCCAGGGCCTGCAGGATTTTCCTTGCAGATAGCTGGGTTTTTGTGGCCAGTAGTCTGAAGTAGGTTGTCAAATGAACTTGTTTCTCTTGCATGAGTTAGGCCATCTGGGAAGTTGTGTTCAAGCTTGCTCCCAGGAATACAATCTGTTGGCAGGGTAATAGGTGTGATTTCTTCTTGTTAATGGTGTACCCCAGTGAAGTTGGAAGTCTCTTTACAAATGCCAGGTGCTGTAATACCAATTTCTGATTCTCTGCCTGAATCAGGCAATCGTCCAAATATGGGTAAATGTGAATATTTCTCTGCCTGCAAAATGCAATGGCAGGAGCTAGGCACTTTGTAAATACCCTGGACGCAGTAGATAAGCCAAAGGGCAGAGCAGAGAAATGATAGTGCATGCAGCTTGCCCTGAAGCGTAGGAATTTTCTGCAGGATTCCCTTTATTGGGATGTGCAGATAAGCTTCTTTTAAGTCTAGAGTTGCCAGCCAGGCATCCTTGGCTAGCATAGGAAGAAGCTGCTGAAGAGTTAGCGTTTTGAATTTTGGAACCACCAGAAAGGTGTTGAGAGTAGAAAGGTCCAGGATAAGACGCCAGGATTTTTCTTTTCTGGGAACCAGGAACAGTCTTGAATAGAAACCTTGTCCCCCTTTGTTCTGCTGGAACAGGTTGAATAGGCCTGATACTGAGGAGAGAGATCACTTGTTTTTGGGCCTCCGCCCACTGGTTTGGGGGAAGGTCTGGCCATCCACTTGGGGTTGGGAGTGAGTGGAAGTGGAATCTGTATCCTAGGGAAACTATGTTTAAAACCCATTTGTCTTGGGTAATGAGTTCCCAGTTTTTTGCATGCAGGGTGAGCTTTCCTCCTAAGGGATCAAGTAGTTGAGCAAGGCTTGGTAGGGGTAAGGATAAGTCATTGTGCCATTTTTCCATAGGGGGGAGGCTTACTACTCCCTGATTTGGAAGTGGGGGCCCAACACTGCTTAGATCTGTGCATAGCCTGAGACTGAAGTCTTGGTGGTCTGCTGCTCCTGGGTTTGGACTGAAAAGGCCTGGAAGGGACTGGAAAGGACCAGTTCTTTGAAGGCCAATGCCTACTGAATCTAGTTGGCTGTACTTGTAGGAAATCTTTAACAGTTTGCATAGATTTAGCTTTTTCCTCCATCCTTATGAGGACTACTTTTGCTTTGTTGCCAAAAAGGCGCTCTTGGTGTAAGGGTGTATCCAGTAATTTAGCTTTAACATGATCTGGCAAGCTTTGTTCCTTAAGCCAAGTATGCCTTCTAAGTACAGACCCAGTAACAACAGTCCTGCAAGATGCTTCTAAAGCATCAAAACCACATTGCAAAGTATGTTTACCTACTTGGGCAGCATAATGCATTAACTCTTGCAAATCTTTCTGCTCAACACAGTCAGGAATCAACATAATTTTCTGTTTAATTAATCCCATAATATGCTGCTGATACTTTAACATATGAAACTGGCAATTTAAAGCCCTAATGGCCAAAGTGGCAGAAGTATATACCTTCTTACCCCATCTGTCTAAAGCTCTAGAATCCCTACCAGAAGGGCTAGGATTTTTGGCAGTAGTAGCCTTAATGCCTTTTGGTCCTTGGGAAATGGTCTCTGGATCCACAGTAAGATTCTTGAAAAGGAATTTGAGAGAGACAGGTACTCTCTGTAGTACCTGTCAGTTTTCTTGGGAGCTGGAGGCAAAGTGTCTGGGGTAAGGCTGGATTCCAAGAAAACATCATTTGCAATCTCCAGAAAAGGAGGGATAGCTAGAGGCCTGTGTTGAGGCAGGTTTAAAAATTCCCCAAGTCTCTTTTTGGATTGAGAATAGTCCTGGCTTTCCCAGTGGAAATGCTCCCTAAGGGTATGCAAGACTTCACCAAAAGAAAAATCTTCTGGAGGGGAAGCAGAGGGAATGGAATCCTCTGCATCAGAATCCTCATAAGTAGATAAGGGTAAACCCTGGTAGTCAGAAGGAACAGAGATATCAGATTCCTGATCAGAAGAATCAGAAAGAAAATCAGTTCTAGGTCTCTTAGAGGGGGAAGGCTGGCTTCACTTAATTAAGGTAATAAGGTCTTCAGCCATTCTAATCATTTGTTTTTGAGGCATATGGGCCTGAGAATGCACTTTGGTCATCGGTTTTCTAGGCTTAGTGCGAACTTTAGGCCTGAGGAATTTGGTAATTTTAGCTTGAAACAAAGTCGTCGATTTGATATGAAAATCGGTAGGCCTGAATACACCCTCAGAAGCCGGTGCCTGCACAGTGGCTCCAGACTCATCCAAGGTAGAGACATCCGCAGATTCCATAGTCGAAGATGCATCTCGCAGCATACCGGACTCCAAATGGGTCTCAGTAGAGGCCTGCGAATCTGTAGTAGCAGTTATCAGGGGCTGCGAAAGCGCCTCACTGAGTATCGGACTGGTGACTAGCTTATCGGAAGAGTCGTCAGTAGTTTTGGACCTATGCGGTCTGTCTCTGTCTTTATCCTTACGTATTTTCAGGAGATCAGCAGTCGGATGGCTTAATGAAGCCATTTCGGAGTATGGAGATCGAGAACTAAAGTATTTAGTTACAAAAATAGCCTGACGACGAATAGTTCGGGCGTTGAACAAGGCACAAAACTGACAGCGAGGGATGTAGTGGTCAGGGCCTAAACAGGTGACGCAGTAAAAATGAAAATCTCTATGAGGTATTTGCTTTCCACATGCAAGACAATTGTTATTTTTTTCTGACATTGGTTAGAGCAAGAAAAAAGGATCCCCAATGGGGTACTTATCTTTTTGAAGACTTCAGGTCTGAAACTCTAAAACGAAAATTTCAGGAGTCGGCCGACCGGCACTTGTGAACTGCTTCTGATTCGGGCACGGCAAGAAAGATTGATGTAATGGCGTCGGGCTGCATGTTTTATACCCCTGACGACCTGACGTCATGGAAGAAGCTACAGCATCCAACGCACAAATCTGAAGACTATGGTATTCATGCCAGCTAAGGGCTACCTACAGGCAGATAACCCAAATGTGATGACTACAACAGTGAAACACGAATAACTTATTTTTAAGACAGTTTCATGTCTTCTTGAGATATAAAATAAATGATGATAAATGAAAGGTTACAGCAGTAATGTATGTACCACACAAGAACTTATATAGCAATATCCATACTTATGGGGACAGGATATGCTGAAGTATTTGGTATATAGATTACAAATGATTTTGTAAAGGCAGCTAAGGATATGTGGGAAGAGACTAAAAAGATGATATAAAAATTGGGAAGCTGGAAACTCATGATTATGGACAGAAGACACAAGCAGTGAAAATGTTTTTAATTTGTTTACTTCTATATACAGGTCAGGCACATTTTTATCAACCAGAAGATAAGTTGCAGACAATAATTAATAAAATGTTGAAGGAATTTATTTTGGAGGGGAAGAGTGTAACAGAAAAGTGGGATAAGTTGTTTCTCCCCACTGATCAAGGTGGTTTAGGATTACCTGATTTGAAAGGATACTTTAGAGCTATGCAGTTAAGGATCACACAACATGAACAGACTGTTAGAAAACAAACAGGAAAGGGATGATGATGATGAAATGGGGGGGAGGGAGTTAAGGAATAAGGACAGAAAAGGACTACTGATGTAGGTTCCTAAAGAGACCCACCATCATGCAGAATATTATATTCATAAAGCGGCAGAAAGTATTTTAAAAAGTACAACAGCATGGGAATGGTGAAAGGAGATTTTACCTGTAAGGATGACTGCAAGTCATACAGAAAACAGGCAAGGGTGTGGTGGAATTTATTGTAAGAAATTAGCAACGTTATCAAGATATTGACAGCAAATAACTAAAAGGAGAAGGTAACAGAGTGGGAAAAGGTTAAGCATAGGTTTGGACTGTAGGTTAGAAACTGCCTTCCCTACCAGGGATTGATAACACAGTATAGGCAAACAGAAGGGAACAAGACAGTTAAGTGAAAAAACAGTTCTTACAGACTTTTTAAAGTTGAGTCTAGAAGAGAAGCGTCTGTTAAAAAAGAAATAATTAGCAAGACAAAATACTGCATAATACTGCATGATAACCAAAACAATCAGAGGGGTTAGAAGTGATAAGGAAAACTGAATGGAAAGGCAATTTACAAAAGTGTAATGGAGGACATATGTATGGCTCTCCCAAGTATGCAACACAGTCCAGACAGTTTAAAATTTTTTGCATGGAAGAGTTTGCATAACTATTTGTTTACCTCAAGCTGGCTTCAGAGATTTTTCCCCTAGGTAAACAGCAGATGTTGAAAGGGTGATGGGAGAGAGATCAGTAATTGCAAACATGTTTTTGGGAATGTAGACATATGACAGATTTTAAAAATTCCCCACAGATTATTTTGTCAGAAATGCTTGGGGAAATGATGGTTGTAACTAATAAAATTAATCTTTGGAGTAGAGGTAGTAGATCTGAATTGCCTAGAGATAGTAAGGCCTGAATACATTTAATACTACTGGCTGGTAAAAAAGCAATTTCTAGAAAATGGAAATAAAACTACTTGCCTTACTACTACTGTATGTTATGTTACCAAAACAAAGCAAGTTGTCATAAAGTAGTTCAAACTAAGACACTGAATGAGCTTTTGGATGATTTGTATATGAAGCAAAAAACAGATGTATCTGTTCAGTGTGATGTCACAACTGAACTTAATTATTCCATTGCTGAAGAGTACATTTACACAATGTGCTGACCCTATCCTTATGTAAACCACCAAAAATGGGAAAAGGGTTAGGAATTTAAGTAGTACTACAGACTGTATGTAACAGCTAAGGGAAGAAAAATTAAAAAGAAGACCAAATGAGGGGAGTTTTTCTTTACCTAAAACTTTACACTTGACACAATTGTTTGCCCTTCTCCAGCATCTTTTGGTAGTTGGATATTCGTGATAAGTGACCATGAAAAAGAAAATAATCAGACCGCTGCAAAACATAAATAAGCATAATGTTAATATAGCTAGTCTTAGTGGGTCAAAATTAAAGGATATATAAATGTAGCTTTGATGGGTACAATAAGAAAAAGATGCTCATTTAGCACCATTATTCTTCATGCTGGGGTCAATGATCTTCTATCTATACCCTCGATCACATGTAAGGCAAACTGAAAACATATTTCCCAGTTATATCTACTGAATAAGCTAGATTTGTGGTTTAGTGAAATATTACTTTCACCAAGCCTTAGAAACTATCAATTTTCCAAAGTACTGATGTATAATAAATGAGCAAGTTTTTTTTCCATTATAATAAAGATTATTGGTTTCATTAAGACGTGAGATGAGTTTTTATGCCAAAAATGAATTGTTCGACAAAGACCAGTTTCGTCCAAGTTCTGTTGCAGGCACGTTGTTAAAGCAAGAAGTTCTCCAATATATTACCTAATTTTTTTACACCACAAATTCATACTGTGCAAACAGTACAAAGACAGCCTATAACAACACGCTGATTAAAGTTTGTTAAGCCATTGAGCATAGTTTATGCAACAAGGCTGGAGAATTATTTGTTTTGGCATATCTCTCCAGGTATTCTATCACTGCCATCACCAAAGCGTAGCAAAGATCTACAACTAACAATCTTTAGAAAATTAGAGTGCTTAAGAAAATATACCTCTGGGGTGGATTAGTCATATTTGTTAATAATTTGATACCTGCAAAATTATTATGGCTTATCCAGAAATGGAATCTCTTGCTACTGAGCTACCTGTGATTGTTAATGCAGAAGGCTTAAATATAATTATCACAGCCCTAAAATGAACAGGGACCAATTAATGTCTTAACTGAAATTTGTTAAAGACAAATGGAACTTTTACAATCTGGTAATTTTTGGGAGATTGTAGCTTTCCAAATACTGACTGGTAGCTTAACTTGTGTTATTCTTCTTTAAATTATGAATTCTATGATTTGATATCATCACAAAACTTAACACAAATGGTAGGTAGACATTCCAACAAGACTAAATGCTACCTTGGATTTACTGCTTTCAAAAATTAGTAGCAGCATTCATTATATAAGATCCTTCCCTTAAGGCACTTCAGGCTCCTCTACAGTACAATTTACTATAAATTCAATCCATTAACCACTGAAAGCATGAAAAATCTATGATTGTAGTGGTTTTACAGAACATAACTCGATTCGTGGCATACAAAATCAAACTGGACTTGGGACTTTCAACATGATACTTCATTTGTATGGATTTTATCTGAAACAGTTTGTCAAAATCGCGAATTCCTGTAAACAGCTGAAACTGTTCGGCTAAAGTGCATCAAGCCTCCTTGGTAGAATAAGAAAGTAACTGAATTATAAAAGAAAAAGAAAAGCAAGTTCAGTTTATACAACGAGCTGGACATTGTAGTGCCAAGGGAGCATTAAACAAAATATGCAAAGAACTTAAAAGGTCAATCAGGACCTCTAAAAGTGCATACAAGGATTCATTTCTGATGAAGCATGTTGACCAAAATAGATTTTATAATTATCTTAATAGTGTCAAGAATGTACATAACAGAATGGATCCTACATTGAACAAGGCTTTCTCCTCATTGGTGATATGGACATTACTGTTGAACTACTGAATGTTTGTTTATTTTTCAACATTAGTAACATCAAAAATAACTCCTTTAGTAGACATTTTAATCGCTAATAAGTTTTCAGCAATATGTTCTAAATTCTCTTAAGATATGTAGGGTCTAAAAGAATAGTTTGATCAGACTTGACTTAATACCAAAGGAAGCACACAGATCTGTTCAGAACTGGTGGTCAAAGACACCACATACACAAATGCTGTAGATATAGCCAATCTACTGGCTGACAGATTCATCGAAAACTTCTCCCCTCTGTCCCTCCATCAGTAAATCAGGACATCCCCAGTACCTGCTCCCCACACCTTATCGCTAGGGAACAGGTCATTACTGCCCTCTCAAAGACAAAAAATACAGCCTCCATGGGAACTGATAACATCCAGGCTGCATCCTACATGAACTCAGGCATGAACTTGCAGCACCATTAGGCACCCATTTCAACCAAAGCCTGAGTACCGGCTTTGTCCCAGCCGAGTGGAAGACAGCCACTGTCATCCCTTTACACAAAGGTGGAGCGTCCGCAGATCCAGGAAATTATAGACCTATCAGCCTAACTAGCCTGATTTGCAAGGCCATGGAACGAATTATCATGGACCTCATTAACAGCGACATTGGCAATCTACAAACACTTGACTCCACACAGTTGTCTTTGACAAGGGGAGGTTGTGTCTGTTAAATCTGGTCGCTTTCTTTGAGATAGTCACCAAAGCCATGGACGAGGGGAAGACTGTGCACACAGCCTACCTTGACCTGGTCAAAGCCTTTGACGCTATTCCCCACTTGGGCATAGTAGATAAACTCTCTCAGCCAGGCATCAATCCATATGTTACCAGATGGGTAGCAAACTGGCTCACTGATAGAACCCATCTAATCAAAATAGGGGAAGCCATCTCATGCAGTAGACCTGTAACGAGAGGCATACCCCAGGGATCAGTCTTGAGGTCTCTGTTATTCAGGATATACTTCTCTGAGATGCAGGTCAAAACCAGTGGGCTATGGCTGGCCAAGTTTGCAAATGACTGCAAACTGGGCACAGTCATCGACTCCCCAAGTGATGTGGATGTCCTCCAAGAGGGTCTCACAAACAATTGACAGGTGCCAGAAGTATGGCCTCAAGCTGAATGCCAAAAAATGCATCATCCCCTTTGGTAAGAGTGATGTCCCTACATACTATCATATTAATAACAACGTGCTAAGCACACAATCCATAGTGAGTGTTTTGGGCACTCAGGTTGACAGCAACTTGGCTTTTAACCACCATGTTGCTTCTATTGTATGGAAAGCTTTCTACATGGCCCACCTCATAAGTAAAGGTAACTCATCCGGGGACAAAGAGGTAATAAGATCCCTGTATTCTTCCCTTATATAGCCAATTATTGAGTACAACACCCCCTTCGGCATGTACCTCGCAAAGCACATACAGCAGCAGCTGGAGAGACCACAGAGGTTCCTCACCAGGAGAATCCAGGGCCTCAAACACCTACCCACACAGATAGGCTAAAACAAACATGTCCCTCTACTCAGTTTCATGCAGACTCCTCAGAAGTGACTTCTGTCTGGCATACAAAGCAATCTCAGACCCCCGCCTTGATGGGACTGCTGCATATCCGCAAGTCAAGCTCCACTCAAACAACCAGTACTTGCAACCTCAATCTGGTCTGTGATATCAATAGGACTTGTTGGTGGGATAGATTTGTGTCCCAGAAACTCCCCCATCTGTGGAATAGACTCCATCTCCATGTCAAGCAGAGTACCTCATTATCCCTTTTTAAGCGCAACCTGGATAACTGGATGAGAAACAGAAAATACACTCCTGGGATTCCACCTATGTCCCTGCTGGACAAGGGCTCTGGATGCTGACTTGTCTAAACATGGGCTAAACACCTGGCTAGGCTTATAAAGGGCCTCAGGGCCAATAGCCTAGTAACCTCCTATGATCCTATGACCAGTCTGTTTTATCAGTAGTGTTAAGGATGACTTAAGGCCAATATCCCAACTATTCAACATGACTCTGGAAAACACTGTGGCTCCGGTTACGTGGAAGTCAGCTTGTGTCATATGAATATACAAGAATGGTACACATAATGTTATCTCCCACTCTCGCCCTATTAGCTTGACCATACTTCTATGGGTAAGTGTTTTGAAAGGTGCACACTCTCCGATTAAATAACAGTGGAAATGACAGCCCTTGCAGATCAAAATGAATGTGCTTTTATTAAAAACATTCAACTAACCTAGTACAATTTTATAAAACAATCAGTATTGCTCTTCATAGTGGCATTAACTCTGGTGTATTACATTTGGATTTCTCAAAGGCCTTTGACAGCATTCATAATATAAAATATGATCTTTAGTAAGACAAAACAAAACCACAATACGTAACTGAATGGATGAAATACTGGTTTACAAGCAGATGCCAATGTGTTAAATTGAAGAGACACCATTCTGGATGTTCAGCAGATTCTTCTGGGGTACCACAGGGCTTGGTCATGGGCCCTGTATTATTTAGCTGTGTGATCTCTTTATTGGTCATGAACTCTGTATTACTTAGCTATGTGATCCATTTATAATGTACAGTTACTTACTGAGTGCCCAAATACTCAAGATGATATCAAAAGCGGGGGCCTTTTATCTTTCTCATCTGATTTTCTCACATTCAGCTCATATGTTTCTGAGTATTTAGATGGGTAAACAAACGCAGATTACAAGTTAATTCTTCAAAAGGTGGTGTGATGTACTCTGGAACTTTTATACCAGATCAAGACCTTATCTTGGGTGTTACTGCCATTCATGAAATCCCTAATCCCTGAATACAAGGACTTAGGCATATACTCTCAAACAGCATACTACCTCCAGCAAGACAGTCACAATGAAACCCTGAATTCTAACCATATGCTAACTTCCACTAGGAGTCCTTCCCATGCTTGTTATTCTAAACACTTTCTACAACACAAATGTCATCCTGCCTACTTCCTGAAATGTTAAGTTCTAAACTGACTTCATGTATACACTGTATATATTGTAAAGAACTATAATTTCACTGTTAACTCTACTTCTGCAGCATTTCTCTGTACACAAGACTATGTAACAAGTATAAGGATTTACAACAAACATATGTAATTGTGCGTTTTAATACTCTTTACAAAGCATTTGATTTTTTATTTGTTCTTAAGTATTGTACGCTTCTTGATTATACATATTGTTTGCTTTTGTTTTTGTACTTTTGGGTCATGGCTGAAAAGGGTCTTCAGACCAGCCAATCTACCCAGTTACCAAATCGTATATAAATAAACACATGAATTCAACTTAATTATAAGAATAAGTTAAAGCAAAGGCAATGCATATTATGTGATTAGTAAAAAATGTCTGCAATAGGTTGGCATTTTTGGGGTAAAATTATTCTCCACTTATGTTAGAACCGTTACTGTCACTGTTAGAAAGTGTCCAAAGGAAGTTTATGAAAAGAATAGAATAACTGATTGTAAAACACTTAAGATTTTCTAAAGTGCACTGTAAACTAATCTATACTCAGTAAATTAGGGCAGACTATGCAGTAGATTATGTTTAGCATACCGTGCTCTCCATGACAAAGAATTCAGGTTCTTATTGAACGCTTACATGCTACAAACTAATACATCATTTAAAATATGTAACTACACTTTCCAAGTTTCTAAATGTAACATATGTCATTCAGAACTAAATTTATATATCCTGACATTGTTAGGTCCTGGAACAGGCTGCCTCTGTATGTCAGGCAGACTATCTCTTGAATTGTTTTTAAGAGTAAGTTAGATCCTTGCTTTGGGAATACATTTTCTTGGAATTCATAGTCTGTGTTCTGATGATCTATGACCTCTGTGTAGGACACAAACTACAAAACTATAAAAAATCTACACCAACTGCAACTGAAGTTTTGAGTTCTGTACAGGATATAAAAACTGCAAGTGGGAACTTTAGGAAAGGGATCAAGCAAATTTTACAAAAATAAATGGAATTTCTGGGAACAACACATGCAGTATAACATTCAGGAGGTGTGATGTTTAAGGTAAAGCAGTTGGTGTGAATTAAATTGTTAAAAAGAAAAAAGTATACTACACAGAAACAGTAATGGAAATATTATGATGGCTTGTTTTCTTTTCTATTAATATATTTATATTAGTGTCATTTTAAAATTAGATGACTCAATAAAGACGTTGAAAAATACAACTAACAAGGGGGAATGAAAATGAACATCATTTCTTTCATCTTATGTGCTTCTTTACATATACCACCATTACTATCATTTTTAGACCAATAAGCACAGTATGTTTGACTGCTAGACTTATTACACACAGCATAGCTGCAGTAATCTCCACTCATTGTTTTGACCCATTAGAATAACACAGATCTGATCAAATACCCATAATACCAAAGATAAATATGGGGAAATATTGATCTTATTGACAGAATACCATTTTTCTACTGAACATTCTACAACACAAGTGCATCCGGTAAATAATTAATAGCCTTCAATAAGCCTTTCTCTCACAACTTCTCTCCCCATTGCTGACTCAGCTTTCATCTTTTAACATTTTCTTACATTGGAGGCAATTTTTATTTAACCTTCAGTACTAGTAACAGTTCAACTCAATTCCCTTTCCTGTAATTAATACTTATATTGCATATCAAATACTTACTAATTATCTTTTTTTTTTTTTAACAAGAAACATCTTTATTCAATCATCATGTATGACATAGGCAATCACACATTTATAAAAATGAAAACAAATATTGACATAATTTTACTTGCAAACATTATACATCACTTATAATCTATCCAGTCATTGTCAGTCAGACATTACATAGCTCAATCAAATCCTGCATTCCTTTAAACCTCGTTTGTCTGCATGCATCGTTCCCATTTTTTTCTATGTAATTTGCTCCTACTCTTTTCTAAAGATCTCAATTCCAGTTGTTTTATCTATGTTATTATATTCACTACTTCTAGTAAAGCTGATTTAGACTTTGATTTCCATTTTCCAGTAAATGCTTTTTGATAGCCACCATAACCAGACTCAGCAAGGCCTATGTCTAGGCAATTCTGATTCTGTAGCATAGCTCAAAAAAACATTTCCTTAGTTATACCAATTTGCTCGCCCAGAATCTCTGGCAGAGCAGTCTGCAAGAAATCTTTAAAAGTCTAACAACTCATTACACTCCCAGAAAATATGTTCCCAATTACCTCTTTCTTCCCCATCACACCTCCAACATTTCCTGTCTACCTGAGGAAAAATTGGAATCTACTTGGGGTATAAAATACCTATGTAAATACTTCCAAGCAAAGATCCTAAATCTTCTAGACTTTGTTGCATATTTGGGAGACATACACATATTCCCTCATTGTTTCTTTGTGAATTGCTTATCAAATCTCACTTTCCAATCCTTTCTAACCACCTCTGATCAATTCTTATAGTTATCATGCAAACATTTTGCATGCTCTACTAATTATTACTATTTTATCAGCAGCTTTTGTTCTGGATTCTACTAAAAATTCTAACAGTGCTGGTCTTTCGCTTAGGATCCCCCTATTTCTTTCTCTCTGCCTATACTCTGATAGCAATCCTTGACAGGGAAGGGAATCTTTGTCCTGCAGTCCAAATAAATTCTTGGCCTCTTTTCCCATTCTATTACATTTCTCTCTCTAATTATTTGCTCCAAATACCTTTTACCACTTTTTGCCAATAAAATTCCAGCCCCCTCTTGCCTACTGTCTGTATCCTTAATTGCAGTCATCCTTTTGGCAGAATCGCCTTTCTCCATTGCCGTGTTGGCTTAGTTCTTAGAACACTTTCTGATACTTTATAAATGTAACATTCTGCATGGTTATTGTTGCTCTCCTTATAAGGATCTGCAGCCAAAATCCCAGTCTCTCCTCCTTTTTTGGGCTTCCCCCCTAATTCCACCATCATCCCTTTCTACCTTGAATTGTAGGTTTCTGCTTCTCCTATGTACAGGAATCTTAACTGTGTAGCTCTGAAATACCATTTCAAATCGGGTAATCCCAAACCACCTTGTTGAACTGGAAGAATCAGCATATCCCACTTGACTCTTGCAGTCTTCCCCTCTCATATAAAATCCTTCAGCTCTTTATTAACTGCCATCTACAACTTCTCTGGTTGATAAAAATACAGGCAAAGAAACACTGGAAAGCACTCAAGGAAACCAAATAAGTCAATGAAAGAGTGCAATCAGTCAAAAAGAACTCCCAAAACTTCTGTCCAACAGCTTTATTGACACAAAACGAACGTAGACATTAACGCTTTTAATATACTGATGCTCCCATGCGTTTTCGTCCAAAACAAATGGACTTCATCAGACAACACTTCATAATTAATTAGGCATATATATACTGGCATTCATTTCCATATTAACCAATTAAACATGGAATAACACTTTTAAATCTACGAATCAAACATGGACCCAGCCTCATGAATATTGATTAAAAATGTTTCAAATCCCTATTCACTATTTACATGCTTAAAACCTTAACCACATCGATAAAAGGTATCATAAAAATAAATAAATACATCACAAATCCCTTAATACATTTATATAAATAATAGTGATTAAATACAAAAAGTGCATTTGAATGTATTAAAATATACTGAATAAAAATCTAACTGTTACACCCTCTGCTGTTAAAAAACTGGACGAAAACGCATGGGAGCATCAGTGTATTAAAAGCGTTAATGTCTACGTTCGTTTTGTGTCAATAAAGCTGTTGGACAGAAGTTTTGGGAGTTCTTTTTGACTGATTGCACTCTTTCATTGACTTATTTGATAAAAATACACCTGACCTGTGTTCAAAACTAAAGGGACTAAAACAATTTAAAATGCTTGTATCTTGCTATCCATATCTATATTACAGAGGTTCCAATTTCTTAGTTTTTGTACTATCTTTTTAGTCTCTTCCTACATATGCTTAGCTGTGCCAGAATCCTTTTTAATAAATAATCCTAAGTACTTCATTTTAACATGTCCCCATAAATATGGATATTGCTGAACCAATTCATGTGTTGGTATGTAATTTACAGCTATTGCCTTTGTTTTAACTTCATTAATTTTGTATCCCAAAAAGATCTGAAACTGCCTCAAAATGTTCCACAACACTGTAATGTCCTTTTCTGGTTTTATCAGGCATAAAATATCATCTGCAAATCGAGCCAACTTTTCTTGACTACTATACCAATTATATCCTTGAATTTCTGATTCCCTTATTTTCTTTGCCAATGGTTCTAACTATAGTGCAAACAACAAAGGTGAAAGAGGACACCTCTGCCAAATTCCTCTGCTCAAGCAGAAACTATCAGAATTTTTGCCTCCGATCCCTCATATATCCTACTAATCAACGTTACAATTTTATCACTGCCCAGCTCAAATTCCCAGTTTACTTTCAAATGTTTTCTCTGCATCAAGACCCAACAACGGTAGTATTTTTTTACATTCTGCTTCCCTCTGGATCATCAATGTTCCGTTAATGCTGTCAAATGTTTGCTTCCCATCCACAAACCACACTGATCCATGTCTAACAATTTTGGCATCACCTCTGCCATTCTTTAACCATTATAGACAAATACTTTATAATCATGGTTTAGGTTTGAAATGGGCCTATATGAAGCTGGTTCTGATGGATCTTTATCCTCTTTAGGTATTACAGCCAACACTGCTGTCTTCCAGAAAGTTTGTCCTCCTCCTCCTCCTCCTCTTAAAATACTGTTAAACAAAACTTTCCACATATTTATCATTTTTTTTCCCTCCTAGCTTCCAAACTTCCACAGGAATACCATGTATTCCGGGGACTTTCCTGTTTATTGGTTAAACATCTCCATTTTTATCTCATCTCCTCCTATCCTATTAGTAACTGAGCCTCATCTACCTCTAACCTTGACATATTTAATACTTCCATAAACATTTCTATTTGTGCCTTTTCTTGATCTTCATATTTCTCTGCTTTATACAAGACTTTGACAAAATTTCCGAAATACTTCTAGTACCTCTACAGGATCTCTCATTATCTTCCTTGTTACAGGCTGCCTAAGCTTGGCGACAACCCCTTCTACTTTCAGTCGCATGAGTTGTTGAGCTAAAAGTTTCTGTAATTTGGCATTACTATTAAAACATGTTGCTTAACAGTAATTTTTCTAAACGTATGCATATTATCAAGGTTATCTTTTATTAAGTATCTAGTTTCAGCTTTTGTGTTACATGTGCACACGTTTGGCAGGTTGACCTTTTATACAGCTGTTTCTTGTCATACTCACTTGAGTATCACATCTTACAAAATTCTTTGTTTTATTGAAAACTTCAAAACAAATACACCCCTAATATACTCCAAACGACTATTAACTTAATATTAACACATACAACTATGTACATCTTCAAATACTGAAGTTTTACCTTCCTAATAGGAACAATTGTCCCAAACAGACAGCCATACTCACAAACTTGGGATAACTTAAAAGGAAGGCTATCCCATGCCACAATGCATAGTACAGCATCTGCTTCTACTACGTGCTATGTCTTATATTTATTGCTGTCCCAGAATGAGAAAACACTTGAATGCCTTTAGAAAACATTACTTCCTAGCTGGTGAAAAAAAGTTATTAAAAGAAAGATGTACTCTTGCTTTTATTTCTTTTTAATCACATTATCTCCATGGTGACATGAGAACCAGATACGGGAATGCTTCTACAAGTACTTACTTATTTGCTACATAAGTGCTCTATTATATTCAATGTTCTTTGTTACTTATTTGCTTTCTCTTAAAACATGTTACTAGATAAAGAAAAGAGCCTTAATCCAGTCATCAGTCCTCTATGCAAGAATGAGAAAAAGCATATTATTTTTTTTCTTGCATCATACCCTCTTGAACAGATGTTTCCTCTTTTTTTACCTTGCAGTGCCTATATTTCTTAAAAATAAACAAGGAGAAAGAGAAAAGAGGAAAAAAACAGGGTCACCGGTTTACTTTAGTGTCTCAATTACACTTGAAAATAACTAAGAAAACTTTACAGCATGTAGATATCAGTCACTATACAAATACTATTAAAACCGAAAAAAAATAAAATAAAAAAGGATGAATTTAAAAACTAGCAACTACCAAACTTCCAAAGCTAGGAGGAAAATCACAGAGGCAAAACTGGTATCTGAGCACTTTCGTTCTTTAATGTAACAAGAACTTCTTCAGAAATAAAGATATCTACACAGATACGTCAATATATAGAAAACCAGCAGCCAATAAAAAAATCTTTGTTTCATGTAAACAAATAATAAAAACTAGTCAACAACAGCCAAAGAAATGCAGCAGTAATCAAGGTAATGTAGCAATAATAAAAATGCAATAAAAACAACTCAACCACTACTTGTAAGGATTCTGGATGTTTCAAAGATATTTTGTTAATGGCTAAATCTGAATTACTAATGTGACATCCATCTAAGCTACCCAAGCATACATTTAATATTAAGGGGCTCATTTAAACCAGGGAAAGATTCAGCATTAAGGAGCAGATGCCACTTAGGTTCCTGCACCTCCAACAGTGTGTCATAATCACCAAAGAAAATATCGATTTGTTCTAAAACAAAAAACCTAAACAATTCAAAGTAATTACAATGCAAACTATGTTTCGCAAAGGCATTTTTAGTGTCCCTTTTCTTTATGGCAGCACATATGCAAACATACACATACAAACTCAAGTAGTACATTAGCCAATGAGAAAAAAAACTTAAAACTAAGAAGAGTAGCTTAATTAAACCAGCACAGAGCAAATGTTCTATTGTAATTTTTATTGATACCTGGGTCAGCCACTGCACTGAGAAGCAGCTTCCATTTAAGCTCTCTCATTTCCATCAAAGTCACAGTCACCAAAGAAAACATCCAACTGCTCCAATACTATGAATTTAAAGCAAGTACAATGCCTGCAAGATGCACTGTTTCCCTAAAGCATTACTGCTGTCCGTAGTTGATTATGTTCCTTAATGCAGGTTTTATCAACACAAAAACTATCTTTGTGCTTTTACTTACAGTTTGTTTTACTTACAGTTAATTCTTTCCTTACTCTTCCCCTATCCTAAGTGTTCCTCCAAACATTAATGACATGAAGTAGGGCATATGCTTTAGACCTCTCTACAAGTTTAACAAAGTTAAAGTCCAATATTTCCAGGTTTTCTTGTTCTATCATGTTTTAGAAATATAATTAATGCTTTATAATTCCACATTTATTTGGCAATTTCTGAGCTGCTGGTTTTATTCTTGTTTATCCCCATCTCCCAAATCCAGTCCCTGCTTCCTTCCCAATGTACTTTCGGTTCTTCTAGTCAGTTATTGTTCTTTTTTCTCTCAGGCACTTTCTGTGGTCTTTATTACCAGAAGAATAAAAAACAGAATCTCCTTCTGTTTCACAGTTCACTCTTTGTTGGAAAAAACTTTTGTATATCTTTCTTGGCACCTTCTGTATCAATCAAAAAATGATTCTGTCCTACCAAGAAAGAATATTCTGAAAATAGCAGTTTGAATCTTATGCTTGCGTCTCAACATTCTTTGATTAGTGGAAAAAAAATACTCCTCTTCTGCTTGGTGTACAGTCAGTAATCATTTCCACAAACACTCTACTGTCATCCACTTTTAGTGCTTTGTCCTTCTGCCAGTTTTGTCAGAATCAACTCCTTCAGCTGGTAGGACTGCATCTTTACTATTAAAGGTCTAGGCTGCTTTATCGTGACAAGGTTTGGAGCATACACATGACATGCTCTTTCAAATAAGAACTCCTGCTGTAGAAAACCAGTCCAGTTGCTTATTTGTGTTTTCACAAAATTAATACAGATTGTTCCTTCCAGCTTCTATGGTACAGCAGAAAATTTTAGGTTTTCCCTGAGTGCTCTGTCCTCTTAATTCTTTTTTTTAAGCATCTCTTCTTGAGCACTCATATTCAAGCCAACCATTTCTTCACTATGACATCTTATTTTTCCAGTACTATCAACTCATCTGAATATTTCTTTAAAGCTTCTTCCATTTATCCAGCCTTTTGTTATTTCAGTTGATATACTGCATCAGTGTTTCATTTATTTTCATCAGCTGCGAGTACATTTGATTTATTTTTTTCCTCTAAGTTACTGGAAGTCATGCCTTGCACTGCTTTTTGCTTAGCTGAAAAATTCTTCTTAGTCAGTGTTTTTTTCCACACCTTTTATGGTTGATTTTCTTTCAGGTTCTTTGAATTTCTTTTTTGCTGGCCTCTAGATAATGCACTTACTAACCAGTTAGTGAAATGTATCCCCCTGAAATGAGCTCATTGTCTCTCTCTCAAGTTCTCCTGAGTTTCTGCTGGAAGAAGCTGTTACTCAATGGGCAGCCATCTTGGAAGTCCCACTAGTAATTATCTACTTTGAGCAATAAAGTACAGTAAGCAGAGCTGGCAAATTTATTTCACAGTATGCATGAAACTCCATTCAATATGATGTGCTAATCAAATCAGGTACACATAGTCAATCCATTTTCAGAACACTGCTCTCCTACTGAAGTTTCTACATCTCATACACATTCTAAAAAAAATAATTCAAGGTCTTCAATGACACTATCACTTATCTCTGTACCTCTCATCCTGCTTTCATCCTTAAAAAAATTTCTTACACAGTCAATTTACTGAACAGGCAATTTATTACTGACACTGAGTTCTAACAGTAGTTATTCAATTTTCTTTACAGACCTTAAAATTTATTAAGACACCACCAAGTTTTATTAATTATTCATCAATCTTTAAATGCAACTTCATTTTGTTTACTTTTACACGTTAAAAACAAGAGGAGATAAGGGAACCTCTTCACTATTATTCAACAAAATTATTATTCACTAAAATGGTTACTACTTCGTCACATTCTATTCAGAGCTCACAACTTATTGTTATTTGGTTCAGTTTATTCGGCACTTCTTTATGACCAGGATAATGGCATTAGCAATAATTTATACTCCCTTTATAGTACTTAACATAAACTTATTTCCTCCCCTTAATTCTTCAGTCCATAGTCTTAAAAATCACACAGCATACACTAAACACTGGTAAGACTAGCACTTTAATTTTTCACCATGTAGCACAATCAGCATACAACTTAATAGAGAAGATGAGACCAATCTAGCTTCTAAATAAACACAGACATATTAGATGAACATACTGACACAGCCTTAACATTTCACAAATTTTCCTAGTCAATTAAGTACATTTAAAACAAACACTAAAAAATATCCTTTACTAAATTGAAAACCAACCAAATATAAACACCTATTCACTACATTTGTATCATAATGAGAAAAACAAGTGAAAAGGAAACCCCCTCTTGTATTTCTTTTCCACACGTTTTCCTAAAATTATTAAACCACATTCTAGCAAAAACTCAGTGTTTATACTTTCAAATGTTTAACACTTTCCCATATTACATATTTACTAAACAAATGACAGAACCCACAAAATACAAGTAGCAAGTGCTTTATCACAGAGTATGAAGGTGACAAGTGGTGTCTTGCAGAACTCAATGCTGGGACCTCTTTTGTTCAGCATATTTTTTTCTCTGATCTCCAAAACATGGACCAAGACATCTGGCTCGGTCAATGTCAAATTCATTACGGAAGCACAAGCCCTTCAACAAGTACTTGCACTTGTAAATACCTGGTTTACTACAAATGAGCTAAAATTAAATCCTAAAAAGTGCAATGCTGTCAAATTTGGTAAATAACCCCTCCTCCCAGCATACAGCACAGACAACACCCACTCCAAAAAGAGAATGCTGTTACAGACCTTAGAATGTGTGATGATAATTCAGTATCCTTTGATCTTAGTGTTGACAGTAGTCAGATCAATTAGCATCTACAGCTAATTGCCAAAGGAGTATCAGCCAGCTCTAAAGAGGTCACTTGCCCTCTTATGTTCAACATTGAATATGCCAATTTTTGAAAAGAATGCCCATTTGGAATGTACATCACTTGACACACCAAACAACTACAAAGACCTCAGAGGTCTGTATCTCAGATCATCACTGGCTTGAAAACCACAAGCTGACAAAGTACAGGAAGTACTAATCCTATATTCAGTGTCTTAGATTTCTGAGGGGAAATCTATCCCTTTCCATCTATCCCTTTCCTTCCATGCCATTAGGGACCTAAGAAGTCCTAGATCAATTTTATCTTCACAAATGATATAGTCCCAACATATAGCAGTCTTCTAATGCCAGACCGACCTAAGTACTCAAGTCACTGATGCTTCCACCTCCACTCCAACAGCAAGGAAGAACTGCAAAAATGGCACCAGCCAATTATTCTTAATACTCCGTCTTGATTGGGGTGAGGGTATCTTATGGATTTGCGGGAACAGGAAAAATTTCTGTTACTCAGGTATACCTTAGACTTTGGCAAGGCAGGAGAATCCCAGGAGTGATTACTTCAACAGACAGCTTATCCTGTTCAAGGTGTTAGGTATGCAGTTACTTCCTACACACCTATAAAATCCTGCCACTGTCAGATGATAACAACATTGTGTAATCTGGAAAATGAGGTTACACTTCAAAGTCTGGCTACTGCGATGGAAAAATTATAGCATGCCCCTGAAGTTTCACTGTCGCGTCTTGGGAAAGCTAGGGGCATAGCAATGGACATTTCTGCAGAAGTGAACACAGATAACAGTGTGCCCATTTGATTACCTAGATTCAATATTTTGTTTTTAACACAAAATAAAAAAAATTACTAGGTATACTCTAATTCCAATCAGTTTATCTGACAGACAGTTTCTATGGTAGTTTGCAGAAGTACAAGCAAAGATACAGTCAAATGTCTATGAGACCGTGCTCCCAGATGCAGTACTTACTTTTACGTTATTAGAAATGCTTAAATGTAAATAAAAGACAGCAAGCATTAAAATCATACAATGAACTTTTTTCACACTGAAGTCAGCCCTATAGTACATGTTTGGAGAAAAGGGATCAGACACTACAATTAGAATTATTGCAAATCTGGATGGATGCATCACATTTCAAAGAGGAAAAACATAGCAGTAATTTGGGATGACTGACAGATTGCTACTACCAAGTATGACTTCAATAGATAAGTGTAACAGGAAATACAAATGTGCCAGGTTAGAACACATCTATCAGATGAATAAACACTGTATAAACTGAGGTGAATACGTTACAATAATAGCGGAAACAAAATATCTGAGGCTACAGTAGTGTACAACAACTTTATTTGCAAAAGGGCCCGTTTCAGATGAAGACACTTTGGTGGCAGAATACTACTGGTCAGCTGTGATTGATGCTGCCTGCACACGTACTGTTTTTGGAGAAAACTGGTTATAAAGCTGCATCAGTAACCAATTTACTATAAGGTAGAAAAGGTAATGGCAAGTTTGCACAGAGTATTAAGGAGCTCTTAGCAAGCAGTTTCCTGAGGTCCACCTTTTGATTCCCTAAGCCTCCACTGCCTAACTGAATGAGCAAGTCAATCAGACAGCGATCCTGAGCGGAGTCTAAAAAAAGACCATGGAGATCATTGCTCTAACTCAGTTAACAAACACAAATGCAAATACAAATAAAATAAAATATTGAGAAATGATTCACCTAGCAGTAGGAATTTTAAGTTTGAAGACAGAAAAGTAGTGTGTTCTACCAAGACACTGAAAAATACAGTAAACTCTCGGCTAATCGGCACCCATGAGGATTCGTAGATGCCAGATAACTGTAGTTTCTGGTTGCTTCAGAGTTACTATTAAAAACAGGCTTGACTAATACCGTACACCATAGTATTTGTTTGGTTTGACTTGTTTGTAGGATGGGGAGAGAGGGAATTTATTTCTGTCTTCCTTTTTAAAACTCTAAAAACGTAAGGAACGTTTGTGCAGGGGAGGAGGGCAGAAAACATGGTACAATTTTCATGTGTTGCATTTCAATTTTTTTTCCCGGTTGCTTGAGTTCGGGTTAACTGAGAGTTTGCTGTACCAGTAAAAGCAAGACAGGTTAAGTGCGATACTGAAAATGAAGCAGTTCCAGTTAAAGTATTTTCATTGGGGTGCATTTCATTTCGTCAAGAACTGCTTTCATCAAGTTTATATTCTACTGCAAGATTGTTTAACTGCTGCTTCTACCATTTTGTGCTAAAGTCAATTCACATACTATTGAATATAACATAACAGCATATGCTTCATTCAGTCTCAGTTGTGCAACTATGAAGTTCGTATATTTTAGTAAAGTAATGTTAGACAAAGCCACAAGAACATGTGAATGGGTTTTTCATCTTGATGTTTAATGGGGGTACAGTTAATTGTGTGTTTACAGAAGAATTACTTTGTGGGTGTCACTTGGGACAGCATAGCGTGTTTTAGTTACGTCTGTAGTGTTAAGTGTGCGTGGTAGGTTAAATGTCTGAATGACTGCAGAAGGAAAATATTAGGCTCCTTCTGCAATCAGATTATGTTCACAAGTTACATTTTTCAACTGTTTATGACCTTCATGAACCTTTTGTGGTACACTGAGGTTCAGCTGAGTGAACTGTCCATCCATCGATGTTACCAAATAACCTTCCTTGTTAGTGAGTAAGGCATCCTTAAAAAAGGACAGGAACAGTTGTCAACAAGGAAAATGACAAAATGTAATGTTAAATGACCAGTGATGCTTGAATTTCTTGATCGGTACACTACTGTGTGAACATTCTAGAAAAAAAGACCTCCAGAAGATGAGTCACTGAGAGAATGAAGTCCTCACAGTTTCAGAGAACATGGCCAGAGAGAGAGAAGCACAGATTTTTAAAGAAACTACATCTTCAATATGAAAGATCTGGAGATAAACTACAAAAACTGCTTTGCAGTTCAGGAAACAAGGACCTTGAAAAACCTGCTTTGCAGTTCAGGAAACAAGGACCTTGAATGCACTTATGTCCTGAAACAAACTGTTAACAGTGAGGTTTGCTTTAAACACAGCAGATCTAAACCTAGACCTACTTTGGCATGCCTCCGAGTGCAAAAAACAGCTGCTTTGGACTTGCATGAATTTGAATCTGGCACATAATACCTTCATAGCAATGTACAAGTTTCAGTGCTGAAAGCACTGTGAATACAATAAAACCATTAAAATCATAAAGTGCATTCACTGCTGGATTAACAAGCATGGCCAACCTCTGTAGTTATTAGTTGACAACAGTAGAGACTTCAGTAACGGTATAAGGCAGTTCTTCTTTAGTTGGCCAACTAACTCACTGACAGTGCTTCTACTTATGACTGGCAGCAACTGCACCACAAAGTGGAGGCTTTCTCCCCACAACCCTGCTCTACAAATATACTGCCTCTGGAGTTCCATCATCTCAGAGACAGTATACTGAAAGAGAGAGAGAGAATAGAGACAGAGTGTACCACTCAAACAGCTGTGAAAACTGAGTCGCAAACAGCTGGAATGCAAGCATTTGAAATACAATCTGCAACTGCAGAAATGGCAGGGAAAGTACAGTTGTGTACACTTAAGATAAATGTAGATGTTCGAGTGCATTCACTGTTGCAGTCATTACATTTGGGTTATCTGCTTGCAGGTAGCCCTCAAGTCAGCTTGATTAAAAAAGTCTTGGGTCCTGCGTTGGTTGCTGTCCCTTCTTCCATGACGTCAGGTCATCAGGGGTATAACACATGCAGCCGACGCCATTACATCAGTTTTTCTTTTCCCAGATGTCAGGTGCCCCCCTAATGGGAAGCAATAAAACATAAAATCACAAAGATATACCTCCAACAAAAAAGCAAATACACCAAAAAGGCTTTTAAGCATAGCAAAGGAAAGTAGAGGTATAGCCAAAAGAAGTTAGTGGGCTGGAGAGAGGGTAACCAGGACTGCGATAGTGAATACACACTCGAACATATACATTTATGGCAAATGTACACAACTGTACTATGTTCTTCGTGTTTCACTGTTGCAGTCATTACATTTGGGTAGATTCCCAAAGCTATGGTTGGGAGGAGGAATTTAGATAGCATTAGTGTCAGCTATAAGGCCCTGCAAGACTGCAGTGGCAAAGCCAGCTCTGGATTTAGAGAAAACTGGCAAATGATAATGCTTGGTGAAAGTATGTACAGAACTCTAGGTAGCAGCTTCTAGGATGTCCCTGGTAGGGACGCCTCTGAGAAAGGCTGTAGAGGTGGATGCAGCCCTTGTGGGGTGAGGTCTGATCCCCTGGGGATAGGTTTTCCATGGTGCTTATAGCAGAAATGAATGTAATGGCTTATCCATTTAGAAATGGTTTGCTTTGAAATAGCCTTTCCCTCTGGCCCTGCAGCCAATGCCAACAGCAGTTGTTCAGATTTCCTTTGAGGTTTAGTCCTGTTCAAGTAGAATCTAAGTTGTCTGTGCACATCTAAGGAATGCAGTATCCATTCCCCTTTATTCTGTGGATTGAGAAAGAAGGTTGGCAAATGAATGGACTGATTAAGAGCCACACTGGATACCACCTTGGGCATGAAGGATGGATTGGTTCTGAGGGACACCCTGTCCATATGAAAGATGATGAAAGGCTCCACTGCCATAAGGGTCTGTAATTCAGATACCCTTCTAGCTGAAGTGATTGCTAAAAGGAAAGCTGTTTTCCAAGAAAGAAATTTTAAGTCTGCAGTAGCAGCTGGCTCAAAAGGAGGTAGAGTGAGTTTCTCCAAGATGAAGTTAAGGTCCCAGGCTGGGATTGGAGCTCTCCTGGGTGGTCTCAAATTTTTGGCCCCTCTGACGAACTGCTTGAGCAGCGGATGAGAGAAGAGGGAAGGTTCTGTGTTATAATGAGCTGAAATGGCTGAGGCGTGGATTTTAATGGGGGAAAAAAACGAGCCCTTGTGAAGCATCTCAGTTAAGTATTGTAAAATCTGAGGTAAAGTGGGCGCTGCTGTGCTCATCCCTTGAGACTGGTTCCAGGCACAGAATCTTTTCCATTTGTCAGCATAAGATTTTTTTAGTACCAGGCCTCCTCGCCTCTAAAATGATATATATCACAGGTTTACTGAGGGATGGTAAAGGAGAGATTTAAGTAATTAGCCAGGCTGCAAGGTTCAGTGTTGGAAGCTGAGGGTGCAGAATCTGGTTCTCCTGCTGAGACATCAGGGAAGGAGTCTGAGGCAGGTGCCATGGAGATAACCATGACACACTGTACAGGAGGGGGTACCAGTGTTGGCGTGGCCAGTCTGGAGCAATCAAAATCATCCTTGGTTTGTCCTGTTTGATTTTTAGTAGTACTTTGGAGAGCAGAGGCAGAGGGGGGGAAGGCATAGACTGACAGGTTTTTCCGGCTGAAGAACAGAGCATCCACTTTCCAGGCTTGTTTGTGGGGGGTCCTTGTGCAAAATTTGTCCAACTGGTAGTTCTGGGGAGAGGCAAACCGGTCTATATCTGGGCTCCCCCCCATTTGCTTGTCAACATGTTGAAAATCCTTGGTTCCACTTTCCACTCGTGTGGGTCCATAAGGTTTCTGCTTAGTCCATCTGCCAGTGTATTTAATTTTCCTGGCAGGAATTGAGGTTGTAGGTGCACTTGGTAGCTCAAGGCTGTGTTCCACAATGCCATGGTTAGTCTGCAGAGGGGGTAAGAATGTGTACCTCCATGCTTGTTTATGTACCACATAACAGTGGTGTTGTCCGTCTTTACCATTAGTTATCCTGGAAGAATGTGGTCCTTGAAGACTGTCAGAGCATTCTGTACAGCTAACATTTCTTTTTGATTGATATGCAGGTGCATTTGACTTGGGTTCCATTTGCCCTGAATGCACTTCCCTGCCAGGTGAGCCCCCCCCCCATCCACAGTTTGATGCATCTGTTGTTAGGGTTTGGGCGGCAGGGGGTGGTGTGAAAGGTAGTCCCTTGTTTTGGTGGCAGGCCTCTGCCCACCACAGGAACTCTAGGCGTAGGCAAGATATGATAGGAATCATTGTTTCTAGGTCTTGAGAATGTTGACACCATAGGCTTTTTAGATACCACTGTAGTTTCCTCATATGCAGTCTTGCATATAGAATTAGAAGAATGCAGGAGGCCATGAACCCCAAGGCTTGCAGTATTTGTCTTGCAGATAGCAGGGTTTTTGTGGCCACTTGTTTGAAGTAGATTGTCAAATGAATTTGCTTTTCTGGTGTGAGGTAAGCTATCTGGGAAGTTGTATTCAAGCTTGCTCCCAGGAATATAACTTGTTGACAGGGTACCAGGTGTGATTTCTTTTCGTTTATGGTGTACCCCAGACAAGTTAGAACCCTTTTTACAAAAGCCAGATGATTCAAAAGTAAGTTCTGGCTTTCTGCCTGAATTAGACAATAGCCCAGGTATGGGTATATTTGAATATTTCTTTGGCTGCAAAATGCAATAATTGCAGCTAGGCACTTTGTGAATACCCTGGGTGCAGTAGATAAGCCAAAGGGCAGTGCAGAGAACTGTGTGCGTCTAAGTGCGTGTAGCCTGCTTTGAAGCGTAGGTATCTTCTGCAAGACTCCCTGATTGGGATGTGCAGGTATGCTTATTTTAAATCTAGTGTTGCCAACCAGGCATCTTTGCCTAGCATAGGAAGTAATTGGTAAAGAGTCAGCATCTTGAATTTTGGAATCTCCAAAAAGGTGTTTAGAGTAGACAGGTTCAGGATAGGATGCCATGAATTTTTTTTTCTGGGACCAGGAAAAGTCTTGAGTAGAAATCTTGTCCCTTTTCCTCTTCTGGTACCAGATGAATAGCCCCCATGCTTAAGAGAGAAAGTACTTCTTTTTGGGCCTCTGCCCACTGATTTGGGGGGTAGGTCCGGCCACCCAGTTGATGTTGGCAACGTGTAGAAGTGAAATCTGTATCTCTGGGACACTATATTTAAAACCCATTTGTCCTGGGTAACGAGTTCCCAATTCTTTGCATGAAGAGCAATCTTTCCCCCCAAAGGGGCAGTCAGTTGATAAGTGCTTGGAAATTTTAAAAGGAAGTCATTGAGACAGTTTACCATAGGGGGAGTCTTATTATTCCCAGACTTGGAAGTGGAGGCCCCCCACTGCTTAGTTCTGCGAGTCCCCTGGGACTGAAACCTGGGGTTTTTGCTGTATCTGGGTTTGGCTTGAGAAGACCTGGAAGGGGTTGGAAAGGACCAATTCTTAGAGTGCCAGTGCCTACTAAATCTAGGAGGCCGAACTTGTAAAAAATCTTTTAACAGTTTGCATAGATTTAGCTGTATCTTCCATCTTTTTAGGAACTTCTTCAGCCTTGTTGCCAAACAGGCAGTCCTGATTTAAAGGAGCATCCAACAATTTAGCTTTAACATGATCAGGCAAATATTGCTCCTTAAGCCAAGCATGCCTTCTGAGCACAGACCTAGTAACAGCAGCTCTGCAAGAGGCCTCTAATGAATCAAACCCACATTGCAAAGTATGTTTTCCAACTTGTTCGGCAGAATGCATTAAATCCTGTAATTCTTTATTTTCCACACAGTCATGAATCAACATCATTTTCTGTTTAAGCAGTCCAATAACATGTTGCTGATATTTTAACATATGAAACTGGCAGTTTAAAGCCCTAATGGCCAAGGTTGCAGAAGAATAAACCTTCTTACCCCATCTATCCAGCGCCCTGGAGTCTCTCTCAGAAGGGGTAGGATTTTTAGCAGTAGAAGCCTCAATGCCCCTGGGCCCCTGTGAAAGAATCTCTGGATGTGCAATAGGATTTTTGAAAAGGAACCTGTGGGACTCAGGAACCCTGTAGTATTTGTCAGGTTTTCTGGGAGCAGGAGGCAGGGAATCAGGGGCCAAACTAGATTCCGAGAAAGCATCATCAACAATGTCTAGTACAGGAGGAATAGCTAAAGGCCTATGCTGAGCTAGGAGAAGGAAATCCCTAAGCCTCTTTTTTCAATCAGAAAAATTCTGGCTTTCCCAGTGGAAATGCTCCCTTAAAGTATGTAAGGTTTCCCCAAAAGAAAATTCCTCAAGAGGGGAAGCAGAGGGAATAGAGTCCTCTGCATCCGAATCCTCATAAGTAGGCAAGGACAAATCCAGATCAGAAAAGTCAGAAAAAACATAATCCTGATCAGAAGATTCATAATCAACTTCAGTCCTAGGCCTCTTAGAAGGGGTGAAGGGTTGGCTACCCCTGATTAGAGTTATTAGATCTTCAGCCATTCTTATCATTTGTTTTTTAGGCCTAGAGGCCTGAGCATGTGGCCTGGGCGTCGGTTTTTTAGACATGGATCGAGATTTAAGCCTAAGTAAAGAAGGAGGCGTCGGTTTAATATGCAAGTCGTAGGCCTGAATACACCCTCAGAAGCCGGTGCCTGCCCAGCGGCTCCGGACCTATCCAAGGTAGAGACATCCGCGGATTCCACAGTTGAAGCATCTCGCAGCATACTGGACTCCGAATGGGTCTCAGTAGAGGCCTGCGAATCAGAAGTAGCGGGTATCAGGGGCTGCGAAAGCGCCTCACTGAGTACTGGCGACTGGCTTAGGAGAAGCGTCGTCGGCAGTTTTGGACCACGGCGGCCTGTCTCTGTCTTTATCCTAACCGATGACATTTCTGGATAATTAAACCGAGAACCGTAATATTTAGAGGCAAAAATAAACCAACAATGGATAGTGCACTGATTAAATAAAGCACAAAACCGACAGCAAGGTACGTCGTGGTCAGGGTCTAGGCAAGGAATACAGTGCGAATGAAAATCTTTATGAGGTATTTGCTTTCCACAAGTAATGCAATTATTAACTTTTACGGACATCGGTAAGGAACAATAAAAAGTTTCCCCAACGGGGTTCTTAGCTTTAGCTGAAGACTTCAGTTCTGAAACTCGAAAACGAAAATTTCAGGAGTCAGCCGACCAGCACTTGCGAACTGCGTCTGCTTCAGGCACCACATGGCAAGAAAGACTGATGTAATGGCATCGGCTGCATGTTTTATGCCCCTGATGACCTGACGTCATGGAAGAAGGGACAGCAACCGACCCAGGACCCAAGACTTTGTTAATCAGGGCAACTAAGGGCTACCTCCAAGCAGATAACTCAAATGTAATGACTGCAACAGTGAAACACGAAGAACATCTTCATTTCTAAGACTTTATAACCACAGTGAGAAGGAGCTCAGAAAGACACAATAAGAAACTAAATTAAAGTTAAAAGTAAAAGCTAGTAGTGGATGTGACTGGAAAACTGCATTAAATTGGGGAAGTATGGCAAACATTATTATGTGAAACGTCAGTGGCTATACGGTATCAGTTTTTGTAACGTCAGATGACAGATCTCTATTCTGTTCTGACTGATAAGCTGTCTGCTCTACAAACAACCCATCTACAACAACATGGAAGTGACAGAAAACATTTCAGCGTTACAAGTATCAAGGACAGCAGCTGAATATTCAGAAATAATTTGGAAGGTATACAGAAACATCTATGTAACTCATATGAAAGGTCTGAAATGAGATACAGTACACACTATAACAGGACCGAAGTGGAAATGACCCAAAAAGTACAGTTGTGTACACTTATCATAAATGTAGATGTTCGAGTGTATTCACTGTTGCAGTCATCACATTTGGGTTATCCTTGCCAGGGTAGCCCTCAGCCGGCTCGAATACCAGACACTTAGTATTTCTGCATCAGTTTCTGTCGCTTGAGGACTGACGTCACATCGTCAGTAGTATAAAGTAAGGCAGCCGACGCCATTACATCAGTTTTTCTTGCCCTAGCCTGTCAGGAGCCCACAAAGCAGGAGGCCAGGTTCTGGTGGAAGAACTCCACCAGTGGAAAATAAATACCAATACATCCCTTGTAAGGAAAGGAGAACAACAAGGAAGAATGGTAATAAAAGGGAAAAGAGAATAAGGGGAATGGAGGGAGGGAAACCAGGACTGCAACAGTGAATACACTCAAACATTTACATTTATGGTAAGTGTACACAACTGTACTATGTTCTTCGTGTTTCACTGTTGCGGTCATCTGATTTGGGTAGATTCCCAAAGCTGAGGAAATGGGTGGAAGCAGTCAAGGAAACTAGGGGCTGGCTAGGATGCCCTGTAAGACTGCAGAGGCAAACCCTGCCCTGGATTTGGAGAAGAGAGGCAGGTGGCAATGCTTGGTAAAAGTATGAACAGATGTCCAGGTGGCAGCCTCCAGGATGTCCCTGGTGAGGACTCCTCTGAGGAAAGCTAGAGAGGTGGAGGCTGCTCTGATGGAGTGTGTCCTAACCCCCTTGTGGGAGGCTTTCCATGCTGTTTGTAGCAGAAATTGATGCAGTGTGCTATCCATTTGGAAATGGTTTGCTTGGAGATGGCTTTGCCTTCTGCCCCTGTAACAAAGCTAACCAACAATTGATCAGACTTTCTGAAGGATTTAGTCCTATCCAGACAGAATCCGAGCTGTCTGTGCACATCTAGAGTGAAGAATCCCGTCCCACTTCTTCTGGGGATTAGGAAAGAAGGTGTGCAAAAATAATGGATTGGTTGAGAGCCACACTGGACACCACCTGGGGCATAAATGATGAGTTAGTTCTGAGGGATACCCTGTCTTTATGGAAGATGATGAAGGGTTCCACAGCAGCTCAGAGACTCTTCTGGCTGAAGTGATGGCCAGAAGGAATGCTGTCTTCCAGGAGAGAAATGTTAGCTCTGCAGAAGAAGCTGGTTCGAAAGGGGGCAGGGTGAGCTTTTCCAAGACAAAGTTAAGGTCCCAAGCTGGTGCTGGTGACCTTCTCGGGGCTTCAAGTTGCTAGCCCCTCTGAGGAACTGTTTGATGAAAGGGTGTGAGAAAAGGGGCTGCTCAATGGGAAAACTAGCAGAAATAGCAGAGGCATGAATTTTTATAGAGGAGAAAGAGAGACCACTGTGTAGTAGGTCAGCTAAGCAATCCAGGATGAGAGGGATGGAGGACTGTGCCGTATTGCCTCCCTTAGCCTGGATTCAGGTGGAGAACCTTTTCCATTTATCTGCATAAGACTTTCTGGTGCTAGGACATCTGGCTTCACGGATAACATCCAGAACCTGTTTAATGAGGATGACAGATTGGTTCAGGGTTAGGGAATAAGCCAAGCTGCCAAATTGAGTGTCTTCAATTGGGGATGCATGAATTTCCCTTCCCTCTGGGTCAGGAGGTTTGGAATCTGAGGAAGATGCCATGGAGGCAGCGGTGACAGGCTGCGCAGCAAGGGGTACCAGTGTTGTCGGGGCCAGTCTGGAGCTATAAGAATGGTCCTTGGTTTCTCCTCCCTTATTTAGAGCAGTACCCTGGGGATGAGAAGTAGGGGAGGAAAGGCACTGACTGATAGACTGACCCAGGGGAAGGACAGGGCATCCACTTTCCAAGCCATGCAGTGATGCTCCCTGGTGCAGACTTTTCTGAGCTGATGGTTGGTGTGGGAGAAAAAGAGGTCGACCTTCGGGGTTCCCCATTTCTGAGTTATAAGGGTGAAGGTACTTCTGTTGAGTCACCACTCGTGTGGGTCCAGAAGTTTTCTGCTTAACTGGTCTGCCAGAGAGTTAAGACAGCCTGGCAAGAATTGTGCTAACAGGTGTAGTTGCATGGAAGAGGCTGTGAGCCAAAGGGTCATGGCCAGCCTGCATAGAGGGTAGGAGTGAGTCCCTTCCTGCTTGTTGATGTACCACATCATAGTGGTGTTGTCTGTTTTGATCAGGAGAACTCCTGGAGACAGAAGGGGTTTGAAAGTTATCAAGGCGTGCTGCACAGCCAGTCCCCTTGTTGTGGGAGCATGCTGTTGCCCACAAAAGAAATTCCTTTCAGTGGCAAGGAATTATAGGAAGAAGAGTTTCCAGGTCTTCCAGTGTTGACACCAAAGGAACTTTAGGTACCACTGAAGTTTCCTCATATGCAGTTTGGCATATGGAATGAGTAGTATGCAAGATGCCATGAATCCCAGAGCTTGCAGGATCTTCCTTGCAGATAGCTGGGGCCTGGTGGCTAGTTGAGAGAAGCAGGGTGTCAGGAAAATTTGCTTCTCTGATGTAAGGTATGCCATCTGGGATGCTGTGTCCAGACTTGCTCCCAGGAAGATTATCCTTTAGGTGGGCACCTGTTTGGATTTATTTTCATTGATCGTGTACTGTAGGGAGGTTAGTAGGGTCTTTACAAAGGCTTGGTGCTTGAGCAGCTTTTCCTGGCTGTCTGCCTGAATAAGGAAGTCATCTAAGTATGGGTAAATATGAATATTTCTTTGTCTGCAAAAGGCAATGGCTGGAGCCAAACATTTTGTGAAAACTCTGGAAGCAGTAGATAAGCCAAAGGGAAGCGCAGAGAACTGAAAGTGTTGAGATCCTGCCCGGAAGCAGAGATATTTCCTGCATGATTCCCTGAGAGGAATGTGGAGGTAGGCCTCCTTTAGATCTAGGGTGGCTAGCCAAGCATCCTTGGAGAACATGGGTAGCAGCTGATGGAGGGTGAGCACTTTGAATTTTGGGATCACCAGGAAGGTGCTTAGAATGGATAGATCAAGGATGGGGTGCCAGGTGCCCTCCTTTCTGGGCACCAGAAAAAGTCTGGAGTAGAAGCCATGGCCTACCTGTTCTGCAGGAATGTGTGCTACTGCTCTCATAGAGAGCAGGAAAAGGATTTGCTTTTGAGCCTCTGCCCACTTATTTGGTGGTAGATCTGGAAACCCTTTTGGGGTTGAAAGGGTGTGGAAGGAAAATTTGTATCCCTGAGACACAATGTTCAGAACCCACTGGTCCTTGGTAATACTGGCCCAGGTGCTGGAGTGAAAGGAGAGTTTTCCTCCTAGGGGTAAGTGAAGGTGGGCAGAGAGAGAGGATGGAGGAGGTGAGTCATTGTGAATTTTTACCATGAGGTGGTGACTTAGAACTCCCTGGTTTTAAAGTGGAGGTAATCCATTGCTTAGATCTCTGCATTCCTTAGGGCTGCTGTTTTGGGGGGGGGGGTCTGTTTCCATGGGGCCTAGGCTGGGTTGATTTACACAGAGCAGGAAAGGACCATTGCTTGGAGGGACAATGCCTTCTGACCTAGGGGGCTGGACCTGTAAGAAATCATTAACTGTTTGCATAGATTTTGCTTTTCTTCCATCTATTTTAAGACCTCTTCTGCCTTAGTGCCAAATAAGTTATCTTTGTGCAAGGGGGCATCCAACAATTTAGATTTGACGTGATCTAGCCGGGGTTGTTCCTTAAGCCATGCATGTCTTCTAATGACAGATCCAGTGACTGCTGCCCTGCAAGAAACTTCTAGGGCGTTAAAACCACAGTACAAAGTGTGTTTAGTAACTTGACTTGCAGAATGCATTAAGTATTGTAAATCTTTAGATTCTGCCCAACCAGGAAAGGAAGACGTTTTTTGTTTAAGGAGTTCCAAGGTATGTTGCTGAAATTTCAGCATATGGAACTGACAATTTAGTGCCCTGATAACAAGAGTAGCTGAGGTGTATACTTTTTTTACCTCATCTGTCCAATGCTCGGGAATCCCTGTCTGAGGGGGAGGGATTCTTTGCAGAGGTTGCTTTAATCCCTTTTGACCCTCGACAAATGACCTCAGGGTCAGCTGTTGGATTTTTAAAAAGATATTTGTGTGAGTCAGGGACTCTATAACAGCTGTCTGGTTTTCTGGGAGCAGGAGGTAGGGTGTCAGGAGTCAAGCTGAATTCAAGGAAAACATCCTCCACAACATCCAAGACTGGGGGGATGGCCAAGGGTCTGTGTTGCGGAAGATCTAGGAATTCCCTGAGTATCTTTTTAGACTGAGGGTAGTCCTGACTCTCCCATTGGAAATGCTCCCTTAAAGTATGCAGGGTTTACCCAAAGGAAAAGTCCTCTGGGGGAGAGAGAGAAGGAATGGAGTCCTCTGCATCAAAATCCTCATAAGTGGAGAGGGGTTGCATGTCTTCATAGTCAGATGCATTAGATTCATCTGACTCTTGCTCAGACAAAATTACAGGGGACAGACCTCTTTTCCTTTTAGAGGGGTAGCTTGGCTTCCCCCGATCAGCATGATAAGGTCTTCCGCCATTTTAAGCATTTGAGACTGAGGCAAGGTAGCAGGCACCTGAGAGTGGGTCGTCGGTTTCTTGGGTGTGGTTCAAAACCTGGACCTAAGAAACTCGGTTGTTTTTGAAAGAACTGTAGTTGCGAAAGAAGACGTCAGTTTGTGACAAGATTCGGTAGTGTGAAGGACTTCCTCGGAAGCCAGTGCCTGCTCAGCGGCTCCGGACCAATCCATGTTAGAGACGACCGCAGAATCCTTAGTCAAAGAAGAACTTTGCGGCATACCGGACTCCAAAAGGGTCTCGGTAGTGACCTACAAAAGCACCTCACTGAGTACTGGAGGACTGACGACTAGCTTAATGGAAGTGTTGTCGGTAGGTTTGGACCTGTGCAGTCTGTCTCTGTCTATCTTTTTTCAGATGATCTGCTGTCGGATGGCTTACCAAAGCTATATCGGAATTCGAGGACTGTAGACAGAAATATCTGGCTACAATAAGGGCCCGACGATGGATAGTTCTGGCGCTGAACAAAGCACAGAAGCGACAAAGGGGGATGTCATGGTCTGGGCCTAAACAAGTGACGCAGGAAGAGTGGAAGTCTCGGTGTGGTATTTGCTTTCCACAGGCAAAACAGTTATTAACTTTTTCTGACATCGGTTAGTGCAAGAAAAAAGGATCCCCAATGGGGTACTTAGCTTTAGAAGACTTCAACTTCAATTCAGAGTTGAAAACGCAGGTAGCGGCTGACCGGCACTCGTGTGAACTGCTTCTGCTTCGGGTTCCACGCCAAGAAAGACTGATGTAATGGCATCGGCTGCCTTACTTTATACTACTGACGACCTGATGTCAGTCCTCAAACGACAGCAACACACGCAGAAATACTAAGTATGTTGTATTCGGGCCAGCCAAGGGCTACCCTGGCAGGGATAACCCAAATGTGATGACTGCAACAGTGAAACACAAAGAACATCTGCTGCTGGCTGTAATGAAGCTGCAGTATTTTTGAGGTGTGGTAGCATTTGTGTAAGGGTACATAATTAAACTCTCCATAAAAAGTGAAGTAGGAAACAATACTAAAGAACTCAGAAAATGGAACTAAAGATGAGATGGGGAATTTCAAAATCAATAAAGAAGGAAGTGGTACCAAGCGAGTGAAGAAGGCACAAGTTCCACAGTGAGGTTAATAGCCTCAGTCTCAAAAAAACTGTCAAACCACAGAGACTTGTGGATGTGCATCTTCAAAGAAACTCCAGTCCATTTTTTATGCTTCCTGTTTGGTATCAAGCACTGACCACACCACTGCACAGACTACTCTTGAAACAAACAAAACTTCAGAACATCCATTCTGGAAAACTAATTTTAAAACTTCACCTCCTAAGGATGAGCAAATCCCTTAAACGATTTGCCTACACAGATTTGTCACAGACAAACCTATTTGACTATGGTACTCAAAAGGAACATTTGACTGACAAAGAATAGTTGCATAAAATCTTACCATAACCACAGATGCCCTTCTCTTACATATGCTACAGTATTAATAACACGAGGGAGTCCACTCCCGGCTGACTTGTACATCCGGCCAGTACACAAGTTTCAATGCTACTGTAAGGGACATGTGACACTGCACATCAGCCAGCGTACTTCGGGTATAAAGCGGAATCAGCACGTACCAACCTCAAAACTGAATGATGCAAAGAACCAGCCTGATCTTAGGTGAAGAAATTATGTCACCAGGGGCCAGGCAAGCATTGGGGGAAGGTGGGAGGGAGTAATACTACAGCATATAGAACAGAACATCTATGGTTATGGTAAAGTTTTACACAACTCTTCTATGTCCTTCTATTCATATGCTGCAGTATTCATAACATGAGAGAGAGTGCCAAAGCTCATCCCGAAGAAGAACTGGGTGGAGGAGCAGAAGCATTTTCCACAAACCCATGCAGAATAGCTATGGCAAAACCAGCCCTTGACCTAGAAATGACATCTTGTTTATAGTGTTTAGTGAAAGTATGAACAGAAGAGCAGATAGCTCCCCTCCAGGGCAGAGCAAGTGTCCTAGCCTTTAAAGGCAGCTCCAAAAGAGGACACTACCCTAGTGGAATGCGCCCTAACAGGAGATGAAAGGCTCTTTCCATCGTCTAAGTAACAGAAGGAAATAGCTTTAGAAATCCAAGAGGAGATAATTAGCTTGGAAAAAGGTTGACCCAGGGCCCTGGGTGATGAGAGACAAACAGACATTCAGACTTATGGATAGAATTAAGTCCATACAAGTAGCAACAACAAGAAAATCAAGACCACTGGTTTAGACCCAAAAGTATTTTATTCTCTAGCTCCTAGATACAAAACCTTCCAGGAGTTACACAATTCAGCTAAAAATGTACTACCTTTTATACAAATAACACAAACTCAATCAAATAAATAATACAATCAAACAATTAACTAAAATACTTCCAATTAACCTCTCCATTCACTCCCATAGGGACCAAAGTATCATATTTAAGAATAGAGAGAGACTCTTTGCATAACAGTTTTTTTTTCAAAAGAATTTAATCATTTTCAACAAATAATTGCTCTAAAATACGGATAGAATTAGTTTTGTTCAGGTAGTATATGCCTGTGTACGTCCAAAGTGTGAAGAATCCTCTCAATGGAGGATTGAGGAGAGGGAAAAAAGGATGGGAGGTTGACTGACTGGTTAAGGGATAACTCATTAACTACCCTGGGCATAAAGGAGCGACTGGTGCGAAGAGATACCCTATCCCTGTGGAAGACTGTGAATGGGGAGGTAGACATTAGAGCTTGTAACTCACAGATCCTTCTAGCAGACGTAATCACCATGAGAACAGTTTTCCATGTGCAATATTGCAGGGAAGACGAACCTGCTGTCTCAAATGGGGCCAAATGGTTTCCTCAGTGGTCTGATGTGAAGGATGCCTTTTAGGAACAGTTTAACTTCTGAATTGGAAGCTAAAGGTGGAGACACAGGCAGAAATGCAGATATGGCAGAATGATAGGCTTTAAATGAAGAGCAAGACAGCCCTCTCCATCTATCCACACAGGCAGGACACTGGGACATCCACTAACAGTGGTTGTAAATCCTTTTTTAGACACCAGATGGAAAACCTCTTCCATCTGGAAACATAGATTTCCTAGTGATGTTTTTTTTTTTTGCCTCCTGCAGAACTTGCAGCACGTCCTCTAAAAATAGGTGTCTGAAGGGAATTAAAACCCTATCACTCACAGGGTCAAATTCAGAGTTAACATCTGTGGATGTACTACAGCTCCCTTGTTCTGTGTGAGTAGGTCCATCATATGTAGGGTAACTTGTGGTGACTGCCCTTGGCTAAATGCAGGAGGAGGGGGAACCAATGCTGTCTTGACCAAAATGGGGTCACCACCAAGATTTCTGGTTGTTCCCACAGTATTTTCAGCAGGACCTTTTGGAGAAGTGGGAAGGGGGAAATGCATACAGAACCATCCCCTTCCAAGAAAAGGATAGGGTGTCCACCTTCCATGCAAAGGGATATGGGATCCTGGCACAAAATTTGGGAAGTTGTCTGTTCATGGGGAAGGCAAAGAGATCTGAGAACTACCCTACTGATGGACCAAGTCCAGAAACACATCTGTGCATAATATCCATTCGTGGGATTGAGTCATGGACCTGCTGAGTGTGCCTCGAACAACATTCTGAGTTAGAGGAATGCAAAGAGCCCGAAGAGAGACTTGACTCTGCAAAGCCAGCCCCCGGGCCTGTAAAGACACTTTGCACAGGAGGTAAGACTCTGTCCCCCATGTTTGTTGACATACCAGAAGGCAGTGGTGTTGTCTGAGAACCATCATAAAACCCCTGGGGAAAGCATGGACTTGAAGATTTGGAGGGCAAAAATCAAGGCCCTCATTTCTTTTATGTTGATGTGCTCCTTCAATTGGGTTAGAGACCAGACATCTCTGACTTTCCAGTATTCCAGTGTTGCACCCCATCCTGTATCTGAAACATCCGTGTACAGATCCTGAGTGGGAAGACGTGGGTGGTTGTAGGGGTAGCCTGGACTCTTTGCAACCTGAAGAATCCACCAATCTAACTACCTTTTCAGCAGGGAAGGAGTGGAATGACAAAGTCCAGAGGGTGGGAGCATTGCATCCAAACCATCCTCAAAAAACAGTGGAATTTTCTCATGTGCAACTTGGCTAAGGGAAGTGTGAAAATTGTAGATGCCATGAACCCTAGGAGATGCAGAAAGTCCCTGGCAGTCAGAGATTGCACAGGTAAAATGTCCTGGAAAAAAGAGGTGAGGGACAGGACCTTCTCTAAGGGTAAAGAGGCTAACAACATGTCTGTTTGAATCCAGCATCTAAGAAAAACATGGTCTTGGGAAGGGGTCATGGTAGACTTCTGATGGTTTATTGTGAAACCTAGACTTTTCAGGACAGACATTATGAAGGAGATATTCTCCTTAAGGATGTCTGGGGATGGGGCCTGAATGAGAAGATCATCTAGGTAAGGGAAAATCTGTACACCGTGTAGTCTGTAGTAAGCTATGACAAAAGCTAAGCATTTTGTGAAGACCCTAGGTGCCATACCAAAGGGCAAAGCACAGAACTGAAAGTGAAGAAGCAACAGAAAAGGAAAGAAATTTCCTGAACTGTAGGTGAATGAGGATATACAAAGGTAAGTGTCTTTGATGTCTAATGACACCATAAAGCCCTGAGGGAGTATAAATGGGAGAAGGGTGGGGACTTCCCTCCTGGGAACCAGAAACATCCTGGAGTAAAATCCTTTTCCCACTTGAGAGAGCAAGACTTCCTGAATAGTACCTTGAGACAGAAGAATGGAAAAGACTTGGGAAAAGAACTGCAGTTGTTCTTTTGGCGGTTGTGGGATGCCCCTGAAGGAAGGGAAGAGTTTCCTACACCATGAAATATCCTTGTTGGATGATGGAAAGGACCCAAGAATCCTGGGTTATCTGATTCCAAAGCAGGGAGAGACACAGAGAGGCGAAGAGATAAATGAGTAGAAAGGTCTGAGACAGGCAGTCACAGACAACCTGGATTTTCCTGAAAGGGCTGTTTCTGAGAAGGGGTGGAGGAAGCAGACTTGGAAGAGATTTGTTTCCCCCTTACCTTTGGTGGAAGGTGGCCTAGCTGGCTTTCTGACAAAGGTGGTTTTGGAACAGTAATTCCTCTGGAATCTGGGAACAGGGGAGAGAAAGATACGTTTTAAATCCTGGAGCTCCTTGCCCTTTTCTTGAAGTGATAGTTCTGCAGTCGAGTTACCAAGCAAGGCTTTGTTGTCCAGAGGGGCATCCATTAGCTTGGCCTTAACATCATCAGGCAAGGGTTGAAGCCTGAGCCATGAATACCTCCTCAGAACAGACCCAAAGGCAGCTGCCCTTGTTGAGGACTCCACAACATTATAACTACACTTGATGGAGTGCCTTGTAACCTGGGAAGAGGAATAGGAATTGAGAATGGAGGAGAGCTTAGCCTTGGTGACAGAGTCAGAAAGCTCAGAAAGGAGCATTCCTGGATCTAAGACAGAAAGGGAATATTTGGCCATATGCGTTTGATAATTTACTGCACTAAAGGCCAAAGTAACAGAGGTATATACTTTTTTCCCTAGTCATGACTTTGCACTTCTTATCTGATGGAAGCAAGGAGGTGGAAGGCAATAACTTGGATGCATTGTCTGTTGAAACTGATACAGTAGCTGTGTCTGCAGATGGAGCTTTCAAGAGGAATTTGGAGTCCTCAGGCACCTTATAAAATCTATCTGGCCACTTGGCAGCTGGACATTGGGAGTCTAGGCATTTAGAAGCAGATGTAAAGGCATCTAAGAAAGCTGGTAAGGCAGGGGAATGGCAGATGGAGAAGAGAAGTCAATCTGAAGGTGGTCATAGTATCTCTTTTGTATGTCAGACACTTAGCAACAGTCCCACTTGAAGAATTCTTTCATCTACAGAATAGTTTCCCCAAAGGACAGATCCCCTCCCCCAGGGGAATCCATACCATTAGATTCCTCTTCTGGTGAGGCGTAACCCAAACAGGAAGTGATTTGTGTAGAATAAGCCAGGGATTCATCCCCTGATGATTCCTCCTCATCTGAAGAAATATCTTCAGAGGTCCATTTTAAAGGAGTAGGACAACGAACGGCAGAAGAAGAGGAAGAAGGAGCAGTAGCCTGATGTAGTGCCATAAAGGCATTGATAAGGCTTTGACAGAAGGCTTGCCAATCCGGTGCTTGAGCCTGGGGAACCAGAAAAACATGTTTGGTTTTAACTTTTTTCTTTTTAGGAGCTTCCATGTGGTGGAAAGTGGATGGCCTAGATGTCGGCTTGCACGCCATGATGTCTGTGGGCACATCCTTCTGCATGATGATTTGGGTGAAGCCACATGGGCCTTCAGTAATAACAAGCCATGGTTACCCCCATGCCCGAATCAGATGCTTGCTAATCTCTCGCGGACGTCCTGGTAGGGTCCTTCACAGCTTCCACTGTGGTATCCTCGAAGGGACATCTACTGACTCCGAGACAGCCTCTGGACTAGTATCATCCTCAGGAGGAATGCCCAGAAGAAAGGGAGGAGCAGGAAGATCAAGCCGAGACTTCTTGACCTTTTTAGGTTGCGGCTCATCTGGAGGGCTCGCCATCGCCTCCACATCATGCGCTAAAGGATTAAGGAGCTGATTCTCCAGATATAGTTTCAAGGAGGCTAGATGGCTGTGAAGGGTTTTGGGGACAAAGGCCTTACAGACAGCACAGGTGGTGCGGTCGTGGACTAGGCCCAAGTCAAAGCAAAACCAGCAGAGCTTGTGCGAATTATTATGTGGAATCTGCCTTCCACACTGACATTTGCCCTTCCTAGTTGACATGTAATCACTCAACACAAAACAGTAGACAAAATTCAAAGAAAAAACCCAACAGGGTACTTAACTGAACCACAGTTCGTGACTTACCTGGCAAGCGATGACCGGAAAAGGCAATCTGACAGGCGGCAGAAAACTTCTAAGGTTGGTATGTGCTAACGTCCACTTTATACCACACGTCTCTTAATGGCTGATTTGCGGCGTCGCACATACCTTACAGTAGCATTGAGACTTTTGTATACTGGCCGGACGTACGAGTTAGCAGGGGGGAGACTCCTTCATGTTATGAATACTGCAGCATATGAATAGAAGGACAAGGATTGAATAGAAGGACAAGGATTGAATAGAAGGACAAGGAAAATTCTCACCCTTTTGCTGGTGATCACGAACAATTAAAAAAATGGTATGGAGCATCCATGCTGGAGAAACTCTTGCTATTCTAAACTTACAACTTGTTTGTCTTTTCGGCTTTTCCCGGATAGGGGTCGCCACAGCAGAACTCAGGTCCGCTATTGATTGGCAGTAGATTTTTTATGGTGCCGAGTTGCCAGCCTGACGCCCAACCTTCAGCGAAGGCACACCCATTCATGCATGTCTTTTGGAGTCCACTCGACCGTGGGGAGGACATTCAGACTCCACACAGAACACACTCCAGCCGAGAATCGAACAAGAGAGCTCTTGCTGTAAGGCAACAACACTACTGCTGTAACACCGCGGCTTGCTATTCTAAACTTACAACTAATGACTCAAAAGTGTGAACCCATTCTGATAATGTGCAACAAATTATTATTTGTTAAGGTTATCAAACTATCTAAACCTTGTCAAAGAAAAACACTTCACCTAGAAATCAGTGGAACTCATTCAAACTCACAGGCCTAAAGGATTCACAGTATCTTGTGGTGAGCAGCAAAAAAGCAGCTAACAGTGCTTTACTAAAATTTGTCTTCCATCCTTGGACTTCAGAATGGAACTAATGGTGGAATATGATTTTCTGACTACTGAATCTGTGAAAAATGCAAGTTTTTCTTTCTTTACAGAAACTTCTAGAAACCACAAGTTATGTTTGAATGTCATGTTGTAGTGGTCATACTTGTTGAGTACAAACTGCTCAGCCACTAACAGCTTCCTACCACACTGCCGTAAGTTGACAGTACCAGTTCTTTCTCTTAACATGTCATTCTATCAATGTCAGTATGTGTTTTCTATTTTTAAATTCAAGCACTGCCAGGGGCAGGCATTTCCAAACTACTATCTCCAACGTCTCTTCTGCAGACTTTGTCTACTCTGCCACCTTAGCTCACATTCTATAAAATCTATCCTTTCTTCTACTTTCCAAATAACAGTCACAAATTTCACTTTCTTCCCTTTTCCTCCACTCTAATTAAGTGCTGCTTGATCTGCTTAATTTTGCAGTCTCAACTGCATTATCTTAAGTATGAAAGATCTACTGATTAATAGGCTAGATCACTGCCTGCCAATTATGCACAAAATTTGCTTTATCCACTGCAACCACTCTCAGAAGTTTCATACATATTGCAGACAATTCAGTCAGGTTTAACAGCATGATCTTTACAGTGTCTAAAGTATATACGTCCTCCATAACATTTAGCCATAGCACTTTTTCAGTTTTTTTGCTCACTTGCAAGACATCATGGTCATCCAAATCCAGCTCCTAACTTCTCCTTCAAAAGATTAAGATTTCGCCACACATTCCATTTTTTTTCCATTATTAATCAAGAGACATCTTAACTTTACACCAAAAAACTACTGTGTAATTCAGTGTTTTTTATCTAAATCTTTTTCCCCTTCTGTCACGCTGACCATCCAGTCTACTCCCCAATTGGACATAGGCCACAGATCCTTGCAGGTGAAAGCATTCCAGAGAGGTCATCCTACTTGTCGACATCACAAAGTATGCAACCTCACCAGTGTCCCAGCTAAGGACTTTGTGCATGTAAATAACTCCATTCCCCCCACTGCTGATGTAGACATATGGACCAGCTATGCCTCATGACCTATGCATGCTCACTCCTTCACAAAAGCAGGCAAATGTTTCCACTATCAGTGAGCTAGGCTGCCACCTCACTCTAGAAGAGGATGATCCTCATTCAAGACTTGCTCATGTCCTCCAGTTTGAGGTCTCTTATAGAGTTGGACGTATGGTTGATCAGAACCAATGGCTCGCCCTTTTCAAAATGCGCCTCCTCATCGGCCTCTGCCTTCTTCAAGTACCCATGCTGCAAATCGAACCTGGGCTGCTCAGGCCATAGTAAGGGCTTATCTTTCTATGCCACCAGATACACTAAATGTAGTAGTAGGATACCCAAACAGACCACAGGACACTGACTTCAGTGAGTACAATCATCATATCTATATATATATATATATATATATATATATATATACATACACACATATATATATATATATATATACATATATATATACACACACACACACACACACACACACACACACACACACACACACACACACACAAATATTCTTAAAGAATCAATTGCCTGTAAGAGGGCCCTCCTTGACAGGCTCCTAGTTGGATTCCTCTTCGATTACAATTCTGAAAAAAGTTTTAGGCACTGACCAACTGCAGAAGTAGTGCCTCCATGTGCCTCACTGAGAACACAGGGTCAACATGCAACACAGGAAGCCATAAGGCTGGCCAGGGTTAAGCTTGAATTGCATATCACATTCCAGCTTACCTATCTCAGGTTGGGGGCAACCACTGTTTGTCTGCCATATCACTTTCTGGTAGAGACAAGGAAGCGATAAAGCTCCATATGTAATAAGGAAGGAGCAAACAGGTTGTTTAAAATGTATGCATGTGCCTCATGCCAGGGTAAGCCCTCCACTCCCTTCTCTAGCCCTGGAGATCACTGACCAGACTACTGGGAAAGTACAGTTTTGTACCTACCATAAATGTAGATGTTCGAGTGCTAATACAGCTGCAGTCATAACAGATGGGTTTTCCTGCCGTCAGGCGGGTCCTCGGTCAGCCGAATTCCAAACTCTAGGTCCGGCGTCGGATGTCGTCGCTTCTTCCCTGACGTCAGTGCGACAGGGGTATAAAAGAACCAGCCAATGCCATTTTCTTCAGTTTTTCTTGCCCCAGATGTCAGGTGACCCCAGAAGGAAGGCAATACATAAATTTATGCAATAATGCAATGCAGTATAATCAAAAAACAGTAGTTGCAAGCAAATACACCATAAAAGAATACCCCAATCAGGTTGTATGAGGAGGTGTTATCCATTAGGCCTGTCCCAAGAGGGGAAGGAGGGAGGGAAACCTAGACTGCAGCTGTATTAGCACTCGAACATCTACATTTATGGTAGGTACAAAACTGTACTACGTTCATCGTGCATACAGCTGCAGTCATAACAGATGGGTAGAATCCCAAAGCTAAAAAAGGGGTGGTAGGCACTAGGTGGAACTAGGAGGAGCCAGGATGCCCTGCAAGACTGCAGTGGAAAAGCCTGCTCTAGATTTGGAGTATAATGGTAGATGACAGTGCTTGGAGAAAGTATGTACAGAACTCCAAGTGGCAGCTTCCAAAATATCTTTAGTAGGAACCCCCCCTGAGGAAAGCTGCAGAGGTAGCTGTGGCCCTTGTGGAGTGAGTTCTGATGCCTGCAGGTACAGTTTTACCATGAAAAGAGTAACAAACGCATATGCAGTGGGCTATCCATTTTGAGATTGTCTGTTTGGAAATAGGCTTCCCTTGAGCTCCTGTAGCATAGGACACAAAGAGTTGCTCTGATTTTCTGAAAGGCTTTGTTCTGTCCAAATAATAATGTAGCTGTCTGTGAATGTCCAAGGAATGTAGTAGTCTCCCCCCTTTGTTTTGAGGATTAGGGTAAAAGGTAGGTAAGTGGATAGCCTGATTCAAGGCTATCCTGGATACTACACCTCTGGCATAAAGGAAGGATTGGTTCGTAAGGAAACTGTCCTGATGGAAAATGATGAAAGGCTGCACGGCCATGAGGGCTTGCAGTTCCGAAACCCTGCGAGCTGAGGTGATAGCCAGCAGGAAGGCTGTTTTCCAGGACAAATATTGCAGTTCTGTTGAAGCAGCTGGCTCAAAAGGAGGCAAGGTCAGTTTTTCTAGAATGAAATTGAGGTCCCAAGCAGGTACTGGTCGTTTCCTTGGGGGTTTTATATTCTTAGCCCCTCTGAGGAACTGTCTTAAGAGGGGGTGAGAGAATAAAGGAGGATCAGTGTTGTATTCTGCAGAAATGGCTGAGGCATGGATTTTGATGGAGGAGAATGAAAGTCCACTGCTTAGCATCTCAGCTAGGTACTGTAATATTTGAGGTAAATTCAGTATTCCAGGATTCTGGCCCTTTTTCTCATTCCAGACACAAAACCGTTTCCATTTTGCGGAGTAGGCTTTTCTAGTAGAAGGTCTTCTGGCCTCCAAAATGACATCCTGCACCTCCTTGGAGAGTAGGGTCTGTTGTGATTTTAAGGAATCTTCCATGCGGCTAGATTGAGTGTTTTCAGTTGGCTGTGAAGAGTTTTGAAGTTGTGCTGAGTCAGTAGAAAAGGCATTAGAGGCAGGATCCATGGTGGGGAATGCGTCAGGCTCCTCAGGAGTGGGTACCAGTGTTGTCTTGGCCAGTCTGGAGCAATGAGAATCATCTTTGGTCTGTCTGCTCTGGTTTTTAATAGAACTTTGGGCAGCACAGGAAGAGGTGGAAAGGCATAAACTGTCATTGTTGTCCAACTGAAAGAGAGTGCGTCTACTTTCCAGGCCTGTGGATGAAAGGTCCTTGAGCAGAATTTTGCCAATTGGTGATTTCTGTGGGAGGCAAAGAGATCTATGTCTGGCCTTCCCCATGCTTGAATTATCTTTGAAAAAACTTGAGGATGCAACTTCCATTCGTGTGGATCTGTCATATTTCTGCTTAGGTTGTCTGCCAGCGTGTTTTCCTTGCCTGGCAGGTACTGTGCTTGAAGCTCGATTTGTAATTCCAGAGCCATGTTCCAAAGAGACATGGCTAGCCTGCATAGGGGGTATGAATGGGTTCCTCCCTGTTTGTTTATGTACCACATTACTGTGGTGTTGTCTGTCCTTATCAATAGCTGGCCTGGATGCAATAGGTCTTTGAAAGCTATAACAACATTTATTACTGCTAGCATTTCCTTTTGATTGATGTGTAGGTGCTTTTCTTTTTGGGACCATTTGCCCTGAATGCACCGATCTGTCATGTGTGCCCCCCAGGCGTAGTCCGAGGCATCTGCTGTGATGACTTGATTTGCTTGAGGTTTGCAGAATGGGAGACCTGTGTTTCTTTGGCATGCTTGAGCCCACCACAGAAATTCCTTTTGAAGACATGGAATCAGTGGTATTATTGTTTCCAAACTGTGGCTGTGTTGAGACCATATGTTTTTCAGGTACCACTGAAGTTTCCTCATATGCAGCTTTGCACATGGGATTAGTAGGATGCAAGATGCCATGAATCCCAGAGCCTGCAGGATTTTCCTTGCAGTCAGCCTGGTAAAAGTTGCCAGTTTTCTGAAGTATTGAGTTAGTTGCCCTTGTTTCTCTGGCGTGAGGTAGGTCATCTGGGTGCTTGTATCCAAGCTGGCACCCAGGAAAATTATTGTTTGAGAGGGTATTAGCCTTGATTTCTTTTTGTTGACTGTGTATCCCAGAGACTTCAACAACATTATTACAAACGCCAGATGTTTCAGAAGTACGTGCTTGCTGTCCGCTTGGATCAGGCAGTCGTCCAAATATGGGTATATTTGTATCCCTTGAAGTCTGCAGTAGGCAATTACTGATGCCAGGCATTTAGTGAACACTCTGGGCGCAATAGTTAAGCCAAAGGGCAATGCAGAGAATTGATAATGGGTTGAACCTGCAAGAAATCTGAGGTATCTTCTGCAATCTTGTCTGATTGGGACATGCAGGTATGCCTCCTTGAGGTCCAATGTTACCAGCCAAGACTCCTTGCCCAGCATGGGAAGAAGCTGCTGTAATGTGAGCATCTTGAATTTTGGCACGAGTAAAAATGTGTTTAGGATGGATAGGTCCAAAATAGGCCTCCAATCTTTGCCCTTCCTTGGTACCAGGAATAGTCTGGAATAAAAACCTTGACCCTGTTCTTGTGCAGGTACCTCGAATAGCTTTCATGTCCATGAGATCTGAAATTTGTTTTTGTGCCTCTGCCCTTTGATTGTGTGGCGGGTTTGGCATGCCTCTCATTTTTGGAAGGGTGTGAAAGTGGAATCTGTAGCCTCTGTCTATAATGTCCAGGGTCGATTTGTTTTTTGTGACAATATGCCAATTTTTCGAAAATAATGCCAGTTTTCCGCCTAAAAGTGCTGCCATTTGAGTCTTGCTTGGCATGCAAAGGGGAAAGTCATTGGTTCTGCTTTCTGAATGGCTGTCAACTATCCTCACCACCTCTTTGTGTAGGTGCTTGCCATTGTTTGCCTCTAAATGATCCTTGAGATTGCCCTCTACCCCTCGGGCGCCTGTATCTACCTCTTTGGGGTCTGTACGTGGCTGGAAAGGACCAATTTTTGGAAGGCCAATTTCTACTGAAATGTGGAGGTTGTACCTGTAGGAAATCTTTCACGGTTTGCATTGATTTTGCCTTTTCCTGCATTTTCTTTAATACCTCCTCAGCTTTAACACCAAACAATACATCTTTTTGCAGAGGTGCATCCAGTAATTTAGCTTTAACATGATCTGGTAAGGTTTGCTCTTTGAGCCAAGCATGTCTACGTATGACTGATCCTGTAACAGCAGCTCTACATGAGGCCTCTAAAGCATCAAAACCACATTGCAAGGTATGTTTACCCACTTGTTCTGCACTATGTAACAAATCCTGCAACTCCTTCAAGTCTGGTTGTTCAGGTTGTGACATTTTGCTTTTCAACTGTGATAACAGAAACTGTTGGTACTTTAACATATGGAACTGACAGTTTAATGCCCTCATGGTTAAGGTGGCCGAGGTGTACACCTCCCCCCCCCACCTTTCTAAAGCTCTGGAATCTCTCTCTGAAGGTAATGGATTTTTAGCAGTGGAGGCCTTAATTCCCTTGGGACCCTGTGAAATAGTTTCTGGGTCAGCCGCATGGCTTTTGTATAAGAATTGGTGTGAATCAGGAACCCGGGTAATACCTGTCAGGCTTGACTGGAGCTGGAGGTAAAGACTCTGGGTTAAGGCAGGCCTCCGAATACACAACATCTAGAATGTCTAAGACAGGAGGTATAGCCAGAGGCCTGTGCTGGGGGAGCAAGAGGAAATCCCTAAGCCTTTTCTTGGAGTCTGAGTACTCTTGGCCTTCCCAGTGGAAGTGTTCCCTCAAGGTATGTAAGGTTTCCCCAAAAGAGTAATCCTCCGGGGGGGAGACAGAGGGAATGGACTCCTCTGCATCAGAATCTTCAAAAGGGGAGTATGAATTTTCCTGGTCTTCAGAATGTTCTGAAATAATGGAGGCCTGGTCCAAGGAAGGGGATTCTTCCTCCACTCTGGGCCTTTTGTCCGGGAGGGGTTGAGAACCCCTGATAAGAGTAATCAAATCCTCAGCCATTTTGAGCATCCGCTTTTTAGGCATGGGGCCTTGAGAGGGGCCCTGTGGAGCTTGTCTTTTAGTATGCATGGCTGCTTTAGACTTAGTGAAAGCCTTGATGGAAAAAGAAGAGGAAGGCCTGAAGACACCTTGAGAGGTGGCAGGCCTGTCTAAACTCTGAGTTTCACCGCCAAGAGTGGCTTCGGTATCTGTAGTCGGGGTGTGGGCCGAAGAGCCTGCGACCTCGGGCACAGAAGACACCGCCAATGAAGAGTCATCGGTAGTCAGGGGCTGCGTAGGCGCCTCACTGAGAACCGGATCACTTGTAGTTGGCTTTGGCATGGTGTCGGTAGAAGTCGCGGACCTCGTATGTCGGTCCTTATCTTTGCGTCTTTTACTAAAAACTGGAGTCGGAGTATCCGATGACATAATGTAATTAAACTTTTTGCCAAAATAGTGTTGGGCGAACTCCGGCCGACGTCTGTTGAATGTAGCACAAAAACAGCAGGCCGAGACGTCATGGTCTGGGCCTAAGCAAGGAATGCAGAGGAAATAAAAATCCTTATGCGGTATTTGCTTCCCACATGAAATGCAATTATTAACTTTGTCTGACATCGGTCTGAGGCAAGAAAAGTTTCCCCAAAGGGGTACTTAGCTTTCAAGAAGACTTCGGTTGAAAAATATTCGTAATCTCAGGAGCTGGCCGACCGGCACTTGCTAACTGCTTCTGCTTCGGGCACCACGCGGCAAGAAAGACTGAAGAAAATGGCGTCAGCTGGTTCTTTTATACCCCTGTCGCACTGACGTCAGGGAAGAAGCGACGACATCCGACGCCGGACCTAGACTTTGGAATTCGGCCGACCGAGGACCCGCCTGACGGCAGGAAAACCCATCTGTTATGACTGCAGCTGTATGCACGATGAACATCTCCAATAGCTGGGACAGGTGAAGAGACATCCATTTGCAACAAAAGAGAAGGTGGTTACTAAATCAATCACAGACAGTCTTTCCATAGATTAACTGACATTGTAAGAATATGCTTACGTTTAACATCAAACTTTCTTTTTGATGGCTTACAAGTTAGCCCAAACTTTGAGCAGTAGTTACCAAAGTAGGAGAAGGAGGAATATTATATATGTAGAGCTCTGAAAAAAGCCATGTTCGTGAGCAATATTTTTCCCAAATGAAACAAACGCTGAATATTTTCAAACAATAATGCCTGGTGAAGGCGAAGATCAAATACCATGTTGTCACAGCACAGATGTATGCAATGGAGACATCCCTGAAGCAAAAATTGGGGGAAACTGCTTCTCAACTACAATATGCACAAGATGACAAAATAATAAGAGCAGTTAAGCAGGTTGTGGCAAGCTGAATGAATGAAAATAAAATTCACTTGGCAATTCTGTTGAAAAATTGTCCCCTTGTCAAGCTTGAACCAATCCTTTCCTAGCACAATGGAGATAAAAAAAATAGTCTGCCTTATTAAAGTAAATAACCCATTTCGGGTAACATCTGAGGTGTTAGTGCACATACAAGGAGTGAATGGCTTTCCCTCCTCTGACTTTTACCTCTGCAAAGAAAACTGGGAGATGGACAAAATACCCGAGGGGCAACTTCAGAAGGAAATGAAGGTTTGTCCTGAGGGGCATTATATCATTATGGCAGGCCATATAAGTTTCCCTATAGATTAAGGCTTGAAACTCTGACGTCTAAACGGCAAAGCTGATGGTCAGCAGAAATGTACGTTCAAGAAATGAATTTCAAAGTACAGTGAACTATGCAGGCTTAAACAGAGGATGGGTATATTTGGCAAACAGACAACAGAACAGAGTGAGACATTTTGCCTGAAGACACTTTAAAGTGCTTTCAGGCAGGGGTACTTCCAAAAAAAAAAAAAAAAAAAAAAAAAGGTGTGTATAGCACTAAAAAGAAAACAATGTGTACTCTGTCGGCATACTCTGGGCACCAGTGTTACTACTGTATCAAAAGTCAGCGATACATACAAAATAGAAGTACATGCCTGGACTGCCAAGTAAAACAGATACACAATGAAAATGCAGTGTGTGTGTGTGTGTGTGTGTGTGTGTGTGTGTGTGTGTATACAGTAACAGCAACATTTCGGGTAATACACAGAATCAGGAAACGACTATGTAATAATGCCGACATTTACAGTCTTAAGGAGGTCACCAGGAGAACAGCACATCCAAATAAAACCTGCTGCTGTGATAATGGTACATACTCCTAGGAAAGCACTAACAGCAAACTAATGGTAATATTAAGAGCCAGAGACAATAGAATAAAAGTACAGTTGTGTACACTTACCATAAATGTAGATGTTAGAGTGCATTCACTGTTGCAGTCATTACATTTGGGTAATCCTGCTGGCAGGCTGCCCTCAGTTGGCCTGAATTCCAAAGTCCTGGGTCCTGCGTCGGCTGCTGTCACCCATTCCCTGACGTCAGGTCATCAGAGGTATAAAAGATGTGGCCAACGCCATTTTCTTTAGCTTTTCTTGCCCCACCTTCATCTACAAACAAATACACCGCATGGTTTGTATAAATCAGAGAAGGAAAGATAGGTTCCATCAGAAGAAAGGGGGGTGGCGGGTGGGTAACCTGGACTGCAACAGTGAATACACTCGAACATCTACATTTATGGTAAGTGTACATAACTGTACTATGTTCTTCGTGTTTCACTGTTGCAGTCATTACATTTGGGTAGAGTCCCAAAGCTATGGATGGGAGGCTGGAGCTAAACAGCATTAGGAGCGGCTATGAGGCCCTGCAGAACTGCAATGGCAAAGCCTGCCCTGGATTTAGAGTAGAGTGGCAGATGATAGCGCTTTGTAAAGGTGTGCACTGAACTCCAAGTAGCAGCCTCTAAAAGGTCCTTGGTTGGTACTTCCCTGAGAAAGGCTGCTGAAGTGGCTGCAGCTCTGGGTGAATGTGGCCTAATGCCCTTAGGCACTGGCTTGCTATGGTGTAAGTAGCAGAAACGAATGTAGTGGCCTATCCACTTGAAACAGTCTGCTTTGAGATAGCCTTTCCTAGTAATTGCTCTGTCTTTCTGAAAACTTTGGTTCTGTCCAAGTAGAATCTAAGCTGTCTGTGTACGTCCAAAGAATGCAGAATTCTCTCCCCCTTGCTCTGTGGATTTGGATAAAAAATTGGCAGATGAATAGTTTGGTTAAGAGCCACACTGGACACCACCTTAGCCATAAATGTTGGGTTTGTCCTCAAAGAGACCCTGTCTGGATAAAAAAATGATAAAAGGTTCCACAGCCATGAGTGCCTGTAGCTCTGAAACTTGTCTTGCAGAAGTTATTGCTAGGAGCAGAGCTGTTTTCCAAGATAAAAATTTTATATCAGCAGTAGCAGCTGGCTCAAAAGGAGACAGGGTGAGTTTTTCCAAGACATAGTTGAGGTCCCATGCAGGCATTGGTGATCTCCTTGGAAGCCTTAAATGTTTGGCTCCTCTGAGGTACTGTTTTAATAAGGGATGAGAAAAGGTTGGTGGCTCTGTATTGTAATGAGCCGAAATGGCAGAGGCATGAATTTTAATAGATGAAAAAGACAGGCCTTTGTCCAGCATCTCAGTTAAGTACTGCAAAATCTGAGGAATATTTGACACAGCTGTATCAGTTCCTTGTGCCTGATTCCAAGCACAGAATCTCTTCCATTTTCCAGCATAAGATTTTCTAGTACTAGGCCTTCTGGCCTCCAAAATGACATCCATCACAGCTTTACTGAGAGGTGTGTTTTGTATGACTACATTATCCGCCATGCTGCCAGGTTTAAAGTCCTGAGTTGGCTGTGCAGGATCTGATTGTTTTGCTGGGACTGTAGATGAGGTATTTGAGGTAAGGTCCAAGCTGGGCATTGAGACAAGTTCTTTAGGATTGGAAACCAGTACTGGCGGGACCAGTCTGGGGCAATCAGTATGATTTTTGGCTTCTCCTGTCTGACCTTTAGGAGTACCCTGGAGAGGAGAAGCAGTGGGGGAAAGGCATATACTGATAGTTTTTTCCAGCTGAAAGATAGGGCGTCCACTTTCCATACTTGTCTGTGACAAGTCCTTGTGCAGAATCCTTTTAGTCGGTAGTTGTGAGGGGAGGCAAATAGATCTATGTCGGGCATCCCCATTTCCTCATTATCATGCTGAAGACTTGTGGATCCAGCTGCCACTCGTGGGGATCCATGAGGTTTTTGGAATTGTGCCTGCAGATGTGCTTGGTAAGTTAATGCTGTGCCCCACAAAGTCATGGCTAGTCTGCAAAGGGGTTAAGAATGTGTGCCCCCTGCTTGTTTATATACCACATGACCGTGGTGTTGTCTGTCTTTATCAGTAGTTGTCCCAGATGAAGTAGGTCCTTGAAGGCTGTCAGGGCATTCTGAACAGCTAGAATCTCTTTTTGATTGATATGTAGATGCATTTGGGTTGAGGACCATGTGCCCTGAATGCAACTTCCTGCCATGTGGGCCCCCCAGGCATAATCTGATGCATCCATTGTTAGTGTCTGCCTGGCTGGGGGTAATGTGAATGGCTGTCCCTTGTTTTGGTGACAAGACTTTGCCCACCATCGTAACTCCTGTTGTAGGCAGGGAATGAGAGTAATCATTGCTTCCAGCCTGTGGCAATGTTGAGACCAAACACTTTTTAGGTACCATTGAAGTTTCCTTATATGCAGTCTTACATATGGAATTAGTAGGATGCAGGATGCCATGAAGCCCAAAGCCTGCAGAATTTTTCTTACAGATACCTGGGCCTTTGTTGCCAACATTTTGAAATAGGTAGTCAATTGCCTTTGTTTGTCTGGCGTGAGATAAGCCATCTGGGCAGTTGTATTTAAGCTTGCACCCAGGAACATTATCTCTTGAGAGGACACTAGTTTTGATTTCTTTTCATTGACTGTGTACTTTAGGCATGTTAGAAGTCTTCACAAATGCCAGATGATGTAGAAGAATGTCCTTGTTCTCTGCTTGAATTAGACAGTCGTCCAAGTAAGGATATATTTGTATTCCTCTTTGTCTGCAGAACGCAATTACTGATGCCAGGCACTTTGTAAAGACCCTGGGCGCAGTAGATAAGCCAAAGGGCAATGCAGAGAATTGGTAATGGATTGAGCCAGCCTTGAATCTGAGGTATCTTCTGCATAATTGTCTGATTGGGACATGCAGGTATGCCTCTTTTAGGTCTAGTCACCAGCCAAGCGTCCATGCCCAGCATGGGCAGAAGCTGGTGCAAAGTCATCATCTTGAATTTTGGTATATCCAGGAATGTGCTCAGAATAGATAGGTCCAGTATTGGTCTCTAGGCCTTGTCCTTTCTGGGCACTAAGAACAGACTTGAGTAAAATCCTTGTCCCTGCTCTTGCTCTGGTACTTGTTGAATGGCCCCCATGTCCATGAGGGATGAGACTTGTTTTTGTGCCTCTGCCCATTGATTTTTTGGCAGATCTGGCCAGCCGTTTGCCTTTGGCAGGGTATGGAAATGGAACTTGTACCCTTGTGACACGATATTAAGAACCCACTTGTCCTGGGTTATAATGTGCCAATTTTGAGAAAAAAGTGCTACTTTTCCCCCTAAGGGTGCTGCCAGGAGATAAGTGCTTGGTGCAGGCAAGGAGAAGTCAATGGGACTGTTTCCTGTATGGTTGTGATTTGTCTTCTCCAACTTTGGAGGTAGAAGCACCCCATTGCTTTGACCTGTAGGAACCTTGCGCCTGGAATCTGCCTCTAGGGCATCTGGATCTTCCCGTTTGAGGTCTGTCTGACACAGGAAAGGACCAATTCTTTGTAGGCCAGTGTCTACTAAGCCTAGGTGGCTGTACTTGTAAAAAATCTTTGACAGTTTGTATAGATTTAGCTTTGTCCTCCATTTTCTTTAACACCTCCTCTGCCTTAACACCAAACAAAGTATCATGCTGTAAAGGTGCATCTAATAATTTAACTTTGACATGATCAGGCAGATTTTGTTCCTTTAACCAAGCATGCCACCTAAGTACAGAACCCGTAACTGCGGCCCTGCAGGAGGCCTCCAAAGAATCAAAACCACATGGCAAAGTATGCTTTCCAACTTGTTCAGCTGCATGCAATAAACCCTGCATTTCCTTGTTTTCTGCACATTCAGAGTTTAATAACATTTTCTGTTTAAGCAATGTCATGACATGTTGCTGATATATGAGCATACGAAACTGACAGTTTAAGGCCCTTATAGCCAAGGTATCAGATGTGTAAACCTTTTTTCCCCATCTATCCAGTGCCCTAGAATCTCTGTCAGAGGGGGTAGGGGTTTTTTTGCAGTGGAAGCCTTAACACCTTTGGGTACCCTGTGAAATAGTTTCTGGGTCTGCAGCCGGGTTTTTAAAATTGAATTTATGAGAGTCAGGAACCCTGTAATATCTGTCAGGCTTAACAGGAGCTGGAGGTAAGGAGTCAGGGGTAAGACTAGACTTCGAAAACACATCATCTACATTATCTAACACAGGTGGAATGGCCAGTGGTCTGAGTTGAGGTAGTAAAAGGAAATCCCTGAGCCTCTTTTTAGATTCTGAAAAATCTTGGCTCTCCCAGTGGAAATGCTCCCTCATGGTATGCAAGGTTTCCCCAAAAGAATAGTCCTCTGGAAGAGAAGCTGAAGGTATAGATTCTTCAGCATCAGAATCCTCATAGGAAGGAAGAGAATATTCCTGATCAGAAGAGGAATCAGAATAAATAGAAATCTTATCTGAAGATTCATAGTCTGAGAGGGATGGGAACCCCTGATCAAGGTAATTAAGTCTTCGGCCATTTTGAGCTTCTGTTTTTTGGGTATAGAGGCCTGTCCACATGGCTCTTGAGTTTGCTTCTTTGCTTTAGAAGGTGCTTTAGACTTTGCCTTTGAAGCTGAGGTTGGTTTAATGTAAAGATGTTTAGGTCTGAATACACCCTCAGAAGCCGGTGCCTGCTCAGTGGCTCCGGACCCATCTGAAGGAATAGTATCCGAGGCTCCAATACCTTGAGTTTCCAGTGGCATGGCCAACTCCACGTGAGAGTCGGTAGCGGCCTGCAACTTTAAAGTAGCGGGCGTCAGGGGCTGCGAAAGTGCCTCACTGAGAACCGGCGACTGGCTTAGGAGATGCTTCGTCGTCAGTTTTGGGCTCAGTTGTCTATCTCTCTCCTTTTCTTTGCGTTTTTTGTGAACTCCGGTAGTCGGATGGCTATCCGACATTTCTGGATAATTAAACCGGCGTCCAAAATAGTTTAAAGCAAAATCATACAGACGCTTAATAGTGCGTTGGTTAAATCTAGCACAAAACTGACAACCAGAAACGTTGTGATCAGGGCCTAGGCAAGGAATACAGTAAGAATGAAAGCCCTTATGAGGTATTTGCTTTCCACAAGAAATACAATTATTTACTTTTTCTGACATCGGTCTGGAGCAAGAAAAAAGTTTCCCCAACGGGGTACTTAGCTTTATTGAAGACTTCGGATCTGAAACTCTAACACAAAAATCTCAGGAGCTGGCCGACTGGCACTTGCGAACTGCTTCTGCTTTGGGCACTGCGTGGCAAAAAAAGACTAAAGAAAATGGTGTCGGCCGCATCTTTTATACCCGACGACCTAACAGCAGCTGACGGAGGACCCAGGACTTTGGAATTCAGGCTGACTGAGGGCAACCTGCCAGCAGGATTACCCAAATGTAATGACTGCAGCAGTGAAACACGAAGAACATCGGGTCTATATTACTTAACTGAATGATCATTATGTCGAATACCTAATGACTGAACCCTAATTGTCGAAGTCGCTTATTCACTGAAGTACCTAAACAGTGAAGAAAACGTTACCAAAATATTTTTGTTGGCCAACACCATATGTTACAACACGATAAAGCAATACACTTTTAAATATAAACATACAGAGCAACGTACAAAACTATACTAAACACAACTAATACAAAAGTATTTTCAACTTTAATAAACAAACCATACTACATAAATAAAATTAAATTACAAAAAAAAAAACACTTTCTATAAATAAATAACCTAGCAAGCCATTCTCTGCAAAAGTGGGCGTGCCCTTACAAATAACTACAACGGGCATTACCTGACTTTTAAAATAAGCACCACACTTTCTTTTCTTCATTTCTGCAAGGGGCCAAGCCCCCCTGCACACCATGAGGGGGAATGCCCCCCAATGAAATATACCAACTCCAAGATCGCACTACATTCAGGAAAAGGGTACACAAACAACACACAATAAATGATCATGTCGACATCAGTATAAATATTACTTTATTTTACCTAAGTGTTGGATGGTAGGCAAGATTTAAGTAGGAGTTTCTACTAAGAATCCTGCGAGTTATATACTAATACAAACCTAGCATCTAGGATGGCCAACTAAAAGTTTTTGACATTTTCATTAATGTTTACATACTTTGATGAACAAAAATTTCAACAATTAAGGTTCAATCATCAGGTATTTGATGTTATAATCGTTCAATTAAGTGATATAGACCCGAATAAACTGCTATGAAGAACTTTAAGGCTTAATTCTGCACCGAAGAGCAAGAACTGAATAAGGTGAGTACAAGAGATCATTACCCATTACTTATTCTTGAAGTTGTTTCATCTCTTCCAAGTTCTCTGCAGTACTACACACAAAGCAGAGTTCTGCTGCACAAATAACTGAAGGATTAGAAGGTGTCGTAAACATAAATGATGATCTACAAATGTTCATAGGTGTGTACTAGGCTAACGACCACAAGGGCGTTTTTTAAGCTAGCCATGCATCCCAAATCTCTGACAAGTTCTGGTACCCTTAAGTGTAAGCAGGGGCTTGGGAGGTGAAACATTTACAAGCTGCCTGTGTCCATTAGAGAAATGTGCCAAACCAAGAATTAATTTCTTGTTCCTCATCCAACTGTCCAAGGTACACTTAAACTGGGTTAGGGAGAAACTCTGCTCCACATGGATGGGGAGCTTGTTCCAGAGAGGAGGTAGTCTCTAGGACACATAATTGTGTCTCCAGCAGGTCCTAGTTGTACCATGAGCAAGGTTTAAGTCTTTAGAACTAGTAAATCTGGTGCTGTTTGTTTTGCAGATATTCAGGAGGTCCATCAGAGTGGGGTCTGACAATGCCTCGTATGGCATGCATAGATTTCCCCTCAACAGTCTGTAGGAGACAGAATACAGGGGATAGGGCCTTAAGGTGGTCTGTACAGGACATGTTACTTACACCCTGGATTCTTTTAGTAAGGAACCTCTGTAGACATTCCAATTGTTGGCTATGTTAGGTACATACCAAGGGCACTGTACTCAATGACAGGTCTGAAGAATGCTAAATACAGTGGAACAATGACTTCTTGGACCTAGATGCCATATCTTTGTTTATAAGTTGCACCAAATAAGATTTCTTTACTACTGTAGACACGCAATGTTCAAAGGCTGTATTACTGTCTGTGTGTCCCCAAGTCTCTGACAATTGGGTCAACTCTTAGGGGTGTGTTGTCAATATGATAGTTTCCAGGGGTGAATGACTTCCCGAAAGATACTATTATGCATTTCTTGACATTTAGTTTTAGTTCATGGTTCTGGTATCAGTTGTTTGTCTGTGTCAGCCCTTCCTGGAGAACATCTGTGGAAGTGGGTGATTCAATGACAGCTCCAAATTTTCAATCATCTGCAAATTTAGTCATCCATAGGTCACTGACATTGGCCTTGAATTCAGAGAAAGAAATGCCAAAAAGGGGCGGTCCAAGGACCGAGCCCTGATGGGACTCCACTTGTGACTGGCCTTTTCGGAGAGATGGACTCCCCAATTCTAACTTCCTGGATCCTGTCTGAGAGCCAGCTGGCTATCCACTGAGTGGCATAAAGGTTTGCTCCTAACCTCTTAAGTTTCTAAACAATGTCCGAGTGTAGGACTGTGTCAAATACACTGGCCAGGTCAAGATAGGCAGCGTGAACTATTTTGCCCTCATCCATTGTTTTGGTGACCTTCTCAAATAAGTCCACTAAGTTGAGTAGGTATGACCTGCCCTTGATGATACCAAAATGGGTTGGGTCCAGTGTCTGGAGGTTTCCTATGTAATTTTATCATTTCCAAGATCATTCTTTGCATACGAGAGCAGCAAGACTTATGGGTCTGTAGTTTTCAGGGTCTGTAGATGACCCACCTTTGTGCAAAGGGATGACTGTTGCTGTACTCCATTCATGAGGCCTGTTTGGACGCTACAGTTAAATAGCAATTCCACAAGCAGGTTGTCAACATACAAATACAACTGATAAACAGATGAAGAAAGCATAATTCCAAGTTAAATAAAAGCAAATTTTAAGCAATACTGGCATGTCTGTAATACATGAGCCATTTCATGGGCCGTAATCTAATGTAAGAGGAAATGCAACCTGGTGCAGAAAAAAACAGTTGTGTAGATGCTGATGCCAGGAATTTCTTTTTTTCCCCCTTCAATACAGAGTTAATGGGGTCCCATTTTGGGAACTGCCTAGGGCACTAGATGACCCAGCTACAGTTTTCTGGCTATTAATGATCTGAACACAAAAAGCAGAGGATGTGTATGTGAAAACCTATGGCATCCAGTCCATCAGAATGTGAAGAAAGTACAGTTTTGTACCTACCATAAATGTAGATGTCCGATAGGCATGCATCTGCAGTCCTTACAAATGGGTTGTCCTGTCGTCAGGCAGCCCTTCGGTCGGCCGGATTCCAAAGTCTGGGTCTGGCCTCGGCTGATGTCGCACTTCACCCGACGTCATAGCTGCAGTTATTTGGGTATAAAGGTATCAACCAATGCCATCTTCCTCAGTGTTTCTTGCCCCAGATGCCAGGTGCCCTCTAGGAAGGCTAAATTTGGATAATTGCAAAAGTTTCCAAATAAGAGAGCAAATAAAAATAAACATGTATATACATATATACAAACAAATACACCATAATAGATTCCCCCAGCTAGCTAGAAGATGGGTAAATACCCTAGGAGTACCTCAGAGGGGAAGGAGGGAGGGTAATCCTGACTGCAGATGCATGCCTATCGGACATCTACATTTATGGTAGGTACAAAACTGTACTATGTCCTTCAAGGATGCATCTGCAGTCCTTACAAACGGGTAGAATACCATAGCCAAACTGGGCGAGGAGGAGTAATAAGATTATGGTGTAGTTAAGATCCCTTGCAAAACAGCAGTGGCAAAACCTGCTCGGGATCTGGAGTATAAGGGTAAATTATAATGCTTGGCAAATGTATGCACAGAGCTCCAAGTAGCAGCCTCTAAAATGTCTTTGGTAGCCACTCCTCGTAAAAAAGCTGTGGTAGTGGCTGTAGCCCTTGTAGAGTGAGGTCTGATGTTTTCTGGAGTTTTCTTCCCATGGTAAGAGTAACAAAATCTAATGCAATTTCCTATCCACTTAGAGATTGTCTGTTTTGAAATTGCTTTTCCTTCCATTCCTGTTGCATATGCTACCAGTAGCTGGTCAGTTTTTCTATTGCTCTTGGTCCTGTCCAGGTAGTAACGTAATTGTCTATGTACATCCAAGGTATGCAACAGTCTTTCTCCCCTGTTCTGTGGGTTGGGGAAGAATGTAGGTAGGTGGATAGCTTGGTTTAAAGATACCCTGGAGACCACCTTTGGCATAAAAGTAGGATTAGTTCTCATGGACACTCTATCTTGATGGAAGATCAGGAAGGGCTGTACTGCCATTAATGCCTGTAGTTCAGAAACCCTTCTTGCTGAAGTGATTGCAAGCAGGAAAGCAGTTTTCCATGATAAGTACTGTAATTCTGCTGTTGCTGCTGGCTCGAAAGGAGGGAGTGTCAACTTTTCTAGCACAAAGTTCAAGTCCCATGCTGGCAATGGTGGCTTCCTAGGTGGTTTTACAATTTTAATTCCTCTCAGAAACTGCCTGAGCAGAGGATGTGAGAAGACTGGAGGATCCAAGTTGTATTCTGCTGAAATAGCTGATGCATGAATCATAATGGAAGAATAGGACAGGCCATTGTGGAAGAGCTCTGCCAAGTATTCCAGGATGTTAGCTATGTTTACCAGTGACACATTTTCTCCTTTTGCAGTACTCCAAATGAGATATCTTTTCCATTTTGCTGAATAATTTTTTCTTGTTGAGGGTCTGTGAGCCTCCAAGATAATGTCTTTAACCCTTTGAGATAAATCTGGGTTATTTGGTCTTATGCAATGTTCCAGGCAGCCAGCTGCAGTGTTTTCAGGTTTGGATGCAGGGTTTTAAAGTTGTTCTGTGTTAACAGTAAGGGAACTAGGGGCAGAGGCCATATTTGTTCCCGAGACATACTCCTCAGTAATGGGTACCAATGTTGCCTTGGCCAGTCTGGAGCTATCAGGATGATCCTTGGACGGTCTTCTTTGATCTTCAATAGCACCTTGTGCATCAAAGGAAGAGGTGGGAATGCATATGCTGTCAGGTTTTTCCAACTGAAAGATAGGGAGTCCACTTTCCAAGCAAGTGGGTGGTACGTCCTTGTGCAGAATTCTTTCAGTTGGTGATTGTGTGGGGATGCAAATAAGTCTATTTCTGGTAGTCCCCATTTCCCTGTAATGGTTTTGAAGATGTCCGGATGCAGCATCCATTCGTGGGCATCTGTGGTAGTTCTGCTTAGGATGTCTGCTAGTATATTTTCTTTTCCTGGCACAAAAATTGCTTGTAATTGAATGTTGAAGCTCAGGGCCACATTCCAGAGGTCCATTGCCATCTGGCATAGAGGGTATGAATGTGTGCCTCCCTGTTTGTTGATGTACCACATAACTGTGGTGTTGTCCATCCTTATCAACAGTTGACCCTGTCGAAGAAATGGTCTGAATGTCTGAATTGCCAGTTTTACTGCCAGCATTTCCTTTTGATTTATGTGTAGGTGCAGCTGGTCTTGAGTCCATAAGCCTTGTATGCACTTGTCCAGCATGTGCGCCCCCCAACCGAGGTCTGAGGCGTCCGTTGTGATGGTCTGGCTTGGTTGAGTGCTGTGGAAGGGCAGTCCTTTGTTTGATTGACAGGCCTGAGCCCACCATTGGAATTCTTGCTTCAGGCATGGAATTATTGGAATTTGGGTTTCTAGGCTGTGCTTGTGCTGAGACCATAAATTCCTTAGGTACCACTGTAACTTTCTCATATGTAGTCTGGCATGTGGAATCAATATTATGCAGGATGCCATGTAACCCAGGGCTTGCAGGACTTTTCTTGCTGTTAGCTGGTTCTGCTTTGTTAATGCCATGAAGTAGAGGGAGTTGCTCCTGTTTTTCTACTGTTAGGAATGCCATTTGTTTTGATGTGTCCAGCTCTGCACCCAAGAAGGTTATCCTTTGGGATGGTATCAGCCTTGACTTTTTTATATTGACTGTGTATCCCAGGGCTTGCAGTAGATGAATGACCCTTTTCAAGTCTTTTGTTAATTTGTTTTTGTTGTCCGCTTGTAACAGGCAGTCGTCCAGGTAAGGGTAAATTTGAATTCCCTGAAGCCTGCAATGAGCAATTACTGATGCCAGGCATTTCGTGAATACTCTGGGCAGTAGATAAGCCAAAGAGCAATGCTGAGAATTGATAATGCTCTGATCCTGCAAGAAATCAGAGGTATCTTCTGCAATTTGGTCGTATGGGGACGTGCAGGTATGCCTCCTTGAGATCTAGAGTTACCAGCCAAGACTCCTTGCCCAGCATGGGAAGAAGTTGCTGTAGGGTCAGCATTTTGAATTTTGGAACAATGAGGTATGTGTTTAAAGCGGACAGGTCGAGAATAGGTCTCCATTGGTTTTCTTTTCTTGGTACCAGGAAGAGTCTGGAGTAAAATCCTTGCCCTTGTTCCATAGATGGTACCCTTTCTACAGCTCTCATCCTTAGTAAGTGAGTTATTTGTTCTAGAGCTTCTGTCTTCTGATTTGGAGGTAGGTTTGGCATTCCTCTCTTCCTTGGTAGAGTATGGAAGTGAAACCTGTAACCTTGGTCTATTGTCTGTAAAATCCATTTGTCTCCTGTGATGTAATGCCAGTTTACTGAAAACAAGGCTAGCTTCCCGCCTAAGGGTGCTTCTAGTTGTTCCCTGGTAGGCGGTGCCAGAGCCAAGTCACTGTGATTGTCCTGTGGAAGTGGTGGTGGCTGGATCTGTGGCTGTACCTCGCTGGTTGTTAGCCTGCCACTGACGTCCCCTGTAGGCACCTCTGGATTGACCCCTGCCTCTTGAGCGCCTATTCCTGCCTCTCTGAGCTCTGGAGGTGTCTGGAAAGGACCAATTCTTGGAAGGCCAGTTCCTGCTAAACCTTGGAGGCTGGACCTGCAAGAAATCCTTGACTGTCTGGACAGATTTTGCTTTCTCTTCCACCTTCTTCAGCACCTGCTGTGCAGGGGAGCCAAACAAATTGAGCTTATCCATGGGAGCATCTAGGAGCTTTGATTTAACATGGTCTGGTAAGGACTGCTCTTTTAACCATGCATGTCTTCTGATCACTGTACCAGTCATGGCTGATCTAAAGGAAGCCTCCAGTGCATCATAGCCGCATTTTAAGGAATGATTACTGACCTGCTGAATGTTATGTACCATTTCCTGAACAGATTTTTTGTCTAATGGTTCATCCGAGGACAGTTTTTTAGTTAACTGGTCTAACATACATTCCTGATACTGAATCATGTGGAATTGACAGTTCAAGGCCCTAGCTGAAAGAGTAGCAGAAGTGTAAACTTTTTTACCCCATCTCTCTAAGGCCCTAGATTCCCTTTCAGAGGGGAGGGTTTTGGCAGAGGTAGCTGCTACAGCCTTGGGTCCCTGGGAGATAGTTTCGGGATCTGCAAAAGGAGCCTTATACAAATGATAATGTGTGTCCGGAACCCTGTAGTACCTATCGGGCTTAGCAGGGGCCGGAGGAAGAGAATCAGGAGCAGTACAAGCATCATTAAATGCATCATCCACAACAGTAAGTACTGGAGGAATGGCTAAAGGCCTATGCTGTGGCAAATGCAAAAAGGTTCTAAGCCTTTTCCTAGAGTCTGAAAAATCCTGGCCCTGCCATTGAAATTGTTCCCTCATAGCATGCAAGGTTTCCCCAAAAGAAAATTCCTCAGGCGGAGAGGCAGAAGGAATGGACTCTTCTGCATCAGAGTCCTCATAAGGAGAAAAAGGGCCCTCTGGAGGGTTTGAAATATCTGATTCATCAGAGGAGTCATCTGAAGAAACTGGCTCAGGGGCTCTACTCTAGGCCTCTTCTCTGGAGGTGGGTGAGAGGCCCTGTCTGGGTGTGGTTGGGATCCACGGATCAAAGAAATGAGATCCTCTGCTAGACTAAGCATTTGTGAACTAGAGCTAGGCCTGTGAGAGGGGTCTTAGCAGGCACAGTTTTGGTAGATTTTGCTGCTTTAGCCCTGGCAAAGGCCTTAATCGACATGGATGCAGGTGGCCTAGCAGCTCCACGTGCAGGGGTAGAAATATCCAAAGGGATAGTATCAGATAAATCCTGTGAACCTGCAAGAGCGGTGGGATTTCAGTAGCAGATTCAGCCATGCTGGATGAGGCCTCGGTAGGAGGTAAGCTTTCGGCGAAGGAAGAACCGTGGACTCGGTTTCAGCGAAACCGAGACACTCGGTTGGCTTAACCGCGGTTTCGGCGAAACCGCGGACCACAGTGTCGGTCCTTTTCCTTGCGCTTTTAGATATTTGCAGTCGGAGTATCCGGCGGCATAATGTAAGCAAAAGCGGGCGAAAAACTCCTCAGCAAATTCCGACCGACGCCTAAGCGTCCGCGGTTGAAAGAAGCACAGGCTAGACAAGCTGCTACGTCGTGGTCTGGGCCTAAACAAGGTAAGCAGTAAGAGTGGAAATCTTTATGAGGTATTTGTTTCCCACAAGTTAAACAGTTATTCACTTTTTCTGACATCGGCTGAGGCAAGAAAGAGTCCCCAACGGGGTACTTAGCTTTTTAGAAGTCTTCGGTAGTAGTAATCTCTGGTTCTGACCGACCGGCACTTGCGAACAGCTTCTGCTTCGGGCGCCACGCGGCAAGAAAGACGGAGGAAGATGGCGTCGGCTGATACCTTTATACCCGAATAACTGCAGCTATGACGTCGGGTGAAGTGCGACATCAGCCGAGGCCAGACCCAGACTTTGGAATCCGGCCGACCGAAGGGCTGCCTGACGACAGGACAACCCATTTGTAAGGACTGCAGATGCATCCTTGAAGGACATCAGGGACCAGAGAAAATAACTATGCTAACTATGAACAATATTGTGAAAAAAAGGCTGCAACAAAAGCTACAACAATTTTCATTCTGCAGTTTGAACGCAGGAAATACTACATTGCAGGGACTCTTGTCTCTCACCAGCTCAATTTATTAATATGCAGCAGGCTGAAAAGCAGATTAGCTAATTTTCAATCATATTGCAAATCACTGAAAATAAATACAAGGTAAAGGAAATGCTGGAAATAAATCAGAGCAAACAGAAACGTACAGTTTAGTCCCACTTACCATAATTACAGGTGTTTGAGTAGATCAATGTTGCAGTACTGATTCTTGGGTCTTCCTGCCATGCAAAAGTCTACAAACTGACCCAATTTCCAGAGTCTTTGCCTAACCCTAGCTGAAGGACATCTGAAGACCAACGTCCGGGCATCAGAGTATAAGAAAGGCATCTCTTGGTGCCACGTTCTGATCTTTAAAGAAAGTGAACAAGCAGTCTAATGCCTAAGGAGAGCACAAGCTTCCCAGCTATCTGAATCTGAGTGAGGAAAATCACAGGAGGCAGAAAGGGGATTATGGACATTAGAGGGCTAACTGCAGAGAAATCTTTTACCCCTTGCACTCAGCAAGGGGGAGAAAAGTGGTCAGCAGATAGAGGGGTTAGAAAGTGGGAGTATGTACTGCAACACTAATCTACTCGAACACGGATCAGTTGGGTAAAATCTTACCTTAACAATAAATGTCCTTCTCTTACCTGATGCAGTATTCTTAACATGAGGGAGTTGCCTGCAGTGACGACCCAATGTCGGCCAGTATACAAAACACTTTTACTACTAGGGGTGCATGGTGTGTCGCACGTAGGCTGCTGTCGGAAATCAGTCATAAAAGTGACGTACGCACACCCTCCTCAGAATAGTGCTCCAGAAGGAATGCCTACCTATGGGAGTATGTAGGTCAAGTACATCCATGCAAGAACAAAATATCAGCGGAAGGAGGGAGGGATGGAATATTGCAACAGAGAAGAGCAAGACATCTATCGTTATGGTAAGATCTTACACAACTAATCTACGTCCTCCTATTCCTCCATTTCATTATTCTTAACATGAGGGACAATACCAAAGCTCAAGAGGAAAGGGAGAAGGTAGGGGCAGAGGAGCTTTCCATGAAGCCATAGAGAACAGCTCTTGCAAACCCTGCCCTGGATATGGAAATATTGTCCAATCTATAATGTTTGGTGAAGGTATGGTCTGAAGACCAAGTGGCTGCCTTCAGAATGGAGTTAGTGTCCATTCCTTTGAAGAAGGCGTCAAAGGAAGAAACAGCCTGGTAGAACGTGCCTTAACAAGAGAAGGGTGGTTCTTTCCATGGTGCTCATAGCAGAAGAATATGGCTTTAGAGATCCAGCTGGAAATAGTGTGTTTATAGACAGGGAGCCCTAAAGCTCTAGGGATGAATAAGAGAAATAACGGGTCTGATTTCTGGATATCCTTTGTTTTGTCAAGGTAGAACATAAGCTGTCCGTGCACATTCAAGGTGTGCAAAATATTCTCCATAGAGTTCTGTGGAATGGAGAAAAAGGTGGGTAAATTGATGGAATCGTTTACCACTTTAGGCATAAAGGTAGGGTTGGTGCGGAGAGACACTCTGTCTCTGTGGAACACCAAGAAAGGAGGGGAAGCCATTAGGGCCTGTAGTTCAGAAACCCTTGTTGGCCGACATTAGTGCAAGCAGCAAAATAGTTCTCCAGGAGCAAAATTTTAAGGAAGCAGAAGATGCTGGCTCAAAAGGAGCAAGGGTCAGCTTCTCTAACATAAAGTTAAGGTGTTGGCATCCTTCACATAAGAGCCCCCCCCCCCATTTAAGAAAAGTTTAGCCTCACATCTGGAAGCTAAAGGAGGTGACAGAGGCAGAAAGGCAGACACACCAGACAGGTGCATTTTGATTGAACAGTAAAAGTTAAGCCAGCATCTAATCATGAACACAGGTATGAGAGAACCAGAGGGACTTCCACTGTCAGAGGGTCCTGGTTTTAGGAAGGACACCAAATTGAAAATCTCTTCCATTTGGATAAGCAAGATTTTCTTGCATTGGGTTTCCTGGCCTCCTGCATAACCCTGAGCACGTCATCTGAAAAAAGGTGTCTGAAAGAAGTTAAGACCCTATCACCCACTGTGTCAGCTGAACGGGAGACAAGTAGGGATGGATTAGAGTTCCTTTCTGATGTGTGAGCAGGTCCATTCTGTGGGATAACGTGTGGTGATTGCCCTTGGCTAAATGCAGGAGCAGGGAGAACCACTGCTGTCTTGGCCAAAAGGGGATCACCATCATGTCTGTTCATGGGGGAGGTAAAAAAAGGTCTACATGTGGAGTACCCCATCTGTGGACAATGTCCAGGAACACTTCACTGTGAAGCATTCATTTGTGGGATTGTGTTTTGAAGCTGCTCAATGTGTCTCCCTCCACGTTTTGACTGGAGGGGATATACACAGCCTAGAGAGGAGTTTGAAGTTTGACAGCCAATTCCCAGACTTGCAGAGCTAGCCTGCAAAGGAGCCAAGAATTGTCCCTCCCTGTTTTCTTACATAGCAGAGAAAGTACAGTTGTGTACACTTACCATAAATGTAAATGCTCGAGTGTATTCACTGTTGCAGTCATTACATTTGGGTAATCTGCTGGCAGGTTGCCCTCAGTCGGCCTGAATTCCAAAGTCCTGGGTCCTGCGTCGGCTGCTGTCTTCTCCTCCATGACGTCAAGTCGTCAGGAGTACAAAACATGCAGCCGACGCCATTTTCTTTAGTTTTTCTTGCCCCCGATGTCAGGTATATATATATATATATATATATATATATATATATATATATATATATATATATATATATATATATATATGGGTCTACTTCATTTCACCTAACTTCCAATTCACTGACTCCCATTTGACTGAGACCAATGACTGAAATTTCATTTCACTGACAGTTCATTTGACTGACAAGTATTATTAGCAAGAAAATGGAATATGCCCCTTCCCCACTGTAGTGCAACCCTGGAGTTAGAATATATAGTTGGGGGGCACAGCCCCCCACTTACTTTTCTTTTACTAAGCAATATTATATCAAAACTTAACAATATCATATGAAATGAAGTGGGGGGCTGTGCCCCCCACACCCCCCAACTATATATTCTAACTCCAGGGTCGCACTACAGTGGGGAAGGGGGCATATTCCATTTTCTTGCTAATAATACTTGTCAGTCAAATGAACTGTCAGTGAAATGAAGTGTCAGTCAAATGAAATTTCAGTGAAATGGGGTCAGTGAAATGAAAGTCAGTGAATTGGAAGTTAGGTGAAATGAAGTAGACCCATATATATATATATATATATATATATATATATATATATACACACACACACACACACATACACACACACACATATATATACATGTATCAATATAAACTTTACCTTAATCTACAAGCAAATATACCACATAGGTTGTAGAAGATAGAGAAGGAAAGATAAATTTCAGAATGACAGGGGGATGGTGGGAGGGTAACCTGGACTGCAACAGTGAATACACTCGAACATCTACATTTATGTTAAGTGTACACAACTGTACTATGTTCTTCGTGTTTCACTGTTGCAGTCATTACATTTGGGTAGAATCCCAAAGCTATGGTCGGGAGGCTGGAGCTAAACAGCATTAGGTGCGGCTATAAGGCCCTGCAGAACTGCAGTGGCAAAGCCTGCCCTGGACTTAGAGTAAAGAGGCAAATGGTAATGCTTTGTAAAGGTGTGAGAATTTATTTATTTATTTATTTATTTATTTATTGTAGTTGGTTTACCAGGATAGTCCATTGGGCCAAAAAGAACCCGTTTTCAATGGAGTCCTGGGGAGAAAAGCTCCATGACAAAATGTACATTCAACATTTGACAGTGACAATGTAGGTACAGAGAGATATTAATACTATGTAGGCAGTAATAAAAATACAACTTATCAAATACAGAATAGCAATAATAACAGTTAATACATTGAAAGAAACATGCTAGTAATAGAACAAATGTGAATAGCAATACAGATTAGAGAACAAACATAGTAACTAAATAAAAGTAGGGTGTGATACTGAAAGAAATTAGGTAGAGTTAGTTATGTAGGGTGGGAGCAAGAGCATTCCCACTGTGATGCTAGATATAAGAAAAGAGACTTTATGAAGGAAGAGTGGTTAGAGGTGGTGCGGATGGGTGGAGGTAGGGAGTTCCAGAGGCGGCGAGGCTGAAGGAGAGAAGGTTTTGCCTGGGGGATGAGTAGGTTTGTGCACTTCTAGTAGATTTTGATTATTTGATCTTAGAACTCTGTTAGGTAGGTGCATTTTAAAGGCAGAGGAAAGGGAGGGACAGAGGGAGGGGTTTAGAATAAGCTTATGGGCTAGAGTTAGTTGAGTGTAAGTTAGTTGATTGGGAAGTTCTAGCCATTTTAGTTTATGGAGGGAGAAACAGTGGTGAGTGGAGGACTTATGGCTGGTGGCGAATTTTGCAATTTTGTTATAGCAGGTGGTAAGTTGTTTTTAACAAGGACTGAAGATTAGTTAGTAGTGGGGCCATAGAGAAGGCAGAGGATAAGGAAGGAAGTAGAGAGAGTGATTTTAGTAGTAGATGTGAGGTAGGCATTCTGTCTATAAAGCATGCCAAGTTTTGATGCGTTTTTAATGTTTTTGCAGGTGGGAGTTAAATTTAAGTTGGTTGTCGATTAGAACCCCAAGTAGTTTGGTCTCTGACACTATTTCAAGAGGTGAGTTGTTTTGAGTAGTAATTATGAATGTATCCATGTCGGGAGGAGTGACTTTAGAGGGAGTAAATAACATTAGTTTGGTTTTGGTACCATTGAGAGCTAGATGATTACTTAGCATCCATTGCTCTGTGGAAGAGAAGGCATCTTGAGTAAGTTTTTGTAGTGTAGCGATAGAGGAGGCAGAACAGATGATAGTTGAGTCATCTGCATATTGGATGATGCTAGAGAATGGGATCGATTTGTGGAAGTCATTAATAAAAATGTTGAAGAGAAGAGGACCCAGTATGGAGCCTTGTGGAACTCCTGTAGGGGTACTAAGGAAAGAGGAAGTGGCTTTTTTCCATTTACAGCTTGATGTCTGTTAGATAGGTAACTAGAGAACCAGTTCAAGGAGGAGGAAGATAGGTGAAGTTTGGAGAGTTTAGCTAAGAGCAGGCTGTGTGAGATAGTATCGAAGGCTTTGGAAAGGTCAAGAAGTAAGGTGGAAACAACTTGTCCAGAGTCACGGGCTTTATTTACAATTTCAAGGAAGGAGAGGAGGGCAGTCATAGTGCTATGATTAGGTCTAAAACCGTGCTGTGTAGGAGTTATAAGATGGTTGTCCAGGAGGTGAGGAAGGAGTTGAAGTTGGACACATTTTTCTAGTATTTTTAAAATGGGGGACAGGATGGCTATGGGACGGAAATTAGTAATGTTATTATTGTTACCACCTTTGTGTAGAGGTATAATAAAGGCTTGTTTCCAGATTTGGGAACAGTGCATTCCTGTAGGAGCGTTAATTAAGATGCTAATGGGGTAGGCAAGAGTTTCAGCAGCTATGCTGAGAAAGTAAGAAGGGATATTGTCAGGAGCATTGGTACATGGTTTCAATTTCTGAAGGAGTTTCTTTATAGTAGATGTAGGTATGGGATTTAATGAGAAGAGGGTGCAGTCAGGAAGGGGGGAATTTTGGGGTGGTGGTGATGAGGCTAGAGTTTGTGCAGAAGGGGGGGTAGAGGAGTTAGTGGGTGGGGAGTAGGGTGGTGCAGAAGTAGAGAGAGTAGGGGTGTGTGAGGGGGTATTGGTTAGCAGGGAGGTGTTGGAGAATGAGGAGGTCAATTTGGAAATAGAGTCAATAAAGAAAGAATTAAATTGGGTGGCTAAATCAAGTTCTGGAGCATTAGGGTCTGGGGTAGGAGCATCTGGTTTGCTAGGGTGGAGGAGAGTGGAGATCCCTTTCCAGGTTCTGGAGTGTGGAGAAGTAGTTTTGACGATCAAGAATAATGAGTTTTTTTTTACTTTATTTCGGAGCATTTTGTATTCATTAAGGAGTGGTGCTGTCTTATGTTTTTGGTAGCATGCCCAGACTTTGTCTCTCTGTCTCATGGTAGCAAGAGTACTATTGGAGAGCCATGGGGCTGATTTAGTTTTTATTCTCTTTGTCCGTAAGGGAGCTTGGGAGTCTAGTAATTTTAAGAATGTTGAGTTGAAGTATGAGACTGCATTGTCTAGAGGTAGTGTTTTTAAACAATTCCAATTAATTGCTTGTAATGAGTTTGAGAAGATTATTGGGTTGAATTTTTTTTGTCACGGATAGTAATATAGTTATGGGTTCGTTGAAGGATAGTGGGAAGCCGGTGGGTAAATGTGGGTATGTGGTCACCAAGTGGGTCGGGAAGAGTGCCACTGTTGGTGAAATAGTGAGGATGGGAGACTAGAATCCAATCCAATATACTCCCATTGGAGGGGTTTTTGGCAGGGTGAGTTACCAAGGTGATCAGTTGTGAGAAATTGTAGAGGTTGATGTTAATGGGGTTAGTAGGAGACTGGATAAGGGCCCAATTAATGTTAACATCTCCTAGGATTATTGTTTCATTACTAATGTTACTGGATAGCCAGGAAAGGATAAGTTCGAGTGTGGAGATATTATCTCCTGGGGGAATATAAAGGGAAGCTATACATATGTATTTATAATTATTGATTTGGAGTAGGGTAAGGAGAAGTTCGGCGTTGTTGAAGTGTGGAATAGGTTTGTTGTAGGGAGTAACTACTAGGGAGGAAGAATAAAGAAGGGCTACTCCTCAGCCTTTTTTGTGAGGTCTGTCTTTTCTAATGATGGAGTAGTTTGGAGGAACTATTTCAGAGTTCAGAGAAGAACTCCAAGTAGCAGCATTTAGAATGTCTTTGGTTGGTACTCCTCTGAGAAAGGCTGCTGAAGTAGCTGCAGCTCTGGTGGAATGAGACCTAATGCCCTTGGGCACAGGTTTACCATGGTGTAGGTAGCAGAAACGGATGCAGTGGCTTATCCACTTTGAAATTGTCTGCTTTGAAATAGCCTTTCCTTCTGATCCTGCAGCATATGACACTAGTAATTGCTCAGTGTTTTCTTAGAGCTTTAGTCCTGCTCAAGTAGAATCTTAGCTGTCTGTGTACGTCCAAGGAATGCAGAATTCTCTCCCCCTTGTTCTGCGGATTTGGATAGAAAGTTGGCAGATGAATTGTTTGGTTAAGGGCCACACTGGAAACCACCTTAGGCATAAAAGTAGGATTTGTCCTCAGAGACACCCTGTCTGGGTAAAATATGATAAAAGGCTCTATAGCCATGAGGGCCTGTAGCTCTGAAACTCTTTTTGCTGAAGTAACTGCTAGCAGTAGAGCTGTTTTCCATAAGAACTTTAGATCAGCGGTAGCAGCTGGTTCAAATGGAGGCAGGGTGAGCTTTACCAACACATAACTGAGGTCCCATGCAGGTAATGGTGATGATCTAGGAGGCCTTAAATTTTTGGCTCCTCTAAAATACTGCTTTAGTAAAGGGTGAGAAAAGATTGGTGGCTCTGTATTGTAATGAGCCGAAATGGCAGAGGCATGGATTTTGATTGATGATTAAGATAGGCCTTTGTCAAGCATCTCAGTTAAGTATTGTAATTTCTGAGGAATATTTGGTTCTGCTGTATCAGTTCCTTGTGCTTGATTCCAAGCACAGAATCTCTTCCATTTGTCAGCATAAGATTTTCTAGTATTATGCCTTCTGGCTTCCAAAATGACATCCATCACAGCTTTACTGAGAGGTGTTGTTTGTATGACTACATGATTAGCCATGCTGCCAGGTTCAGAGTCTGTAGTTGATTGTGCAGGATCTGATTGTTTTGCTTTGAGGCAAGGTCCAAGCTGGGTATTGAGACAGGTTCCTTAGGATTGGGTACCAGTATTGGCGGGACCAGTCCGGGGCAATTAATATCATCTCTTGTCTGACTTTTAGGAAGACCTTGGGTAGAAGAGGCAGAGGAGGAAAGGAGTAAACAAATAGGTTTTTCCAACTGAAGGATAGGGCGTCCACTTTCCATGCTTGTCTGTTATAAGTCCTTGTGCAGAATCTTTTCAATTGATAATTTTGAGGAGAAGCAAACAGATTTATGCCTGGGCTCCCCCATTTCTCTGTTATCATGCTGAAGACTTGTGGATTTAGTTTCCACTCATGAGGATCCATAAGGTTTCTGCTTAAATCGTCTGCCAGAGTGTTTTGTTTTCCTGGCAGGAAGTGAGCTTGAAGATGTATTTGGTAGGTCAAAGCTGTGTCCCATAGTGCCATGGCTAATCTGCAAAGGGGGTATGAGTGTGTGCCCCCTTGCTTGTTTATATACCACATGGACTGTGGTGTTGTCAGTCTTTAACAGTAGTTGTCCTGGATGAAGTAAGTCCTTGAAGGCTGTTCGGGCATTTTGAACAGCTAGCATCTCTTTCTGGTTGATATGCAGATGTATTTGCTTTGTTGTCCATAAGCCCTGAATGCATCTTCCTGCCATGTGGGCCCCCCAGGCATAATTTGATGCGTCTGTTGTTAAGGTTTGGCTGGCAGGAAGTAGAGTGAAGGGCAGTCCCATGTTTTGGTGACATGCCTTTGCCCACCATAGAAACTCCTGTTGCAGGCAGGGAATGAGAGGAATCATTGTTTCCAGACTGTGTGAATGTTGACTCCATAAACTTTTTAGGTACCATTGAAGTGTACTCATATGCAGTCTTGCATATGGAATTAGTAGGATGCAGGATGCCAAGAAGCCCAGAGCCTGCAGAATTTGTCTTGCAGAAGACTGGGTTTTTGTTGCCATCAGTTTGAAGTAAGTAGTCAGTTGCCTTTGCTTGTCTGGCGTGAGGTAAGCCATCTGGGCAGTTGTATCTAAGCTTGCACCCAGGAATGTTATCTTTTTGAGTGGGTACCAGTTGTGATTTATTTTTGTTTATTGTGTACCCTAGGCACATTAGAAGCCTTCTCACAAATGCCAGGTGTCGAAAAAAAGTGTTCTTGTTCTCTGCTTGAATGAGACAGTCGTCCAAGTAAGGATATATTTGTATACTTCATTGTCTGCAAAATGCAATTACTGGTGCCAGGCACTTTGTAAAGACCCTGGGCGCAGTAGATTAGCCAAAGGGCAGTGCAGAGAATTGGTAAAGCATTAAGCCAGCCTTGAATCTGAGGTATCTTCTGCACGATTGTCTTACTGGGACATGCAGATATGCCTCTTTTAGGACTAAAGTCACCAGCCAAGCATTCTTGCTCAGCATGGGCAGAAGGTGCCGCAAAGTCAGCATTTTGAATTTTGGAATGTCCAGGTACGTGTTCAAAATCGATAAATCCAGTATTGGCCGCCAGACCTTGTCCTTTTGAACAGTCGAGTAAAAGCCTTGTCCTTTTTCCTGTTCTGGTACTGTCTGAATGGCCCCCATACCCATGAGGGACGTAGCCTGTTTCTGTGCCTCTGCCCATTCATTTTTTGGCAGATCTGGCCAACCATTTGCCATTGGCAGAGTGTGGAAATGTAAACTGCATCCCTGTGATACGATGTTTAGTACCCACTTGTCCTGGGTTATTAACTGCCAATTTTGGGCAAAAAGTGCTAATTTTCCCCCTATGGGTGCTGCCAAAAGATAAGTGCTTGGTGTAGGCAGAGGGAAGTCATTGGGATTGCTTTCTGTAGGTTTGCGCTTTATCTCCTCCAGATTTGGAGGTGGAAGCTTCCCATTGCTTTGACCTGTATGAATCTTGCGCCTGGTATCTGGAACCCTTAGGGCGTTTGGATTTGCCCCTTTGAGCTCTGTCGGACACAAGAAAGGACCAATTTTTTGTAGGCCAGTGTCTACTGAATCTTGGTGGCTGCACTTGTAAGAAGTCTTTAACAGTTTGCATAGACTTAGCTTTGTCTTCAATTTTCTTTAGAACCTCTTCTGCCTTAATACCAAACAGAGAATCATGCCGTAAAGGTGCATCTACCAATTTAGCTTTAACATGATCAGGCAAATTTTGTTCCTTTAACCAGGCATGCCTCCTAATCACAGATCCAGTAAATGCGGCCCTGCAGGAGACCTCTAAAGAATCAAAACCACATTGCAAAGTATGCTTTCCAACTTGTTCAGCTGCATGCAATAATTCCCACAATTCTTTATTTTCTGCACATTTTGAAATCAACATCATTTTCTGTTTCAGCAATCCCATAACATTTTGTTGGTACTTAATCATATGAAATTGACAGTATAAGGCCCTGATTGCCAAGGCTGCAGATGTATAAACCTTTTTTCCCCATCTGTCTAGTGTCCTTGAATCTCTGTCAGAGGGTGTAGGATTTTTTGCTGTTGAGGCCTTAACTCCCTTTGGACCCTGTGAAATAGTTTCAGTATCAGCAGCAGGGTTTTTAAATAAAAATTTATGAGTCAGGCACCCTGTAATATCTGTCAGGCTTACTGGGAGCCGGAGGTAAGGAGTCAGGGGTCAAGCTTGACTCAGAAAACACATCATCCACAATGTCTAAAGGCTTGTGCTGAGAGAGAAGGAGGAAATCTCTGAGCCTCTTTTTTGATTCTGAGAAATCTTGACTCTCCCAGTGAAAATGCTCCCTCAAAGTATGCAAGGTTTCTCCAAATGAATAATCCTCAGGAAGAGATGCAGATGGAATAGACTCCTCTGCATCAGAATCCTCATAGGGAGGTATAGACAATTCCTGATCAGAAGAAATAGAAACCTGATCTGAAGATTCATAACCATTGTCTTGCCTTGGCCTCTTATCTGGAGGGGGATGGGTACCCCTGATCAATGTAATGAGGTCTTCAGCCATTTTGATCATCTGTTTTTTAGGCATAGAGGCCTGTGCATGTGGCTCATGCGTCAGTTTTTTAGTTTTAGAAGCTGCTTTTGTCTTTGGTTTTGCAGCTGTCGTCGGTTTGATATACAAATGTTGAGGTCTGAATACACCCTCAGAAGCCAGTGCCTGCTCAGTGGCTCAGGACCCATCCGAGGGAGATACATCCGTCGGTCCAATACCTTGAGTATCATGTGGCATGCCGGACTCCACATAGGTGTTGGTAGAGGCCTGCGACTCGAAGATAGCGGGTATCAGGGGTTGCGAAGCGCCTCACTGAGTACCGGCGAACCGGCGACTGGCTTAGGAGAAGCTTCGTCGGTTTTGGATCTCGACTGCCTTTCTCTGTCCTTTTCTTTGCGTTTTTTATGTACTCCGGTAGTCAGATTGCTATCCGACGATATTTCTCGGTAGTTAAATCGGTTTCCAAAATACTTTGATGCAAAAATATACCGATGCTTAATAGTGCATTGGTTAAATCTAGCATAAAACCGACAGCCAGGCACGTTGTGATCAGGGCCTAGGCAAGGAATACAGTATAAATGGAAATCCTTATGAGGTATTTGCTTCCCACAAGTAATACAATTATTAACTTTTTCTGACATTGGTAAAAAGTAAGAAAAAGTTTCCCCAATGGGGTACTTAGCTTTAATGAAGACTTCGGTTCTGAAACTCAAACTCAAAATTTTCAGTAGTCGGCCGATCAGCACTTGCAAAAATGCTTCTGCTTCGGGCACCGCACGGCAAGAAAGACTAAAGAAAATGGCGTTGGCTGCATGTTTTGTACCCCTGACAACCTGACGTCATGGAGGAGAAGACAGCAGCTGACGCAGGACCCAAGACTTTGGAATTCGGGCCGACTCAGGGCAACCTGCCAGCAGATTATCCAAATGTAATGACTGCAACAGTGAAACACGAAGAACATCAGTCATGTTGTCTGTGTAAACATTTAGAAGGCCTGGGATGAAGAGTGTCTGGAAAATCTGAAGAGCCAGTAGGAGTGCCTTCATTTCTTTTATATTGATGTGTTCCCTTCTTTGTGAGTTGGGACCAGGTCCCTTATGCTTTTATGGGGCTGAAAGCTGCTCCCCATCCTGTGCCTGAGGCATATGTGAACATCTCCTGAACCACTGGTAAAGAATAGTGTGGGAGACCTGGGTTGGGAGTTAGCTTTTTTAAATCCACCAGGAAATTTCCCTCCTCAGGCAAGGAAGAAATGGAACTGGAAATTCTAGGGGGTGTGCATGTTGCAGCCACACTGATTTCAGGAACCACTGTAGTTTCCTCATGTGCCGTTTTGCCAGGGGAAGCAGTGAGATACTGGATAGCATGAAGCCCAAGGTTCTAAGAAAGGTCCTGTCCATGATGCGAGTCAAAGGGATGCGGTTTTGGAAGAAGGAAATGAGCGCCTGAGTCTTCTGAATGGGGAGGGAGACTTTCATAAAGTCCATTTGTAGCCTGCATCCCTAGAAATATCTGGTCCTGGGATGGTGGAAGTAGATTTCTGGAAGTTGATTTTGAACCCCAGGGATGACAGGAAGGAGATGGCGGAGTTTAGACTGTGCTCCATTGCTCCTGGACTGACTGCATGAATGAGAAAGTCGTTCAGGTATGGGAAGACCTGAATGTCTTGAAGTCTGCAGTAAGCAATTACTGGGGCTAGACATTTGGTGAATACCCCTGTGGCAGTGAAGAGATGAAACGGCAAGGCAGAGAATTGAAAGTGCCAGGAGGCCACAGAGAATCTTAAGTACTTCCTATAACTGGGATGAATGGGGATGTGTAAATAAGCATCCTTTATGTCTGTGGAAGCCATATAGGATTGTGGGCTGTTCAGGTGAAAGAGTTTGCAAGGTTAGCATTCTGAATGTGGGTACTTTCAGGAAGGTGTTGAGGTAGAAGAGGTCAAGGATGGCTCTCCAAGGGCCCTCTTTCCTTGGTACCAAAAACATCCTTAAATAGAACCCTTTTCCCCTTTGACTGGTTGATACTGGTTGGATGGTGCCTTGATCCAGCACGTCTTGTAGTACACCTTTGGGAAATGTGGCAGTTGGTTTCTGCGAGGTTAAAAATGCCCCTGAAGGGTGGTAGAGAATTCCATACCATGAAGCAGCCATTTTGTACGATGGCAAGCACCCAGGCATTCTGTGTAATGTTTTCCCATGCTGGAAAGGTGTAGGGAAAGGGGGGTGGGGGGGGTCCAAATAGTCAGATGGATGCTGGTCTGTCTGGAAAGGACTGTTTTTGAGGTGGGGTTTGTAGTGGAGTCCTAAGGTGCTGAGGTCTCTTGCCAGACTTTTTTGACATAGCTGGGGGAAACCATGACTGCCTAACAAACACTGGCTTTGAAGGATAGTTCCTCTGGAATTTAGGTATAGGAGAGACCAGGATGTGCTTTAGTTCCTGCATCTCTTTTCCCTTTTCCTGTAAGGTTTTGAGCAAATCTGCAGCAGCAGGGCCAAACAGGTCTGAATTGTCTAGGGGCATCCATGACTTAATGTCCTCTGGTAGATGTTTTAGTCTCAGCCATGCAAATCTCCTCAGGACTGAGCCTGTGGCAGCTGCCTTAGACGATGCCTCCACAGTATCGTAACTACATTTTACGGAGTGTCAGGCCACTTGAGAATAAGCTCCAATTAGAGAGGATGCCAAATATTTATTCTCTGAGTCTGGCATATCAGAAATAATCTTAGAAAGTTGGGACAGGAGTTCCAAGGTATACTTAGCCATGTGTGTCTGACAGTTTAAGGCCCAAACAGCGAGGGTGGCAGAAGTGTATACTTTTTTTTTACTCAACATCTCCATATGTCTGCTGTCTTTGTCAGAGGGAAGCAAGTTGGTGGAAAGAAGCAGCCTAGAGGTCTTATCAGAAGCCACAGTGATGATGGAAAGACAGAAGGGTCAGAAGAAGGGGCATTGAACATTTACAGTCCTCAGGCAACTTACAGAATCTTTCTGGTTTCTTAGGTCCAGGGGGCTGAGAGACAGGGACCTTACTGGAGGATGAAAATACATCTAAGAAGGCAGGTAGAACTTGAGACAGCTGAGGGACTGGGAGTGTCTACCTGAACTTGTTCATAGTACCTTTTTTGGACCTCAGACGTGACAGCTGTCCCATTTAAAATGCTCCCCCATATTACCCAAGGTCTCATTAAAGGTAATTTCCTCCACCGGAGAGTCAGTGTCGTTGGTAGTCCTCCTCCAGGGAAGCGTAATCCAGTGGGGAGGTGATCTGAGAAGAACATACTAAAGACACATCTCCTGAAGACTCTTCCTCCTTGTAAGAAGCCTCTTCCCTGCCCCTTTTCTCTAGAGAACTAAACCAGGGTGTGGCTGGGACTGAAACCCCAGGAGGAGGTCTAAGAGACATAAAGGCATTAATAATACCCTGTGTAAAATTTTTCCAATAATGAATCCGATCAGAGGGTGGTGATAAATGCTTTGTTTTTTGCCCCTTTTTAGCACGTAGTTCCACTCTATGTAGAGTCGGTGGTCCGGACGTAGGCCTAGTTTCTATGACATCAGAATCCACATCCTCCCTAACTACAATCTGGGATATTCTCCTAGGGCCTTCGGATATTATGAGTCTAGGCTCCCCCTGGACATTGAAACTGGATGCCTGTGTTACCTCAAAGGACGTGCTCTCATCCTGCTCCAAGGCAGCCTCCATTTCGGGCTCAGCCTGTGGTTAGAATGCAGGGGCTGAGCATTTCTCTGGGCTAGTAACTGCCTCAGGAGAGATGTCCACCACCAGATTTGCAGAAGAAGCTTCAGGCCTAGGCTTCTTGGCCTTCTGCTTAACGAGAGAATCGGACTCAGGCCCTGCAGAACCCTCTATGCCGCTGTTCGTAAAGAGATTCAGGTGTTGATTTTCTAAGCAAATGGAAAAGGAAGCTAACCTACTTCTCAAGGTTTTGGGCACAAAGGCCTGGCATTGAACAAGATCTGTGGTCGTGGGTAGGCCCAAGACAAAAAAGGCATTTATTTTATTTATTTATTTCAGTTTGATGACCGGGGAGGTCCAATGGGCTCAGGAGCCCATTTTCAGTGGAGGCCCGGGGAGAAAAGCTCCACATTACATAATAATATCAAAGATAAAACAAAAGATAAAATTAAATTCAGTTCAAAGATACAGATAGATGTAGATGCAACAGTCAGCTAAGTGATAAGAATACTGGTAGATTGTGAATCAGAGACATTAAGAGGTATAGTATTTACATAAACATATGAGTTGTATATTGACATATGAGTCATATATTGACTTGGTTGGTTACACAGGTTACATAGAGTCTGAGTCATTGTTATGGCAGAGTAGTAGAACAAGCATAAATGTTGGGGAGGAGAATAAAGGGAGAGCAAACTATTTACAATACATACATATATACACATGACAACAGTGGACAGAAAGTAAATCCAGGAACAAAGCTGATGGTAGTAGGAATTAGTATAGAAATATAGTTAGTGTGTGTGGAGAAAAGTCTAGGTGAGAAAAGTGCAGTTGCACTTCAACCTAGAGAACAAGGAGGAATGGAGTAGAGTTTTGAAGTTGTCAGAATTTTCTGTCATTCGTAAAGAAGGAGAGAGAGAGTTCCACTTTTTGGCTAAGGAAAAAGATAGGAGGTACTGCCCGGCAGGTCGCTTTGGTTTATGGACAGTGAGTAGGTTTAGGTGAGCAGATATTGGCTTTGGGAGCCCTCCCAACAATCAGTGCTGCAACATTGACTGTGAAGAATATAGTACAGTTGTGTCCACTTGCCATGAAGAAAGATAGGAGGTACTGCCCGGCAGGTCGCTTTGGTTTAGGGACAGTGAGTAGGTTTAGGTGAACATTGCAGGTGGTTGCCTTTATGTGGAACATTATGTCCACAAGAACATTTGACTTTCTTGGATGACATTAAATAAACCTAGCCACAATGAGAAAGATAGAAAAACGATTCCTTAACGGGGCATTTAAATGAAATGTTGAGATGATGACCACTTCGGAGAGCAGACTGTACATAAGTGTGAAGCATCCCGACTGGCGGCAAAGAAATTCTGAGAAGGGTGCATGTGTACGCCACTTTTATGGCCAATGTCTGAAGGCAGGCTACATGTGACATACCACGCAGCCCTAGTAGTAAATATCTTTTGTATACCAGCTGTCTGGTCATTGCGGCAGGCAACTCTCTCATGTTAAAAATATTGCAACAAAAGAAAAGGAGATGATCTACAATTATGGCAAGTGGGACACAACTGTACTGTATTCTTCACAGTCAATGTTGCAGCACTGATTGTTGGGAGGGCTCCCAAAGCCAACATGTGGGTGGCAGGTTATCTGTATGACCCTAGGAAATAAGGTCTTGCAGGATGGCTGTAGCAAAACCTGCTCTAGCCTTGGTGACATTGCTTAGGTCATATTGTTTTGTAAATGTGTGCACTGAGTGGCTGCTTCTAGGATGGATGGGGTAGGAACTCCCTTGAAGAAAGGAGAAGTAGCTGCCCCATGCGTGGTCTAATGGGCTTTACTATACCCAGGCAGAATTTTCCCATGGTGGGAGTGAAAGAACTTGATAGTTTCATAGGCATTGGCCACCAGTAATTTCCTATTAAGGGTCTAGATAATAACTGATTTGTCTGTGCACATCCAGGGAATGAAGGCCTTGTTCTGCCCTGTTCTGTAGACTTGATAAGATGAACGGTAGGTGAATAGCCTGGTTTAGGGTAGGTACTGATACCACCTTAGTTAAGCAAAAAAAGATGGGTTTGTTTTAAGAATTATCCTACCCCATGAATTGTAGTGAAAGGCTCTTTACAAATGAGGGCTTGTAGCTCTGAGACCCTCCTTACTGATATGGCAGATATAAGGAAAGCAGTCTACCCAGTGAGGATCTTCAGAGAGGCAGTGACAGTAGGTTCAAAGGGGAGAGGCAAGGTGAGTCCCTCTAGCACATAATTTAGATCCCAGGAATGAACAGTTTTCCTTCTGGGTGGTCTCAAGTGAGATTACTCCTTTTAGGAAAAGTTTCATGTGGAGGTTCAAGAAAACATGTGGAGCACTGTACAGGCAAGGTGAGATGGTAGATGCATGTACTTTAATACTAGAGAAGGAAATTCCCTGTCTAAACAGGCCTGAAAGGTACTGCAAGACTGAGTTGATGTCATCCTGAGAAGGGACGGTATTCTTGCTGTGACACCAGATGGAAAATCTCTTCCATTCTGCAAGGTACAATCTTCTGGTATTGTGTTTCCTTGCCTCCTTTAGAATGGAAAGCACATCCATGGGACGGGAGGCATTACTTGGTGTCAAATCCCAAACTTACAGGCTACTAACCTGAGTGTGGCTAGGTGAGCATGCAAGGCAGATCCTCTTGCTTTCGGAGGAGATCTTCCAGCGGTTAGGGTGCAGAATCTCTCCTTGCAGAGGGTCAAAAGGAGGGAGAACCAGTGTTGCCTCGGGCAGAAGAGGTGGCCACTAGGATCATGCTGGGTCTGTCTGCCCTAACTTTTTCCAGTAACCTTGGTATCAGAGGCAAGGGGGAATGCACACAGGAAGTTTGTCCATGTGAAAGAGAAAGCATCTTTTTTCCAAGTACCCGTCTGTTAGGTTCTGTAGCAAAACTTCTTTAGTTGTTTCTTTTGGTGAGAGATGAACAGGAACATGTCTACTGAGAGGACCCCTCGCTGTAAAGTTAGGAACACCTCTTTCTTCAGTATCCATTTGTTGAGTCTAGAAGATCCCTGCTTAGTGAATCTGCCAGGGTATTCTTCTAACCCAGGACACAAGATGCTATAAGAGTTAGCCACAGGTCTTGGAGCCAGCATTCAAGTCTTCCTCTTGAGGCTGCCCAAAAGGTAGGACAGGGAAGACTCTTGCTTGTTTATGTACCACATTACTGTGCTGTAGTCTGTCCATATCTGCAGGGTCCCTGGCCTTAAATTCTGCTGAAAAGCCTTTAAGGACAAGCAGACTGCTAGTAGCTCCTTCTGACTTGCATGCAAATTTCTCTGATGCGGTGTTCTGTCCTGCACTTTCAGGGTATCTAATTGGGCCCACCAAGCTATTTCTGAACTGTCCATGGTGATGAAGGTCTTGTCTGCTTTTGGGAAAAATAAAAATGTCCCTAGGTTCTGCAGTAAGATGTTCTTCCACCATAGGAGCTCCTTCTCCAGCCATGGAAGGAGAGGCAATAGGGTATCTAGGAGTTGAGAATGCTGTTCCCAATCATTTTTTAGGAACCACTGAAGTTTTCTCACGTGTAACTTTAAAAGTGGATCAAGAGAATGCAGGATGCTGTGTAAGCCAGAATCCTCAGAAATTCCCATGCTAAGATGTGTTGTTTTGAAAACATGGTGGTCAGGTAGTTTGTCAGGAAAGATATATTGTCCTGGGGAAGGAAGGTTTTCTGTTGGGCTGACTCTATGAGGGCTCTCAGAAAGAGGAGCCTTACTTGAGGAACTGTTTGTGACTTTTGAAGATGTAAGGTGAGAGCTATCTTCTAAAAGCAGCCTATGGTGTGTTGTAATGCAGCTAGGGTCTCTGCTGTGGATCTTCCCTGAAGGAAGCAGTCATCTAAGGGGGTCGGGGTAAATATGAACTCCCAAAGTTCTGCAATGTGCTATTGGAGCAGCTAAACATTTTGTGAAATCTCCCGAGAGCTGTGGACAGCCCAATGGTAAAGCACAGAACTGGAAGCAAGAGCCTACTGCTACAATTCTCAGATATTTTCTGTGATCGTCTGCTGTGGGAACATGGAAATAAGCATCTTTTAGGTCTAGAATGACCATGAAAAAATCTTGGAAGATCATGGGAAGTACTTTTTTGAAAAGCAAGCATTTTCAACTTTGGGATATTGAGAAATGTGTTTAATTTTGAAAGGTCCAAGATGTGCCTCCAGGTGCCCTCCCTTCCTGGAACTAGGAAGATGCTTGGGTAGAAGCCTTTCTTCCCTCCTGACCTGAAGGAACAGGCAAAATGGATCCATGGTGAAGTATTTCCATGAGGACTGGTGAGGTAATAGGCTTTCTTGTTCTTGTGAGGTTAACAACCAAATGGTCTCCAGTGATGGCTTTCCACAGATTCAGGAAGAGGGAGAGTCTTCCAAGCCAGAGGTCTGGAAGGGAGGAGGAGTAGTGGTATGGGAGATTGAGGCTGAACATAGTCACAGCTGGTCTCTGTGCTAGGTGGGCTCTTTGGAGCTCCTTATTCTGTGCAACTTCTCTGGTTGTCACCTCCTGGATTGTCTGGTTTCTAGCCACAGAGAGGCTTCTCCTTGTCTTTTCTAGTGGGAAAGGCCAAGGTATTGAGGGGGTAGGTAATTCCTACTGTGCCTTGGTGTTAGAGACAGATGAAATTCCTTCACAATTTTTATTTGCTTTCCTTTTTTTATCCAGCTTCTTAAAAACCTGTTCAGCTGGAGGTGCACAAAGGAATTCCTTGTAAAGTGCATCATCTAGTTATTCAGTCTTGACCAGATTTGACAGGGGCTCAGTCCTGAGTCATGAATGTCTGCAGATGAGAGAACCTATGACAGCTGCCCTGCATGATGCATCTAAGGCATCACAAGCACACTTAAGGGAGTGTCTGGACACCTGTAAAGCTTCCCTTGCTCTCTCCTGGATTCCCTTTGATAAGCTTATATCTGCAAAAGAGTCCACGTTAGCTATGTCCTGGAGAGATTCAATGTACTTTAGCACATGGAACTGCCAATTACATGCTTTCACTGCAAGGGTGGCAAAGGCATAATCTTTTTTCTCCAAATCTGTATAAAAGCCTACTTTCCCTATCATTAGGTAGTGGTTGTCTAGTCTGGATTTAGTAGAAACTACTGAGGGGTTAGCCTTGGTATTTCTGTAAAAAGTGCTTGTGAGACTCAAGCACTCTATAAAACTTGTCTGGTTTCCAAGAGAGGTGGTAAAGACTCAAGTTATAAAGCAATGTCTTCAAAGACATCATCCAGTACTATGTGTACAGCAGGGATAGCCAGTGGCCTGGGAAAAGGCAAACTTAGCAGTTCCCTGTAATGGGTCCGAGTTTGAGAGAACTGATTCCTTTTCCAATTGAAAGCCTCCTTCATTCTATGAAGAATATCCCCAAAAGAAAGGGCCCCAAAGGGGAGGTAAATAAGAGGGTGCCGTCAGATTCAGAAGCTGAATAACTTTGTGCTGGCAGGTGCCCAGAGTAGGACAATATCGCTCGTCCGGTCAGGATAAAACAGACGAATGGCTGTGGGTTCCATTCAAGCAGCTTTATTACACACAAACACATCACGATTGAGGCTTAGTAATTTATTAAATAAACTTATAAACAGACTTACTACTGCACTCATCCATGTTAACACTCTGGCTGTTCACACAAAATGGCACTACTGCCTATTGAACGTGCTCTCTATTTATATGCACATGCCCTCACTTTGAAATGCTTTGTAAAGTCACAACACACACAATGATCTACATCCTCCCTCTTTGAGAAATAAGTCATGCACAGTAATAATGACAATAATCATTGACATGCAATTATACAGAACTAATTACAACATTGGTATTGTCATGCTTTGGTCTCTCTAGTAATCATGCTGCACTTTGTACTGCATGTTCAGCTAGGCCGTTTGTGGGTACTCAGGACTACTGGTAACATGGATAAAGTCTCACTCTTTTGCAAACTTCTGAAACAGCTAACTGGTAAACTGGGCAATGTTCTCAGAAATAACTTTGTGTGGACTACTACGGACTGAGAAATGACATTTCAGCTTAGTAATGACAGTACTAGACGTTAGGTTGAGTAGCAGATCAATTTCGAACCAATCTGAATAAGAGTCTACCATCAGTAAGTAATGCTGACTATTCCACTCGAATACGCCAGTAGCTACTGTTGACCAAAGTAGTTCAGGAATCTGGTTTAGCTGAAGTGGCTCTTTTTGCAAATGCGGTTTTGTACTATTACATGGTGAACAAGATGAAAGTACTTTATCAATATCTTTTAACAGAAAAGGCCAAAATACAATTCCTCTCCTCCCTCTTTTGGTACCTTCGAAACCTGGGTGGCCACAATGTAAAATCTGGATTCATGTTGTAAGGAAGTAGGAAAGATTACTTTGGGACCCTTGAAAGTGACATCATCTTCAATTAACATCTCATCTCTGTAAGGAAAATAAGGTTGCACTTCCGTTGGTACACAAGAATGCTTCAACAGCCATCCAACGGAAGTGGTTGAGCTTTGGCAAAATTGGATCAGTCAGTGTATGATCTCTTAGCTCATTAAGTCTTGTGGTAGAAAAATTATGCACTTTCATGACAGTGAAGTCAAAAATCTCTGCATCAAGCTTTTCTATGGTACTTCTGGGCGATCTGGATAAGGTAATTAGCCAGATAAAGAAGTTTGTCTTTTGTATAGACCATTCTGAAGTTGCACTTTTGTAACATGAGCATCATTATTTGTAGTCTTGCTGCAGCTATATGCATAGGCTTCTTTAAAATATTGACTAGAGAGGTTGAGGATCAGTCTCAATTTGGGTAGCTCGGCCACAAATATAATCAAGGAACTTTGAACGTGTGAACACAATTGCCAAAAGTTCCTTCTCAATCTGAGCATACTGCATCTCAGTTTGGGTAAGACTTCTAGACGCACAGGCTACTGGTCTGCCCTCTTGAAGAATACCTGCACCAAGACTGAATTTTGAAGCATTCAGGTCATCAACTTCTCTCTGGCGTTGCTCCAACCATGACCAGTTAACATTTTTGCGTGTCACCTCTCTTAAAGATGCTGATAAGTCACTGAAGTCTGGTATAAACGTGTCCAAATAGCTAACCATACCAAGAAAATGTTGTAAAGCTTGGACATTGTCAGGAGCTGGCATCGCAAGAAAAGCTGTTTGGAAGGATCTGGTTGTAAACCTGAAATGGTAAATAAATGACCGACATAAGTAACTTCTCGTAACCTGAATTTACATTTCAGAGGATTGAGTTTTAGATTCACTTCATGTGCACTTTCTAGAACTTTCCTGAGGTTTCTGTAATTCTCTGGATCACCACTGCCTCCCAACAATAAATCAGCTGCTATTATAGCACAAGGTTAGCCTGAAAAAAATTGCTCCACTGGATGCTGAAAGACTTCACTGGCAGAATTTATTTCAAAAGCCATTCTGAGAAATCTGTATCTACCAAATGGCGTACTGAATGTAGTGGCATTTGGCATGAGGGTAGAAAAGTACAGTTGTGTACAGTTACTATAAATGTAGATGTTCAAGTGTTTTCACTGTTGCAGTCATCCATTTGGTTTATCCCTGCCAGGGTAGCCCTCGGCTGGCCCGAATACCAGAGGCTTAGTATTGCTGCGTCGGTTGCTGTCTCTTCAGGACTGACGTCTAGGTCATCAGTAGTATAAAGTAAGGCAGCCAAGGCCATTACATCAGTTTTTCTTGCCCTACCCTGTCAGGAGCCCCCAAGTAGGATCCAGGTTCTGGTGGAAGAACCCCACCAGTAGAAAGTAAATACCAACAGGTCCCTTGTAAGGAAAGAGAAGAAAAAAGGGGGATGGGGGAAGGGAAACCAGGACTGCAACAGTGAATACACTTGAACATCTACATTTATGGTAAGTGTACAGATCTGTATTATGTTCTTCGTGTTTCACTGTTGCAGTCGTCACATTTGTGTTAATTCCCAAAGCTGAGGAAATGAGTGGAGGCAGTCAAGGAAACTAGGGGCTGGCTAGGATGCCCTGCAAGATTGCAGGGGCAAACCCTGCCCTGGATTTGGAGAAGAGATGCAGGTGGTAATGTTTGGTATAAGTGTAAACAGGGTCCACGTGGCAGCCTCCAGGATGTCCCTGGTGGGGGCTCCTCTGAGGAAAGCTGCAGAGGTGGAGGCTGCTCTGGTGGAGTGAATCCTGACCCTCTTGGGCGGAGGCTTACCGTGTTGTTTGTAGCAGAAATGGATGCAGTGTGCTATCCATTTGGAAATGGTTTGTTTGGAGATGGCTTTGCTTTCTGCCCCTGTAGCAAAGCTAACCAGCAATTCATCAGACTTTCTGAAGGATTTAGTCCTGTCTAGATAGAATCTGAACAGTCTGTGCACATCTAGAGAGTGCAGGTCCCTTTCCCCCTTGTTCTGGAGATTAGGAAAAAGGGTGGGCAAATGAATGGATTGGTTGAGAGCCATACTGGACACCACCTTGGGCATGAAGGATGGGTTAGTCCTGAGGGATACCCTGTCAGCATGGAAGATGATGAAGGGTTCCGTAGCCATGAGTGTTTGCAGCTCGGAGACTCTTCTGGCTGAAGTGATGGCCAGAAGGAAAGCTGTCTTCCAGGAGAGAAATGTTAGCTCTGCAGAAGAAGCTAGTTTGAAGGGGGGCAAGGTGAGTTTTTCCAACACAAAGTTAAGGTCCCAAGCTGGGGTTGATGCTCTTCTGGGTGGCCTCAAGTTGCTAACCCCTCTTAGGAACTGTTTGATCAAGGGGTGCGAGAAAAGGGGCTGCTCAGTAAGAAAATGAGCAGAGATAGCAGAGCCATGAATTTTAATAGAGAAAAAGAGAGACCACTGTGTAGTAGATCAGCTAAGTAAGCCAGGATGAGAGGGAGGGAGGGCTGCGCCGTATTGGCTCCTTTAGCCTAAATCCAGGTGCAGAACGTTTTCCATTTGTCAGCATAAGACTTTCTAGTGCTAGGGCATCTGCCCTCATATTTAACATCTAGAACCTGTTTACTGAGGTTGGCAGATTGATCGGGGATAGGGAATAAGCCAAGATGCCAAATTGAATGCCTGCAATTGGGGATGCACGAATTCCCCTTTCCTCTGGGTCAGGAGGTTTGGAATATAAGGAAGATGCCATGGCGGCAGTCGAGACAGGCTGTGCAGCAAGGGGTACCAGTGCTGACAAGGCCAGTCTGGAGCTATAAGAATTGTCCTTGATTTTTCCTCCTTTATTTTGAGCAGTACCCTGGGGATGAGAGGTAGTGGAGGAAAAGCATAGACTGATGGACTGACCCAGGAGAAGGACAGGGCATCAACTTTCCAAGCCATGCAGTGATACTCCCTGGTGCAGAATTTGCTTAGCTGATGGTTGTTGTGGGAGGCAAAGAGGTCGACCTTTGGAGTGCCCCATTTCTGAGTTATTAGGGTGAAGGTTATTCTGTTGAGCTGCCACTCGTGTGGGTCCAGAAGATTTCTGCTTACTTTGTCTGCCAGAAAGATGAGAGAACCTGGTAGGAATTGTGTTAACAGGTGGAGTTGCATGGCAGAGGCTGTGTTCCACAGGGTCATGGCCAGCCTGCATAGAGGGTAGGAGTGAGTCCCTCCCTGCTTGTTGATATACCACATCACAGTGGTGTTGTCTGTTTTGATCAGGAGAGCCCGTAGGGAGAGAAGGGGCTTGAAAGCTATCAAGGCTGGACAGCCATCATATCTTTTTGGTTGATGTGCAGAGGGATTTGCTGTGGGCTCCATTGGCCCTGTATGCACCTGCTGTCCAGGTGTGAACCCCAGGCATAGTCTGATGCGTCTGTTGTGGGGGTCTGGGCGGCGGGGGTGGTGTTGGTGAGAAATGTAGTCTCTTGTGACAGCATGCTGTTGTCCACCAAAGATAATCTTTTCTGAGGCAAGGAATTATAGGTATAAGAGTCTCCAGGTCTTGACAGTGTTGACACCAAAGGCTTTTTAGGTACCAATGAAGTTTCCTCATACGCAGTCTGGTATATGGAATGAGTAAGTATGCAAACTGCCATGAACCCCAGAGCTTGCAGGATCTTCCTTGCAGATAGCTGGGGCCTGGTGGCTAGTTCAGAGAAGTAGGCTGTCAGGAAATTTTGCTTTTCTGGTGTAAGGAATGCCATCTGGGATGCTGTGTCCAGGCTTGCTCCCAGGGATATGATCCTTTGGGTGGGCACCTGTTTGGATTTCTTTTCGTTGATTGTGTACCCTAGGGAGGTTAGTAGGGACTTTACAAAGGCCAGGTGCTTGAGCAGCTTTTCCTGGTTGTCTGCCTGAAATAGGGAGTTGTCTAAGTATGGGTAAATCTAGATATTCCTTTTCTGCAAAAGGCAATGGCTGGAGCCAGACATTTTGTGAAAACACTGGGAGCAGTAGCCAAAGGGAAGCGCAGAGAACTAAAAGTGCTGAGATCCTGCCCTGAAACGGAGATATTTCCTGCATGATTCCCTGATAGGAATATGAAGGTAGGGGTCTTTTAGATCTAGGGTGGCTAGCCAAGCATCCTTGGAGACCATGGGTAGGAGCTGGTGGAGGGTGAGCATTTTGAATTTTGGGATTACCAGGAAGGTGTTTAGAATGGCTAGATCGAGGATGGGGCACCAGGTGCCCTCTTTTCTGGGTACCAGAAAAAGTCTGGAGTAGAAACCTTGGCCTCTCTGTTCTGCAAGAATATGCTCTACTGCCCTCATAGAGAGCAGGAGAAACAACTTGCTTTTGTGCCTCTTCCCACTGGTTTGGAGGTAGATCTGGGAACCCTTTGGGGTAGGAAGGGTGTGGAAAGAAAATTTGTAACCCTGGGACATTATGTTGAGAACCCAGCATTCGTTGGTAATGGTGGTCCAGGTGCTTGTGTGAAAGGAGAGTTTTCCTCCTAGGGGTAAGTGAAGGTGGGCGGACGGAAGGGGTGGGGGAGGTGAGTCATTGTGAGTTCTTACTATAAGGGGGTGGCTTATAACTCCCTGGTTTTGAAGTGGAGGTAGTCCACTGCTTAGATCTCTGCATTCCCTGTGGCTGCTGTCTGGGGGGGGGGGTCTGGTTCCCCGGGCTGGGCTGGACTGGCTTACTGGGAGCAGGAAAGGACCAGTGCTTAGTGGGAAAATGCCTGCTGAACCTGGGTGGCTGGACCTGTAAGAAATCCTTAACTGTCTGCATAGATTTTGCTTTTTCTTCCATCATTGTTAAGACCTCTTCTGCCTTACTGCCAAATAAGTTGTCTTTGTGCAAGGGGGCATCCAACAATTTAGATTTGGCAAGGGCTGTTCCTTAGGCCATGCATGCCTTCTAATGACGGATCCAGTGACTGCTGGCCTGCAAGAAGCTTCTAGGTTGTCAAAACCAGAGTGGCAAGGTGTGTTGAGTTACTTGACCTGCAGAATGCATCAACTCTTGTAACTCTCTAGATTCTGCACAAGCAGGAAAGGAAGAAATTTTTTGTTTGAGGAGTTTCAGGGTATGTTGCTGAAATTTTAGTATATGGAACTGACAATTTAGTGCTCTGATAGCAAGAGTAGCTGAGGTGTAAACTTTTTTACCACATTGGTCTAGTGCACGGGAATCCCTATCTGAGGGAGTGGGATTCTTAGCAGAAGTTGCTTTAATCCCTTTAGGCCCTTGAGAAATTACCTCAGCGTCAGCAGTAGGATTTTTAAAAATAAATTTTTGAGAGTCAAGGATTCTGTAGTATATGTCTGGTTTTCTGGGTGCAGGAGGGAGGGTGTCAGGAGTCAAGCTGGATTCCAGGAAAACATCCTCTACAACATCCAGGACTGCGGGGATGGACAAGGGCCTGTGCTGTGGAAGATCTAAGAATTTCCCGAATCTCTTTTTAGACTGAGGGCAGTCCTGACTCCCCCATTGCAAATGCTCCCTTAAGGTAAGAAGGGTTTCCCCAAAGGAAAAATCCTCTGGGGAAGAGGCGGAAATGATGGAGTCCTCTGCATCAGATCCTCATAATTAGAGAGGGTTTGCACATCTTCATATTCAGATGCATCAGAGTCATCTGACTCTTGTTCAGACAAAACTACAGGGGATACATCTCTTTTCCTTTTGGAGGGGGTAGCTTGGCTTCCCTTGATCAGCATGATAAGGTCTTCCGCCATTTTAAGCATTTGAGACTGAGGAAAGGAAGAAGGTGCCTGAGATTGGGTCAATGGTTTCTTGTTTGTGGTTCATAACCTGGGCCTAAGAAACTTGGTAGTTTTCGAAAGAATGGTAGTCGTGAAAGACAACGTTGGTATGTGTCGAGAATAGGTAGTGTGAAGGACTTCCTCGGATGCCAGTGCCTGCTCACCGGCTCTGGACCCATCCAAGGTAGAGACAATCACAGGATCCTTAGTCGGAGAAGAGTTTTGCGGCATACTGGACTCCGAAAGGGTCTCGGTAGCAGCCTACGAATCCAAAGTATCAACTAAAGAGTCGCCGGGGGGGTATGGACCTGTGCGATCTGTATGGCTTACCGTGCCATGCTCAGTTTAAAGGACTATGGCGAAAAATATCTAGCAATAGGGGCCATCACGATGGATAGTTCTGGCATTGAACAAAGCACAAGCGACAGTGAGGGGCGTCATAGCCTGGGCCTAGGTCCTGGCTCTTAGTCTGGCAAGTATAAAATACACAACAACACTACAATAAACGCCATTTTTCTTCAGTTTCCCCCCTTTCTTGCCCCCCCTAGAAGGAGAAAAGAAAAAAATATGCCAAAAAAAAAAGCATGCTTGTACTAATATAATCTTTTTTCAATAAGCAAAGCAAATACACCACATAGGTTGTATAGAGTTGAGAAAGTACAGAAAGTACAGAAAAAAAAAAAGGATGGTAGGTGGGGTAACGGACTGCAATACAATAACACTAACATCTACATTTAACATAGGTACACAAGGTACACAACTTCACAAATGTTTCACTGTTGCAGTCATTACCCTGGGGTTGAATCCAAAAGCTCAGTTTGTTGGCTGGGGCTAAATAGGAATAGGATTAGCTACCAGGCCAGGCATAACTGCAGTGGTGGCAAAAGCCTGGATTTAGAGTTAGAGAGGTGGTGTAAGTGTGGTTGGTGGTGCACTGATTGAACACCACCAGGTTGCAGCTTCTAATTGGTACTTGGTTGGTACCCCCGAGAGCTGGCTGCTGTTGCTGCTGCTGTAGAGAATGGCCTAATGCCCTTAGGCACTGATTTGCCATGTTCTGCATAACAGAAGTGAATGCAGTGTCCTATCTACTTTGAAATTGTCTGCTTTGTGATAGGCTTTCCTTGTGATCCTGCAGCATAGGCTACAAACAGTTGCTCAGTTTTTCTGAAAGCTTTTGTTTTGTCCAAGTAGAATCATAGCTGTCTGTGTATATCCAAAGCGTGCAGAAGTCTCTCCCCTTCATTCTGCGGGTTTGGGTAGAAAGTTGGTAAATAAATGGTTTGGTTCAAAGCCACATTGGAAACCACCTTTGGCATGAATGTTGGGTTTGTCCCAAGAGAAACCCTGTCCTGGTGAAAAATTATGAAAGGTTCCACAGCCATTAATGCCTGTAACTCTGAGACTCTTCTTGCTGAAGTTATTGCTAGGAGCAGAGCAGTTTTCCATGATAAGAATTTTATATCAGCTGTGCTGGCTGGTTCAAAAGGAAGCAGTGTAAGCTTTTCTAAAACAAAATTGAGATCCCAAGTTGGTATTGGTGCTCTCCTTGGGGGTCTTATGTTTTTTGCCCCTCTGAAGTACTGTCTTAGTAAAGGATGTGAAAAAATAGGAGGTTCCATATTGTAATGAGCTTAAATAGCAGAGGCATGGATCTTAATTGATGAGAAGGATAGGCCTTTGTCCAGCATCTCAGTTAGGTATTGTAAAATCTGAGGTATATTTGGAACAAGTGGTTCGAGCCCTTGTGCCTGGTTCCAAGCACAGAATCTCTTCCATTTTTCTGCATAAGATTTCCTAGTGCTGGGCCTCCTGGCTTCTAAAATGACATCCATAACAGCTTTAGAGAGAGGCGCAGTCTGTGTGGCAACATTATCTGCCCTGCTGCCAGATTTAAGGTTCTGAGTTGACTGTGCAGAATCTGATTCTTTTGTTGAGTCAGAAGATGAGGAATTTGAGGTAAAGGCCAGGCTGGGCCTTGAGACAAGCTCTTTAGGACTGGGTACCAGTGCTGGCGTGGCCAGTCTGGGGCAATCAGGATCATTTTTGGCCTCTCTTGTCTGACCTTTAGGAGCACCTTGGTAAGAAGAGGCAGTGGAGGGAAGGCATAAACTGTCAGGGTTTTCCAGCTGAATGCTAGAGCAGCCACTTTCCATGCTTGACAGTGATAAGTTCTTGTGCAGAATTTCTGTAGTTGGCAATTGTGAGGGGAGGCAAAAAGATCTATGTCTGGGCGTCCCCATTTCCTTGTTATCATGCTGAACACCTGTGGATTTAGTTTCTATTCGTGAGGATCCATTAGATTTCTGCTTAGTTCGTCTGCCAGTGTATTTTTTGTTCCTGGCAGGAATTGTGCCTGCAGATGTACTTGATAGGTCAGTGCCATACTCCACAAAGTCATGGCTTGCCTGCATAGGGGGTAGGAATGTGTGCCCCTAGCTTATGTACCACATAACTGTGGTAATGTCCGTCTTTATTAGTAGTTGTCCTGGATGTAGTAGATCCTTGAAAGCTGTCAGGGCATTCTGTACAGCTAGCATCTCTTTTTGATTGATGTGAAGATGCATTTGTTCCTTGGGCCATGTGCCCTGAATACATTCTCCTGCCATATGTGCCCCCCAGGCATAATCTGATGCATTAGTTGTTACTGTCTGCCTGGTTGTGGGTAAGGTGAAAGGCTGTCCCTAGTTATGGTGACAGGCCCTGGGACCACCATCAAAACTCCTCTTGTAGGCAGGGAATTAAAGTTATGATTGTTTCCAGGCTGTGGCAATGTTGTGTCCAAACACTATTTAGATACCATTGTAGTTTCCTCATATGCAGTCTTGCATATGGAATTAGTAGAATGCAGGACGCCATGAAGACCAGGGCCTGCAGAATTTTTTCTTGCAGGGAGCTGGGTCTTTGTTGCCATCATTTGAAAGTAATGAGTCAGTTGCCACTGTTTGCCTGGCGTGAGATAAGCCATCTGGGCAGTTGTATTTAAGCTTGCATCCAGGAATATTATCTCTTGAGAGGGCACTAGTTTTGATTTCTTTCGTTTACTGTGTACCCTAGGCAAATTAGTAATCTTTTTACAAACGCCAGATGCTTTAGAAGAATGTCCTTGCTCTCTGCTTGAATAAGGCAGTCGTCCAAGTAGGGATATATTTGAATTCCTTTTTGTCTGCAAAATGCAATTACTGGTGCCAGGCATTTTGTGAAGACCTTGGGCGCAGTAGATAAGCCAAAGGGTAGTGCAGAGAATTGGTAATGCACTGAGCCAGCTATGAATCTGAGGTATCTTCTGCAAGACTGTCTGGTACGACCAACAAACTGAAGAAACCAAAAAACTGCTAAAAGTGCCGACTGCACACACTTGGTAAAACCAAAGACAACTTTATTGTTGCAAGCTGTAAAACAAATAATCCCAGTGAAGGTAAGTGCTTTCAGCGAGTCCAAATGACCCGCCTTCATCAGACAATTAGTGAACAAGGGCAAATGCATTTTATACTTGACTAATAAAACAATGCGCCAGTTATTTAAAGGCACATGAATGAATTAATAACATAAGTTGACTTGTTTGAAACACTTGAAAAAGTTGAAAATTAGCAGCAACAATAGAAAAGCCATAGCAGCCCATACTTAACATTGCTATATTACATGAAATGGAATAGTGTCAAACTTCTGTACACCAAAACAAATGTATTGAAAATACTTAAAAAGAATTCTTTAAAATGATGCAGCGGTACAATAGAAACAGCTCCAAAAATTAGCTAAAAACAGTAATAATAGAAACCTAAAAAAGTACTACTATTTACCATGCCTATATTGGCTCAAACCCAATCAATGAGACCAAACAAGAGGAAAAAAAGGATAAGAAGAACCCTTCCCTGAATGTCTCCTCAAGTGAATAAAACATCAATGAAAATGCATGTTATGCAAAATTTACCTAATATGGGACAACCATTTAAGGACACATTTAATTGATAAAGCCTCGTTGATACCAGGAAGGATGTGAGCCCTGGTCCTAATCTGCCATAGCAACTCATCAATTTCTAACCTGAGTTGCCATGGTCCACCCCTGATGTCAATATCCCTTTGTTGTAGGACACAAAATTGGAAAATGTGCCCTGGGTACTCAATACAGTGCCTAGCTAGGGCATTAGTAACATCTTCTTTAGAGATAGCATGTTGATGTTCATATATTCTACATTTAAACTTTCTTTCGGTTTTACCAATGTAGAACACGTTACATGTATTGCAAAGTGCGACATATAAGTCACCACTTTGGACTCACAATTGTAATGCCCAATAACCTTGTACTCCTTACCATTGATGTTAAACTTGCTCCCCACCTTGATGTGTTTACATTGGGAGCATGCACCACATCTGAACATACCACTAGGTCTGTTAGATTTTGGACGTGACCTTCTTTCGAAAATACTTTTCATATTCTCACCTCTTCTGTATGTAATCTTGGGTGATTCACCCAAAACCATACACAGTGGTTTGTCATGTTTGATGATTTCCCAATTTTTATTAACAATTTCTTTGATTTTCAGGGCATCAAAGGAATACGTGTGTAAAAAACTGGTCTTGAAAGTAGTCATGTCGTGGTTATTATCATTACCAAAGACTGACCTGTCTTGCAGGGGTGTAGGATCATTTAAGGGTATTGATGAAACGTTATTATGACCTAAAAGTAATGGGACAAAGTAGCCGGAGTCACGTTTGTATGTGACTTCTGTTACTACTTCAACAACTAAAGACCTTGGATAACCTCTTGCCAAGAACATTTTAGTTAAATTACTACATTCTGCTTGAAAATCATCTTGGTCTGTTACCATCCGGGCTGCTCTAACTATTTGCCCCTTAACCACAGCTTTCTTCTGATGGTATGGATGGTTACTAGTGAAGTGTAGGAAAGCGTTGGAGTAAGTTGGCTTTCTATATATCCGACTAATAAACCTTTGATTAACACTATCCTTGATTAATGAGATATCCAGGTAATTGATCTCACAATCTTGGATGTTGTAAGTGAATTCCAGAAAATCAGTTGTTTTTGTTATATTATCTATAAATGCTGGAATCAACACTTTGTCCCCGTTCCAAATGCAAAGGATATCATCCTGGTAACGAGTGTACCAGGAGATGTATTGCTTGAACAACTCATCATTGAAGAGAAAAGTGGATTCCCAGTAAGCAAGTACTGCGTTGGCAAAAGTACCGCCACAGGGGGAACCCATAGCTACACCTGAAGTTTGTAAATAAAATTTCCCTTCAAAAGTGAAAAAATTGTTGGATAATACAATTTCCAACAAAGTTTCAATGAGGTTGATGGTATCATGTTGAGCATTTTTGGCCATCATAAACTCCCTCAACCACGCTAGGCCGGTCTGTTGAGGAATGACAGTGTAAAGGTCTTTGACATCTATTGTGAGAAGGACCATGGTGTCATTATATAAAAGCTTGTTGATTTCACTAAGACATGACCATGAATCCTTACAGATGTGCTTCTCACTACCAATCAAAGGTTTCAAAACACTGTCAACATATTTTGCACATGCCTGAGTAATGGAGCCCCTCCCATCTATGATGGGTCTAAATGGGGGGGCCTCCAGGCTTTTGTGGAGCTTAGGAGTGCCAAAAAGCGCGGGGATTCTTGGGGCTGCCATGGTCAGGTATTGGAGAATGTCTGAGTCAATATAACCCTCCAAAAAAAGGTCGTTAAGTGTATTATTGATTTTCTTGTATGCACCTCGAATCTCATTAAGAGATGATACTATGTAGGCCGGGGAATCAAGATGTTGAGCCATGCATTCTACATATCTGTAGTGATCCATAAAAACTATGCTCCCACCTTTGTCTGGTTTCATAGCTCTTATTATGACAATCTTTAATCAACTGAATAAAATCCCTTTCTAGTGGGGTGATGTTAAGTAATTTCTTCTGACTGTTATACATGACGTGATTCTTAATGGCCCACATGTCCATCTCACACATTTTTTCAAATGATTGCAAGGTAGGGTGTAATGGAGGGTTATAAGAACTAGCTACCCTTAGTAAACTGACCGCAGAAGAATCATTACCCATTATACAATTCAAATTGAGTTTACGTGTGAATACTTTAAGGTCAATAATCAACCTCCCTATGTCCAAAGGACGCCCTGGAACAAATGAAAAGTCTTTAGCAAGGAAGTCAACAATGTCCTGTGGTATAACTAAAGAGGTATAGTTATACACAGTAAAGTCTCCATTGGAACTCCGGCACAAAATAGGACAAACACCCAAATTAATTAAGTCCGTCACCTCCTGCGACCGCGTTTCCTGTTCCTCGAATTGGACTGAGGTTGAACACGAGGAAGGTTGTTCTTCCGATTGTTGTTGACTACTTGAAAATCCTGGTCATTAACATTATTGTAGTAATCAGGATGATCAGTTACAGGAGGAATCAGATCATCTGCCGCTGGAGGGAGGGTTGTGGGGTTTCTGTTGTTGTTGTTGTTGTTGAGTCTAGGGCTTCTTCTGACAGGTCTACTAGAACCATTATTGGGATTAGTATTTTCAATGTTCAGCTGCGGAACCTGGTGGAGACTAGGGCCAACTGTTGTAGAGTCTCCATGATTGTTAATCAAACCCTTGGTTAACCTTGGGTAAGCACATTTATTTGCGTAATCTTTCAGATCCCTAGCTAGTTTCTTCTTCTTATTAGAAGTTAATTTGACAAGGGTAGCTTCAATGCTGGAATAGATCCTGCAAAATTCATACTTATAACGAGGGAACTCAGCATCCGATTTGATGTCTGCTTCCAAGGTTTAAATTTCTAATTTTAGTTTACAAATGTCAGCAGTATAAAATTCAATTAGCGCTGATAAAAATTGAAAACCTTGTCTGTCAAAAAGTTCAGTCAACTCTTGGTAAAAAGGTGAGGCTTCTGTTAAACCAGCTGGAAAACGCCATTGGCGTAGACCTTTAGGAATGACTTTAGTTCTAATACATTCCTGTAGGTATGCTATTTCCAGCTGTAATTTTTTGTATTTAAATAATTTCGCGTCAAAATTGTCTATTTTACTGTCCAAGTTCTGGTTGTTATCCACAAAAAAGTCAGGATTGTTTACCTGGGTATTATTGTCATCAATGAAAAAACGGTCGTTGTTTAAAAAATTTTGTATGGCTGGAATCCCATTCACGCAACGAGTGCTGTTCGCATTCGTTCTGTTTGAATCTAAAAGATCTGCTGGGACCCTTGAAAAAGAAATGTTAGGAGCTGGCGCATTGTTTTATTAGTCAAGTATAAAATGCATTTGCCCTTGTTCACTAATTGTCTGATGAAGGCGGGTCATTTGGACTCGCCGAAAGCGCTTACCTTCACTGGGATTATTTGTTTTACAGCTTGCAACAATAAAGTTGTCTTTGGTTTTACCAAGTGTTCTCTCATTGTGTGCAGTCGGCACTTTTAGACTGTCTGATTGGGACATGCAGGTATGCCTCCTTGAGGTCCAAAGTAACTAGCCAAGCCTTCTTGCCCAGCATGGGTAGAAGTTGCTGTATTGATAACATTTTGAATTTTGGAACATCCAGGAAAGTATTTAGGATTGACAAGTCCAGTATTGGTCTCCAGGCTTTGTCCTTTCTGGGTACTAGGAAAAGTCTTGAGTAATATCCTTGTCCCTGTTCTTGCTGTGGTACTCTTTGAATAGCTCCCATGTCCATGAGAGCAGCAATTTGTTTTTGTGCCTCTGCCCATTGGTTTTGTGGCAGGTCCGGCATACCTTTTGATTTTGGAAAGGTGTGAAAGTGGAATCTGTAACCCTGAGAAACAATATTCAGTACCCATTTGTTCTGGGTGATTATGTGCCAATTTTTTTGAGAAAAGTGCTAGCTTTCCCCCTAGGGGTGCTGCCAAAAGATAAGTGCTTGGCATCTGTAGAGGGAAGTCATTGGGACTGTTTCCTATAAGGTTCATAGATTCATACTAGGCTATCTGCCCTAGGGCATTTATAAGCCTAGCCAGAGTGTGTTTGGCTTTCGCCACCCATTTTAAATTAATTTTGCTATGCCCTTTTTCGAGATTAGTATACTGTGCCTTTTTCTAACAGTGACACAGAAGTGATACCCGGGGTAAACCTACGATCTCCCATCCACTCATCAAGATTCCTCTTGAAGAGAGCCAATAAGGGACTCTGCCTAACCTGGACTGGGATTTTATTCCAGAGTGAAGGGAGCCTCTGGGTTATGAATCTGTCCCTCCAGCATGTCCTATTTATTTCAGTGCTGAGGTTCAAGTCTCTCGAGCGCGTACCTCGATGGGATTTGGATTTTCTGAGGTGCAGCATGTCCATTAATTGCAGGTTGGACATGGCTTTATACGTCAGGCACAGATTGCCTCTGAGCAGGCGGTATGCCAGTGAGTAGAGCTGGAGTTTCTTTAACCAGGCAGCATATGGCATCTGTTTGAGCCCTTTGATCCTCTTGGTGAGGTACTTTTGGGGTCTTTCCAGTTGCTGCAGGTATCTGGTAAGGTACATCCCAAATGGGGCATTGTACTCAATTATGGGCCTGATGAGGGATGAGTAAAGAGGCACGATGACCTCCCCTGATCTAGATGTGAATCCCTTCATGATTAGGTGGGCTATATAAAATGTTTTTCTAACCACTTTGGCCACGTGGTTGTCAAATGAGAGATTGCTATCAACTTGGGTCCCCAGGTCCCTAATTACTTCTTCTGTACTTAATGGATTACCACCTATGTGGTAATTTGTGGGCACTTTGTTTTTGTCAAAGGGGATGACTATACACTTTTTGGCGTTTAGCTTGAGGCCATGGCTCTGGCACCAGTTGTCTGTTTCTATGAGGCCCGTTTGGAGGATGCTTGTGTCGGCTGGAGAGTCGATTATGGCACCCAGTTTGCAGTCATCTGCAAACTTGGTTAGCCACAGTCCTTCCGTGTTGGCCTGTACCTCCGAGAAATATATACCGAACAAGGGAGGTCCTAGGACTGAGCCTTGTGGGACGCCACTTGTAACTGGTTTGGAGTCTGACATGGCTCCAGCAATTCTAACCATGTGGGTTCTGTTCTTGAGCCAGTTTGCGACCCATCTCGTGACATAGGGGATTATATTTAAGCTGGTGAACTTATCTATAATGCCGGAGTGGGGTATTGTATCGAAGGCTTTTGCGAGGTCCAGGTAGGCTGTGTGGACCACCTTCCCCTCGTGAATGGCCTTGGTGACTGTTTCAAAGAAATCAACCAGGTTTAAGAGGCAGGATCTGCCCTTAACAAAGCCGAACTGGGTAGGATCTAGTGTCTGTAGGTCCCCAATATCTTTATTTATGAGGTCCATGATGATCCTTTCCATAGCTTTGCAGACCAAGCTAGTCAGGCTTATGGGGTGATAGTTTCCAGGATCCGTTGAGGCACCACCTTTGTGGAGAGGGACCACTGTTGCTGTACGCCACTCTTTGGGTACATATCCTGTAGTAAGGCTGAGATTGAACAGTAGTTTTATGTTTGTATGTTTGGGTTTAGCTCTTCTTGGAGTTCATGCAGGACACAGCCCTGGACACCGTCTGGTCCCATTGATGCTGTGTTTTTTGCTTTGGAGAGGGCAGCTCTTACCTGAGCATCTGAGATGTCAGAGGGGCAAGCACACTGCTGTGATAGATATTTGCCCTTTTGGTGGGGAGGGGGGGGGGGAGAAGTTTGCGCTGAAACTGTCAGCTAGGATGTTGGCAATGTCTGTGGGTCCGGTGTATTTTTTGTCATTTTGGACTAATTCTGAGCATATCTGGGAATTCCCACCCAGGTTCCTAACATAACTAAAGAAAGCCTTGCGATTACCCTTAGTGTCCTGTGCAATTTTTCTCTCGAAGCTGGCCTTAGACGATTTTTATGAGTGCCCGTAGTTGTTTGCTAATATTGATCAGAGATGCCTTCCCTTTTTGGGATTTTGCACTATCATGTAGTAGCTTCCTCCTTCTATTGTATAGTTTTTGTTTATGGCTGGGGTCCACCAGACAGGACGTCTGCCTTTGGAGGATTGGGTCTTGGTTTTATTTGGGATTGCATGATCCATGCATTCCTGAAGGTGTTCATAGAATGCGTTTATAAAGGATTATGTGGTCTGGGCCGTATTTTCCACAGGCCCGGGGGCTTTGAAGGATTCCACTTCGGTTTTGAAGAGTGTGAAATTTGCTTTAGAGAAGTTTTTCACTGTGGTTTTCAGGACAGGGAGTGGAGTCGGGATGTGAATATCCAGTGAGATTAGTTTATGGTCTGATCTTACCAGTGAGGGATACACTTCTGGTCTGGAGCATAGAGTCCCCATGATGGTGATGATCAGGTCCAGTATGTTTTCCCCTCTTGTGGGAGTGGTAACAAATTGTTCCATAGCATTTGAGTTTATAAATTCTAGGAACCTTTGGGCTAGGGTGTTGGAGCTAGAGTAATGCTCCCAGTCTATGTTTGGGTAGTTGAAGTCGCCCAATATAATGGTGTTTGGAGAGACCTTCATATTTTCCAGTGTTCTCAGGAAGGCCGAGTGGGGTTCCTGGGTTTGGGAGGGTGGTCTGTAGCAGGCTATAAACTGGAAGGCAGTTTTACCCACTGTTAGTTGCACATGGATAGTCTCTGATGCTTCGTGCTGTGCCACCAACCCGGAGGTGTGGGTATCTTTGACGAATATTGATACTCCCCCTCCTTTTGTGGTACGGTCCAAGTTCTGGGGCCGAAAAGCATGGTATGAGGTATAACCTGGTAGTGCTGGGGTGCTCTCGGGAGCCTTGAATCAGGTTTCTGTTACTGCACAGATATCGATGTTCTCCATGCTAAGGAGAGTTTTGAGTGCGTGCATCTTGAGGTTTAGACTTCTGGCATTGAGTAGCATTACTCTTAGTTTCTTATCCCTTGTGATACCTATGGAGGTGGGTTTGTCTTTTGAGCCTTGCTTAAAAAAGGCACTATGGGGGTAGCAAGAGCCTTTGCCAATATCCGAAAGCCCAGGGGTGACAGGTGCAAGCTGTCCCTAGCGAAGCATCGTGGCTTGTTGAGCATGTCATCCCAGGCTGACAGGCATTGGATCCCCTTTGAATGACACCAATACTTAAGCCAATTGTTGAAATTGATCATCTTGTCTTCATATTGTGGCATCATTCTTGGTGAGGGTAAGATGCTACTCAAGGTCAGGGTCATACCGGCCTGGGCTACATGCTCAGAGAGCTCCTCTATGTCTCTTTTCATGTAGTCCAGGGAGGTACGTCTCAGGTCATTCACACCAGCATGGACAATGACTGAGTAATATTTGTACTTGCCTTGGAGTGACCCGAGTGCTTGTGTTATGTGGCAGATCCTAGCGCCCGATAGGGAGCTCCCCATGACCTTCTCTTTGTTCAGCCTGGTGAGCGGGACGTCAGTGTGCCTGACGATAGAGTCACCTATTACAAGTGTATCAGGTGTGTTGTTTAGCCTTATGGGCTGTGACTGTTCGGCACACTGGCTTTGTGAGCTATGTGTTGCACGTGTTTTGTTTTGGGGTAGCGGTTGCTTGGGTGTCTGCTTTGGAGGTCTCTGTTGCTTAGGCAGATTTTTATTTAGAGCCTCCAAATATGTTTTTGTGTGTTTATGTGTTTGGTTTGCTGTCGTGGTAGGTCTATGTGAGACTGGAATTGTATTGAGTGTGGTTTCCTTCTCCTCCTGACTGGTTTAGCCAGTACTGAGTTGAGAGGGCTTAGCCTCCAGTATGGCTATATGGTTGCATCTCTCACATATGTTGGAATTTGTTGGGAGGAGGAGAGGGTTGCCTGTGTACATGAGGCAGTTGTAACATTGCCTCAAGATTCCCAGATTCACCAGCTGGACCGGAGAGGAGATTGACAACTGACCTTTGGACATGCTAGAATAGTATTGGAAATTCCTTTATAATTGAAAAAAAAGGGCCAAGGGGGAACAAGTTACTCAAGGGGAGTTTGTGAGGGTGTAGTGCTTTTAATATTTTAGTGCTGACTTATATAATTGCTTTAGTGAGCAAGTGCCAGGTAACCTAAATGCAATGTGTTACAGGTAACTTAAATGCAAAAACGACAAACAGTAAATTTCTTTCAAGTGAAACAAGGAAATAAGTACAGTAAGCAATGCAGATATCACTAGGGATCCACAGAAGCGCTGAAAAGCCGCGTTTTAGGTGGAATTAGCGTTTCAGGGAAATAACAAGCAAACAAACAACAAGCATACAAATAAAGCTAGATTCAGCAGGCCTGGATCTAGTCTATGCTACAGCAAACAAGGTGTACCAATTTCAGTAAGAAACAGTTCAAATATGCAGGCACTGTAAGCCTTTAACCAGAAATTCCCAGCTCAGAAGGGCAGAGTCCAGCCTCTCCTCCCACAAGACTGCAGACCACGAACCTTCTTAATGTAAAATAACTGGCCTGAAGCCCAAGTGCTTAAACCAGAACTAATACACTTTTAGAATAACAGACACTGAGCCCTCAATCAGCAGTTCACAACTTAGAAGGATGTAAGCTACCTGTCCTGCCACCACAGTGCAGGCCACAAACCTTCCTAATGTAAAACAACTGGTCTGAAACCCAAGTGCTTAATCCAAAAGACTTAGAATAATAGCTACATGTTAATCAAGTTACTACCAAGCAGTAATAAATACAATTGAATACTTTAAAGAATGCCTGGATTAGTGCTCAAGTTATACAAACAAAGCGAGATTCAGCAGGCCTGGATCTAGGTCTATGCTACAGCAAACAAGGTGTACCAATTTCAGTAAGAAGCAGTTGAAATATGCAGGCACTATAAGCCTTTAACCAGAAATTCCCAGCTCAGAAGGGCAGAGTCCAGCCTCTCCTCCCACAATAGTGCAGACCACAAACCCTTTTAATGTAAAATAACTGGCCTGAAGCCCAAGTGCTTAAACCAGAATTAATACACTTTTAGAATAACACACACTGAGCCTTCAATCAGCAGTTCCCAACTTAGAAGGATGTAAGCTGCTTGTTCTGCCACTACAGTGCAGACCACAAACCTTCTTAATGTAAAACAACTGGCGTGAAGCCCAAGTGCTTAAAACAGAATTAATACATTTTTAGAATAACAGACACTGAGCCTTCAATCAGCAGTTCCCAACTTAGAAGGATGTTGTGATTTGTCTTCTCCTCCTTTGGGGGCTGAAGCACCCCATTGTTTAGGTCTGTAGGAGCCTTGGGGCTGAGATATACCTCTTGGACATCTGTATCTGCCTCTTTGTGGCCTGTCTGACACCGGAAAGGACCAATTTTTTGAAGGCCAGTTTCTGCTAAACCTAGGTGGTTGAACCTGTAAGAAATCCTTTACTGTCTGCATAGATTTTGCTTTATCCTCCATTTTCTTTAACACCTCTTCTGCCTTAACACCAAACAAAGTATCATGCTGTAGTGGAGCATCCAATAATTTTACTTTAACATGTTCAGGTAAACTTTGTTCTTTCAACCAAGCATGCCTTCGAATGACAGAACCTGTAACTGTGGCTCTACAAGAAGCCTCTAATGAATCAAAGCCACATTGTAGAGTATGCTTTCCCACTTGTTCAGTTGCATGCAATAAATCCTGCATTTCCTTACTGTCAGGACTTTGAGTTTGTAACCATTTTCTGTTTTAACAAGGACATGAGGTACTGTTGATATTTAAGCATGTGAAACTGGCAATTTACAGCCCTTACAGCTAAAGTAGCAGAAGTATAAACTTTTTTCCCCCATCAATCCAGAGCTCTGGAATCCCTATCTGAGGGGACAGGATTTTTAGCAGTGGAAGCCTTAACCCCTTTAGGACCCTGAGAAATTGTTTCTGGATCTGTAGCAGGGTTTTTGTAAAGAAATTTATGCGAGTCAGGGACCCTGTAGTACCTGTCTGGCTTGACTGGTGCACGGGGTAAAGAATCAGGAGACGGACTGGATTCAGAGAAAACATCAACAACAATATCAAGCACAGGGGGAATAGCCAGGGGCTGTGCTGAGGCAATAAAAGAAAGTCTCTGAGCCTTTTCTTGGATTCTGAGTAATCTTGGCTCTCCCAATGGAAATGCTCCCTCATGGTGTGCAGGGTTTTCCCAAAAGAATAAACCTCAGGCGGAGAGGCTGAAGGTATGGACTCTTTTGCATCAGAGTCCTCATAGGGAGTGAGAGAATATCCCTGATCAGAAGAGGAGTCAGAGGAAATAGAAACCTGGTCAGAGGAATCATAGTCAGTGTCTTGTCTAGGCCTTTTGTAAGGAGGGGGATGGGAACCCCTGATTAAAGTAATTAGGTCTTCAGCCATTTTAAGCATCTGTTTCTTTGGCATGGATGACTGTTCAGGAGAATGCTGTACTTGTTTCCTTGTCTTTAATGGTGTTTTTGTCTTTGCCTTGGCTGCTGCAGTGGACTTAATAGTAAGCTGTGAAGGCCTGAAAATACCCTCAGAAGCAGATGCCTGCTCAGCGGCTCCGGACCCATCTGAGGAAATAATTTCCACAGGCCCAATACCTTGACTTTCCACAGGTCTCGGTGCCTCCACGTGGCTGTCGGATACGGCCTGTGGCTCTGAGGTAGCGGGTGTCAGGGGCTACGAAAGCATCTCACTGAGAACCGGTGAACCAGCGACTGGCCTAGAAGAGGCTTCGTCGTTGGTTTTGGACCTCGGATGCCTGTCCTTTTCTTTGTCTTTGCGTTTTTTATAAATTCCAGTCGTCGGTTATTCCGACGGCATTATGTAGTTAAACCTTCGGCCAAAATAATGAAAAGCAAAATCAAACCGAAGTTTAATAGTGCGTTTGTTGAATCTAGCACAAAACCGACAACTAGTAACGTTGTGGTCAGGGTCTAGGCAAGGAATACAGTAAGAGTGAAAGTCCTTATGAGGTATTTGCTTCCCACAAGAAATACAATTATTAACTTTTACTGACATAGGTCTGGAGCAAGAAAAAGTTTTCCCAATGGGGTACTTAGCTTTATTGAAGACTTCGATTCTGAAACTCAATTTCGAAAATCTCAGGAGTCGGCCGACTGGCACTTGCGAACTGCTTTTGCTTCGGGCACCGCGTGGCAAGAAAGACTGAAGAAAATGGTGTTGGTTGCATCTTTTATACCCCTGGCGCACTGACGTCAGGGAAGAGGCGACAGCAACCGACGCCGAACCTAGACTTTGGAACTCTGGCCGACTACGGGTAGCCTGCCAGCAGGATAACCCAAGTGTAATGACTGCAACAGTGAAACACGATGAACATCTCAGGTAGTGGCCGACCTGCACTGGTGTGAACTGCTTCTGCTTCGGGTTTCATGGCAAGAAAGGCTGATGTAATGGCGTCGGCTGCCTTACTTTATACTACTGACGACCTGACGTCAGTCCTGAAGTGACAGCAACTGACACAGAAATATTAAGCCTCTGGTATTCGGGCTGCCCAAGGGCTACCCTGTCAGGGTAACCCAAATGTGATGACTGCAACAGTGAAACACGAAGAACATCTTCCTTGACTGTACGTATAGGATGGTGGGGGTCTCTTAAATGCTTCGAGTCCCGTGAGTCAATACATATTCTAACTAAGTTTTTCTTATGAGTGAATGCCATGGAAGACACCCATTCCGTTGGTTCTGTAACTGGACAAATCACACCTTGCTGCACCATTTTATCTAAGTGGACTTTGACTCTGTTCTGCATAGCTATCAGAACTCTTCTCGCTGGTCTGACAACTGGACTGACCTCTGGGTCTAATTTTCGGAGTACACAACTGGAAGTTTACCTAGCTTGTCTTCGAAAATATCAGCATACTTTGTGAAAATAGCATCTGTGAAACTGGAACTAGGACGTCCTTGCATGATGGACTTCTTTGGTAAAAGAAAGCAGTTTAATTTTGAAATTCTCTCTGAGACCTAATAATGACTGTAGAGGTCTTTTGACTACATAAAATTGTAAGCTGTAACTGTTCCCAGCTGAATAGCATGAAAGCACTGCTGAGGCTTCAGTGTGAATCTCTTCACCTCCATAAGCAACAAGGTTCACACAACTGGCCAAATTAAGTTGTTCACCGGCTTACTCTAGCAAATGTTTCTGCTGACATAACATTGTACTTTGAACCAGTGTCCACTTTGAGCACTGTGGGTTTACCATTAATCAGGATAGTACAAAACACTTTGTTTTTCTGCCAAGTCTACTGTATTAACCTTTTCACTAACCTCTGATACACCATCTACACAGAAAGCGGAGCTGCAGCTTTCAATATGATCAACCTGATATTTTGAATGACGTAATGAGGCTTGCTTGATTTAGAAAGCTTTTGAAAGTGGATCCATTTTTTACACTTGTGGCATTGCTGACCAAATGCTAAGCACTTTTCTCTTTTAAACTCATGATTGGCACCACAATTACGACGGTTAACAATGAGACTTGACTTGGGTTTGGCTGAGTCACCCTTGTGCTGCACTGAGCATGTCCGTTTTACTAAGTTAGTCTTAGAACTTGACGGAAAGGTATGGGCTCTACCTGGAAATCCCATGGGGGCTGCAGCTGCCATGTGCTTAGGCCTGTTTCTGTTAGCCGTGTGTTGCATGCTGTCTATGTTTGCTCTAGAGGCTGCTGAAGCCATGCTCTTATCACCTGCAAGCATATTTGTGTACCTTTCTGTAAGCTCGTGTGTTTGACAAATCTCTATGGCTTTGCTCAACGTTAAATCACTGTCTTGAAGCAAAACCTTTCTCACTGCAGCATTATTAGCACCATGTACAAGCCTGTCCTTTATCAACTCATCTTTCAAATCACCAAATCTGCATATTTTAGCTTTGTTTCTCATGTCAGTAATATAAGCTACAAAGGTTTCTCCTGGATTTTGGTCGCTTGCATAAAACAAGTACCTCACCAATGTAACATTTGTGTTGGGGTTACACATTTCTCTAAATTTATGTTTCAAGCACTCGAGTCCTCCCTTGATTCAGCTTGTGCAACAATATGACTGTTTTCCCCTCCTCCTGCATATACTGCTGGTGCATACACAAATGAATGCTCTCTTTCAATGGCTTCTGACCCCGCTACATTAAGCAGAATAAATGCCCTTGTACATGCATCTTTATCAGAAAAAGCTGCTTATATGAAAATATTGTATTCTTGCTCAAATACTCTCCAATTCTGTGCAATATTATGATCCAACACAAGTGGACTGGGTCTTTAAAATGCCTCTGCCATGTCAACACACAATAATAAAGACCCTTGGAATTATGCACGAACATACACACGTCAGAAATTTATGCCAGAAACTTTTAATTATGCTCAACAGCACAACAGACTCTCTGAAATAACTACACTTTGCTAAATAAGTCTCTGTAGCACAAGAACACTTTGAAATCACTGTACTTTGTGAAACTACTCTTATCTGTGTAAGAAAAACTTCAAAATGACTGCACTTTGAGAGTTAACTATACACAGCACATGAAACTTCTTGAAATGACTGTAATTTGAGAAATAACTCTGTACAGTGTAAGAAACACTTTGGAATAACTGCACTTTGCAAATGAACTGTACACAGCACACAGTAAACTCTTCGAAATAATTGTACTGTAATAAAGCACACAATGCAAATACTTTGCGCACATTGAGATATTTTGAACAACTCTAGTTATACTCTGAATAACTTTAGTAAATGAAAAATAGTAGCTCATAGCAAAGGACGTGGTAATTTGCTAAAAAATGCAGTTACTTTGCTTTTCCATGCTCATTTTGCCCTTTTATTGTACTCGTCATGCTCATTTGACTTTTATCATGCTCGTTATACTTTTCTTGTGTTCAGTTTACGTTTTAATATGCTCATTATGCAAATCAGAAGCAATTCTGAATGCTCTCATAAGTATGTTGAATAATTCTATAAAATATCGTGGTTTCAAACATTCTGTTAATCAATAATGCGTTTTGTGTTTTTCATTTGATTAATAATGTGTTTTGTTGTTTGCGAATGCTTCACATTGTTTTCTTTATGAAATAAATCATTTATGTGAGTTCTAAATTATCTGAAATTCATTTCTGGCCTGTTTTCAATCATTTGAGCAGGTTGGGATGAATCATTCCTCTATATACTTCCATTTCTAATTGTGCACTTCATGGTTTGACTTTTGGCTTCTTGTTGCTCAGCCATCCCGGTTCTGACACCATGTCATTCAGGCATGCCACTTCTAACACCATGTCGTTCAGACATGCCACTTTGAACACCATGTCATTCAAACAAGCCACTTCTAACACCATGTCATTCAGACATGCCACTTCTAACACCATGTCATTCAGACATGCCACTTCTAACACCATGTCCTTCGTCCAGTCAGGATAAAGCAGATGAACAGTTGTGGGTTCCATTTAAGCAGCTTTATTACACACAAACATATCATGACTGAGGCTTAGCAACTTAAACTTAAATAAACTTATAAACAGACCGACTACTGCACTTGTACATGTTAACACTCTGGCTGTTCACTCAAAATGGCAATGCTGCCTGCACGTGCTCTCTATTTATATGCACATGCCCTCACTTTGAAATGTTTCTTAAAGTCACAACACACACACTGATCTAGAGACAGCTCCTCAACTTCTGAACTTGAGGGATCAGAATCTTCCTGAAAGGCCACCTGCCTGCTTCCTTCAGATGGGGAGGCTTCAGAAGCAGAGGTGTCTGGGGGCTCCCCAGATTACATGAAAGTCATGAATTCCTGTGCCATCTTTTAGGAGGTCCTGGGCTTTGGCCTGAGAAGAAGTGGCTGAAGGCGGGGGGGGGGGGCGAGGAAAAGGAAGTGGTTTGCTTCAGTAAAGGTATTCAATTAGAAGGGATGACCTGAGGTTGAGGTAGTTTGAAATCAACTTCAGTTAAGGTTTTAATACTTGAGGTAAAAAGGGTGTCTCCTTTGAGACTCACAATGTGAACATCGAAAGGTAAGACCAGCTGAGCATCCTCAAACCCAACTGATGTCTGTGTCATGGCAACAGTGGTACATAGGCTGGAACCCATGGTGGGCTCCCACAGGGTTGCACCTGTGGGTTTGGGCCGAGGAGAAGCCAGGCCAGAAGGCTGCAAAAGCACTTCCCTGGGTCATCGGTCAACTTAGGAACTAGACCCAGAGCTTTCTTGGAAACGTCAGACCCCTTGGTCTTTTTGTCTTTCCATTTCTTAAAAATGACACTAGCAGGAATTGGCATTTGCAAAAACCTAGAGGTAGCAGTGGGTTGCAGTGCCACTGGGGAAACTGCAGACTAGGATTCCATATGAGCGGGCTAATACCTCATCCCTATGTTTGAGGGTTTTCACATGGAATTCTGACAGTCAGAACAATTAGTGACATCATGCTGAGGCTCCAACAAGAACAGACAATGACTGAAAATCTTAATGCTTCCCACACTCCAACGAATAGCTGACCTTTTTAAAAACTAAATTAATAAAGGAGCATAACAAATGGTATACTTATCTGACTGGAAGGAGACATTCTGGAAAAATGAAATGACCAATGAACCGCGAGCATTCTGAACACACACAAATTGCATCAGACTGCACAGCTAGGAAGAACTGAAGATGGTGCCAATGGACACCCTCCTTATAACCTGATGACCAGATGTCGATTTTTTGACATCTGCTGGCTAGGGAGAATGCAAAGACTCTGGAAATCAGGCTAGTTGCAGACTTCTGCCTGGCAGGAAGACCCAAGAATCAGTACTGCAAAATCCACTATGAACAACATCATTGCTTACAATAAAAACTGCTGAAAACTACCAGACTTACAGCTAAAGAGACATTATTTATTTTATTTAACTAAGTAAACTGGTTCCATCAGAATGACCGCTTTCAAACACAACCAACATTCACAGCATATGCACATTTATAATCAGGTATGCATGCAATGCAATAGATAGAAAAAGGAGAATACATTTTATATATAGAAGTATAATTACAGCAAACATTTTTTTGTAAAAGCAAAAAAGAAGTATTTCAAGTATCACAGTGCATTCACACATTTATACGCATCTAGTTTCAACAGATTTTAAGATGAAATAAAGTTTGAGCTATTTTCAGAAATTACTTCTCCTGGACCCTTTAAACAGCTGCACATGTTTTTTAACAGCCAGCTGTGCTTTCAATCATTTTTGAAAAAGCAAGCAACTTGTCACTATTTTGTACTTCCAAAATAGAGCACTCCAGGTAGTATGGCCTATTTTACTAAATACTTTCACTGCTGTTGCTAGTATGTGAACCGGCTCTCAGTAATTCATAGTAATTTTGACTTATTTGAATGTAGCTGAGCTTAACAATAAAAAGCTTGATTTTAAGTGGTGAGCAGTTTTTATCATTTAGCAGTTTGAAACAAATTATATACTCACCATAATGATAGATCCTTTCATTCACATCTGTCTGATACAAAAGGTGAGTCATAGAGATGTTTGTTACAGCTAACCTGGTATTATCAGTGCTCTAGCCAGGAGCCCCTTTAAGAATTTCTCTCCCACAATTCACCACTTCCTTTAGTCAACTCAGATCTAATTTAACACCTGAAGATCTATGCCCGAAAAACCTTGCTTGAATGACAACTAAGTCTCTTTATAACCAACAGATCCTTCAGGTCCTATAAAAGCAAGGAAGGTGGAAGGAGGGAGAGTTGTCATACAAGATGCACATAAATGAAAGGATCTATCATTATGGTTAAGTATATAACATTCATATTCTATTCATTCTGCCCATTCTAACCATGCTGATCAGAATCCCAAGCTATTAGAAATCCAGGGGGTATGATGAGAGGAGACCCTTCAGGAGACAGAAAATCGCACAAAGATGCTACACCCCATGACAGAGAGTCCAACTTGTAACATTACATGAAGGTATGAATGGAAGACCAGGTGTCAGCCTCACAAATATTAGCTACTGAACTTTTGTAGAAGGTAGCAGAGACGTGCAACAACTCTAGCAGAGTGAGCTCTTAGCTTGCTGTACAACAGCTTGTTATGCACAGGGTAAATGAAGGAGCTAGAGTCTGAGCACCACCCGCAAAAGGAAGCTTTAGAAACTTTCTGCCCCAGCTTGTTAGGAGCAAGAGGGACAAACAGCTGAGCATCCATTCTGAAAGATTTAATTCTGTGAAAGTAGAAGCGTACCTGTCTATATAGTATGGAAAATGTACTCTTCTTTGTTGAAATATTTAGGAAAGAAGACTTGTAGATGAATGTGTTATGATATGTTAGACTCAAAAGTTACTTAGGAAAGGAAAACTGGATTACTCCTAAGTGATACCCTGCCTTTGTGGAAAACTAGACATGGGGAAGATAATAATGATAATAATGCATGAAGATCTAAAAACCTTCTAACAGAAGTGATGGCTATCAAAAGGATAGTTTGTCATGAAAGAAACCTCAGCACAAAAGAGCTGGTTCAAAATAAGGCTTTGTCAGAACTTCCAAGACCAGATTTAGATCACAAGGAGGAAATGGTTCTTGAACAGGCAGTCTAATTAAAAAAAACTTCTTCTGTGGAAAGTCTTACAGAGTTTGTGAGAAGCTAGTGAGCTTTCCTGAAAACCAACATGCAAATTGGAGTAATTGCACTTTAATAGTAAAAAAATTTAGAACCAGAGTCAAACGTGTGCTAAAAAAAGGAGGATGTTTGATATCAGGGCTGAAAAAAGGTTGCCGTTCTGATAAGCAGTCCATGAAACAAATCTCTTCCATTTACTGGGATAGGTCCTGCAGACAGAATCTTTCTGAGATGCCATTTAAATTCTTACTACCTCTGAAGAGAGGGATTTAGCATTGTTCATTACTGGAACTGGAACAAACAGGTGGTGAATTTGAAGCTGTGAAGATCTGGGTGAGTCTTCCTGGAAGGGTGTTAGATTAGATCCTCCACAGGATACAAGAGTCAGGAAGGCTCCCTGAGATAAGGCCACAGAACAGGAAAACAAATCTGTCTGGGTCAAAAGGGGTCTGTGAGGATGACAGGGGCACTTCACTGCTTTGCGTAAAAATCTGGAAATTAGGGTCTGAGATGGGTATACATAAAGAAGCCCAGGAGCCCATTGCTGGGGATAAACCATCCCTTGGTGACTATCCTTGGGGAGAGATCATGGCAACGTAACTGCTGCATTTGGTGTTGTAAGAGGAGGCAAATATATCACAGTAGGGGGTGCCTTAGCAACTGAACAGCTGGTTACCTATTGCCGGACGGATGGACCACACTCATGAGTACGATAAGGGATCTGCTGAGCCTGTCTGCTAGGCAACCGAGTGCAACTGGAATATATGTTGCTCTGAGAAAATGGTGCAAGGCTATCACCCACTGCAAAACCCTCACTGCTTCCCGACATAAGGGATAAGATCTGGTTCCTCCCTGCTTGTTGATATACCAAACTATCACTGTGCTGTCCGTCTGAATAGATATCGCACATCGCACCATGAGGAGGACAGTCCTGCACTTCCTGCAACATAAGGAGGACCATCTTCAACTCCAGGACATTTATAAGAGTACTGGTCTCATTGCCCATAAACCTTCAAACATACCCCCTTCGTAATGCCATCACCCTTGGGAGAGAGCAGCTGTGGTCAGAACAGCTACTACAGCAGATGGAAGAAACAGATTGCCAGAGTGGATCACTGGAGAGTGTAACAACAACCTCAATTGCTTGTAGCATGAATCAGTTATTTTTATAGCTTTATAAAGAGAAAAAATGTGTTGCAACCAGTATGCCTGAAGAAGCCATTGCAGAACCCTTATAAGAAAAATGCATCATTAGCCCAAATACCCTTAGATTGAAGGCTGCAGTACGGGAAGGGTTATGAAGTAGAGACAGTATTGCTGTTTTATGTATGAATCCTGCCTAATGAAAATGAAATTATAGACCAGGTAAGTGTCCAGATGGCATCCTATAAACATGATCTTTTGAAATGGATGAAGACTTGAATTCTGAGGCTCTACAGAGATTCCAGAGGACTGAAAAGCTTGAACAAGTAGTCCCTACCTTCCGAAAGACTCCATCAAGAGGGCAGCTAAGATGCAATCTAGATACAGGAAAATCATGTATCCCTTTAGTCATAGATAAACCTCTATGGCACCCATGCATTTAATGAACATCTTGGGTGGTATTGTGAGGACAGCAGGTAAGCCTCTAAATTGATAATGGCTTGTTCCTATCTGGTAGTGGAGAAATTTCCTTGACTCTTTCACAAATTTAATGTGAACGGAAGGATCTTGGAAATCCATTGAGTACATCCATTTATTCACCTTTAGACAGGGTGGAATCTACTGAACCATGACCATTAAGAATGGGGTCTTCTGGACATACTTGTTTAGGAGGCAGAGACCCAGTATATTTTGATGACTCCACTCATCTGCACCAAACCATCACTTTCTCAACTCCAGGAATTGATACAAGAGTCCTTTACCGCTGTTGAAACCTGGTTAGCCAACTCTCAACTAATACTTGACCACAATAAAACACAGCTAATGATATTCTATCACACTACAGCCTTAGACCCCATACCACCATTCACAATATTCTCAGCTAATAACACCCCTATCACACCTGTCCAACACACCAGACTTCTAGGGGTTATCCTAGATCACAACATAAAATTCGATACACACATTGCACAGACAATAAACAAAGTCCATAAAAAATTTGGAACCCTATATAGATGCAAAAAGTACCTCACTAATGACAGTAAAGCCACCATTGCAAGAACCCACCTACTATCCACACACCTCTATGCCTCCCCCAGATTCATCAACTTAAACAAAGCAGACTTTAACAAACTAAACACCTGCTACAATAAAACAGCTAGGTTTGCTACTGACTCTCACTTCAGGACACATCACTGCATAGCAATCAAGCAACTATCCTAGCTAGAATTCCCCAACCTGCTCACAAATAACCAGCTTACAACAGCCCACCAAAATTCTACATTATCCTGATAGCGTTCCTGCTCTTCAAGGTCTACTTAATATCTACTCTAACAAATGCCTATTGAGATCCACCAAAAAAGCACTGGCTGACATAAGCAAAAGCAACAATAGCTCTGGGGACTCCTTGTTTTCCATTTCTGTTGCAAAAGCATGGAATACCATATCCCCGTAGATATTAGGACCACTGAAAACAAAAATATTTTCAAAAAACTCCTCCAGTCCCATTTACATAGTTCTTGGTTATATAATTGTTCTGACCCTGGGTAGCTTCACTTAATTAGATCATATCATACATTAACCTTCTATGAAAGTTTGCAATAACTTCTTTCTATACTCTTACTCAACATGTGGTTATTGTACTAGTCACTGATGAATGTAACCAAATGATTGAACAAAATGTCCTTTCAACTGTACTGTTTATTTTAACGCACTGTGTTCCTTATAGTATATTTACTTTTTGCTCCTTTCTTTGTCCTTGAAACTGTGCCTTAACTTTTTGACTCTGTATTGTACTTTATTAACATGTGTATTGTGTTTACTGTATTAGCTGTACTAATCTTTGTGGAGCTTTTCTCCCCGGGCCTCCACTGAAAATGGGATCCATGCCAGTCAGACTTTCCAGGTAAACAACTGTAAAATGTTGTTGTTGGTCTTGCGGCTTTTCCTGGTTATGGGTCGCCACAGCGGAACTCTGGTCCGCTAATGACTGGCAGTAGATTTTTATGGTGCCAAATTGCCAGCTCGGTGCCCAACCTTCAACGAAGACACGCCCATTCACGCATGTCTTTTGGAACGCCACTCGACCGCGGGGAGGACATGCAGACTCCACAGAGAAGGCACTCCCCGCACTTCAGCCGAGAATCGAATGGGAGAACCTCTTGCTGTGAGGCAACAACACTAATGCTGTGCCACCGCGGATCAATAAATAAATTAAAATATGCCCGAGATCCTGTTTTCTTCAGTACAAAAAAAGAACCTGGAATAAAACACTGACCCTCTCTGGTCAGGTGGGGCCTCTTGTATGGCAGAGAGAAGTGAAGTTATCTCTTTTTCCTACCGCCTTCGCCTGATTGGGTGGAACATCAGTCAGTGGCGTTTAGGGCTTGGTATGTATCAGAAAAAATGGTAAGGAGTAGCCTCTGGAAATTATTCCTCTTAGTCATTTGTTTCATATGAATGGCCTGTTACTCTGCCAGGTAAAGGGAAAAATGATTGGCAACTGCCTCCAGAGAGGAGCAGTGAGGCAGACTTTCAGGAATGCTGTGTTCACCTGTCTAAAAAGGGCCTGCAATATCCCTAGTTTTGTGGAGCTCCTTAGTCACTGGGCTTGTATCCGTTTTATGTGCTGCCTCTGCTGCGGTTGTCCCTATAACAAGATGAGTTGAACTACTGACTTTTAAACTTCCTAAACCAGAGAGAATAAGGTCCCTTTTGGTTCTTGCTATATGATCTCTACCGAAACTTGAACTTGACTCTAATAGCAGAAAGGGTCTTGCAATCCTGTTCACACTTTGGCATCTTTTCCTTCACCAATGGACCAAACAAGAAAATCTCATCAAATGGGGAATTAGTGAAGACTGCTTTAAAGTGGTCTGCAAAACAAATGTGGAACCATATGTGCTGTCTTATCAATAAAACCAGTCCCAGCTGCCCTAGCTGCTCCATCTGCCACATTATGCATAAGGAGAATGAAGAGATTAGTAATACCTGACATGATAGTCAAGGTAGACTCCAGCTCTTTCTCAGACTCCAATGTCAAAGGAGCTTTTAGAGTAGATAATGCTTGCTGCATTAAATTTATCTGAAATCAATTCATATTTGTGGGGTAGTTCCATACTCCTAATCCAAAGGTGCCTACAGCACACACCCTATTCCCAAGTCTATCCATTGCCCTGGACCTCTAGTTACGGGATAAATAGAGGGAGAGTCATCAGACAACTCACCCTCTCAGTAACTGCTACCACAATGATGGAGACAACTGAGGGGAACTTTGCCCAATGCTGTTTGCATTTGGGTGGACACAGTATTATTTTATCAGGTTAAGTGGGACTGCTTCACAGGTATAGGGATCCTGCCCTTACCTCTTGACTTCTAACTAAGTCGATCAATTTGTCGGCTGGGGAGTACCACCCATGAAGTAAATAGGACCGAATCTTAAGCTTCAAAAAGTACCTTCTTGTCCAGGGTGGGCTGGTGGTGGTGTCAACTGGCAAAGATACTCTCTGGCACATAAGCTCAAACATTTAATTAAGACAGTCATCCTCAGGAGAGGACTGGGGGAAATTTGTCTCAATCCTCAGAGTTAAAATTTGATGTTGGTGACCCCAACAGGGAGTCCAAGTGCTTTCATGCACACCCACGTCTTTGGTATATCAAGGGAGGTGTAACCTGATTCCTTAGAGAAATGGGCCGACTTCTGAGCAGGAGGCTTGAGGCTTATGAGTTGACTCTGACCTAAGGATGTCAGCTGGAAAGAAGGCAAGACAGACTAAGTGAGTGATGGGATGAACAGAATCTGGTGGGGCTTGCACTTCTGCACTCTTTGGAGACAAAATGATCTTCCCCCTGCACCTGGAAGGCCAATCCGATCTGCATCAGATCCAAGGACACCACTTCAGCTGCCATATCAATTCCCCTTCAGAGAGACTATCTGAGCTGTAAGAGGTATCCCAGACATTGTGTAAGTAGAGGACATCAACGAAGGGATTGGAATCAAAGACTCAAAACCATCAACAGAGCTGCATGTGACAGTCCCGAGGATGATGCTGTAGTTCCAAGCAAGCTTGAGCCTCCAGTTCCAAGAATGCATAAACTCCAACAGGATTAGTGTCAAATGGGTTGGATCCATAACCCCCGGTGCTGACACCATGGGAATGTCTACACTTTGGCAACAGATCCCAGGTGGAAGGTCGGTTTTAATACCACAAGAGCCAAAAGTCGTACCGGAGAAGGAACAATTATCTATCTTCTGAGCAAAAGGAGATGGAATGACTCCCATCTCAATCTATGTTTTCAGAAAGTTCAGCATCAGACAATCCAAGTCTGCTTCTGTAAGATCTAAATGATTTTAATGGGCAGTGTCGAAAGAGTTCTGGAGTTAGGGCAGTGGTCCATTTTCTCTGATGATCCTTGTTTCTTGGAGAAGTTCTGAACCAGAATCAGATCCCGGTTTTCTGGATCCAAGGAGAGGAGTGCAAATAGCTGGGTGTGCCACTGGTATGTCGATCTTTTGGGGTTTTGGCATTGAAGATGGGCCTAAAGGATCAGAAGGGCTCTTACTTATCTCAGGCTCTATGTTTCAAGCTGTTAACTGAGGATTTTTTTCAGATTTTGCCACCTCCAGATATGGTGGCAGTAGCCTTTTCAAAATAAGCTTACTCCTCCTGTAAGCGAGGGCTCTAGGCCTGAAGCCTGCATAAATATCATACCCAAATGACAAAGGAGATATCCCCAAACACAATACGCAAAAGTCATGCATACCTGGGGAGGGTGGGATCTTGTGTCCACAAAGGAAACACTTCTTTAAATTGCTTTGTTTATCCATAATCACACTGGAAAGCACTGTCAGACGATAAGTGAAACTACACAAACACAATGCTTAATAAGTAAAACCAGAGAAACCAAGATAAATATTTGCATCTATCTATACAGATGCCTGTACAAACACACACACTACACATATATATCTATATACACGCACACACGCACACAAATATATATATATATATATATATATATATATATATATATATATATATGTATATATATATAAAATACACGAGTAAATACCTAAACATCACAATTCTAACTATGAATACTATTATAATGCTACCAAGTAACTAGGATATTATCACTGCTAATAAAGAGAAAAAGCCAGAAGAAAACATGCCGTGAAGAAGAGGATAACAGAAAGAACAGCTTTATCAGTAAATTGCTTTAAGAACACACACAACTTTAGAAAGTATCTAAACTACTTATTCAGTTAGCTACATAATGAAAGACATGAAAAATCAGGTAATAAGAAATTTCAAGGAGGAGCACTTGGTTAACAGTGGAGATCGCATCCTTCCACAAAGGCAGCAAATGAGATCTGAAATAACTAAAGGAAGTGGTGCATTGTGAGAGGGAAAATTCTTAAAGGGGCTCGAGGCTACAGCACTGATGCTGCCGAGTCGGCTTCAACAAATCTTCAGGACACAGAATGGATCAGACAGAAAAAATGAACAAAATCATTAAAATGTCAAAGTAGTAGGTGAATCTGGTTTCAAAAGGCAACCATTTACCTTTTTGTATGGTGACACAAAGATGCGTTTTCTATGGACTTGGTGGATGAATCTTACATCTTAGTCTTGGCAGTGTAAACTCAAGTCTGGGCAGAAATGCGTACATTTAAAGCAACTGCAAACCTTGCCTCCATGTTCAGTAAATGTGATACCCTACAAAATTTTCAATTGTTTTACTACCTTGCTAATTTGCAGTTCTGTATGTTTATTAAAGGAAAGAGTTTTATATGCCTTAGAATTTCTCATAACTTGCTATTAGAAGTTCTGTATTTTCAGGATCTTTAACTGAAAATGAGATGTACTGGCAAGTTTTCTGAGAGTACCAAACATTAAAACTGCAGATTTTTGAATGTTTATGGAAAGTGTATTGTTAAATATCAGCTCTACATTGTACTGAATTTGTTTTGTAGGACTAGGTTTAACCATGTAGAGGATTTGTATGCCCTTAGAATTACCAAATCATGTGTGTACAGAATAAATTCTGAGGTGCCAAGACTGAACAGCAGATCATTAATAGAGAGGTTGACAAACGGCACAGTATTGATCTTTATGGTACCCTCTTTGAGATGGTACCAGTGTAAGAACGTACTACTTGCTTGAATACTAGAAGTCCAGATAGACAAAAATTAAACCAGTGCTTCTGCAAAAAAAATTGTGTAAAGCTTTTCTGAAAGCCATATACAGCTCACATTCTGAATACACATTTTAAGTCTAAAAACAGTTCCAGTTAAATATCATCTATAAAGGTTCCAATGTAAGACACAGAAAACCTTACCTTCAAAGCATGTCACATCTTTGTGCTTGCAATCACATTTGGCTAACATATTAACTCTTATTCTTTTTCCAGGTTTTCTGGAGAAGACAGACATTAAGAAGTCCAGTATGAATGCTTAAAACTGCATTCTCTTGGGAAGGACATTTTTTGCATCATTGATGATCAATTTTGGATGGCAAATAGAAACTATTGATTGTCTCCATGAATGGTCAGAAGCCCCACTGTTACATATTTTTAAGGGTCTTTTTAAAATCACATTTTTAAAATACATGTCCACATGCATTAACAACAAAAAAGACAAAGCATATTAACAGTCTCCATTATTACTATTGTGTGACACTCATAAGAGTTTACATTTTAACATTTTTCATTCACAATAACACTGCATAAAATGCTCAATTCCTGCTTTCCATTTACTTCTATGAAGTTTTCTTCTTCCCTTTAGTAAAGTTGACACTTCCAGTCCTCCTACCTCTTTTACAGGATTCAAAGCTTCCATTATGTTTGCTAGAGAGGTAGATTTCCATTTTCTAGCAATTTTATTCTGGTAGCTATAGCTTTAAACTTAGTAAGACCTTACTATGTATTTGAAAATTCAGATTTGCTATCTCAGCTCAAAATAAACATCCCCTTCAACACTACCATCTGTTCTCCCAGCATTACTGTTAAAGCACTCTGTTGGGAATTTTTAAAACATGCCAACTCATTGCATTCCCCAAAATCGTTCCCAATTACTTCTCTCTTCCCCATCAAGTCTCCAGCATTTGCTGTCTACCTGATGAAAAAACCTCTGACGTCTACTTAGGATATAACAATACCTATGCAAACATTTCTATGTAAAAATCCTAAACCTCCTCAACATTATTGCACTTGGAAGCCCTGCATATTCTTCCTTGTAAATTGCCCTTCCAGGCTCTTCCCAAAATCTTTTCAAACCACCTCCAATTGAGTCTTATAGTTATCAGGCAATATTCTACATGCACTACTAATTATCCCTTTTTAAAAACATTTTTTGTTCAAGACTCCATGAAAAAAACCATAGCTGGCCTTTCACTTAGCACTCCCTATCCCTTTCTCTTTGGCTACAATCTGTTACCAATCTCCAAAAGGGAAGGCAACCTCTACCCTGCAGTCCAATATCCTACTTAGCTTCATCAATCCTATTACTTTCCCCTCCCGAATTATTTGCTCCCAATACCTTGGTTCCTTTACTAATTTCCAACAGTAAATTCCAGCCCCCTCTTGTCTATTTTCTACACCATTGCTTACAAACATCCCTACTGGTAAAATATCCTTTCTCCATTGCTTCTCTGGCTTAAAATAATTAGTCTCCCCATAGCACAACACAGGCGATGTCTCAAAGGATTACCAGCATTAGGCTTAATATAAACCTATAAATGTATGAACCCATAACAAACTAGAACCTCCTGGGTGGCTCTCAAATAATAAAGTTCAAAAAGGCATCTATCATAGTCAGTGATGTGATGAAACATGCAACAGCAGAAGCATGAATCCCTATTATCATCTGAAATAACACACTGATTTAAGTCAAAGAGGTTCAAAGAGGTTCAAAATGAGAAAGTACAGCTGTGCAAGTAAACATAACTCAAAAGTAGAGGTTTGACTAGATTCCTGCTACAGTAGCCTAAACTCTATGGGACCTATACTGCCAGAGATGGGACATCCAGCCAACATCCAAAACTTTAGGGTGTTTTCCATGTGTCCATACATCTAAGGATGCACAAAAGCATGCTGGTATAAAAGGAGAGGTATGGGAACCAAAATTTAGAACTTTCTTGCCTCTCGAAAAAGGGGTGAAAGAGCTCAAAAATACCAAGTGATGTACTAGGAGACTGGGGGAGCAATAAGGGGAACACCACCCTTGCATCCAGATAAGATGAAAGAATAAGCTCTTATAACAAAAAGCCCATAAGAAGGTCAAGAGGGGTGCAGCAGGGAAAGTTATAATACTGGAACTGTGATCTAGTCAAACAGCTACTTGTATATTAAGTTTACACAACTATACGATGTTCATCATTAGATCACTGGTGCATTAGCCTAAGCTATATATGGGACAATTTCCTAGTTTAGACGGTCAGGGAGGAGGTAAAAAGGCCAGAGTCCAAAAACCACTGAAGAACAGTCCTAGTAAAACCTGCCCTTAATCTCAAGAAGGAATCATTTTTATAATAATTGGTCAAAGCACATGCAGATGACTGAGCTGCTGCCTCTACAACACTTCAAGAGTCCACATCTTTCCAAAACGCTCTAAAAGCAGCCATAGCCCTGGTAGAATTAGCTTTGAATTTGAAGGGAAGGGTCATTCCATGATAAGAATGCTAGAAATGGAGTGTATGGGATAATTATTTGGAAACAGTCTGCTTTGATATTGGTTGTCCCTTTTTCTTACCTTCATAAATAATGAAAAACTGACTGGAATTTCTTAAGTCCTTTGTCCTATCAATGTAGTATCTGAGTTGCCTGTGTACATCCAGGGTATGCAGGATTTTCTCTCACTCTTATTTTATGGGTCAGGAAAGAAAAAGAACAGTTGTACAAAATCTTAACATAACAGTAGATGTCTTTCTCTTCACTGCTGCAGTATTCAGTACAAAAAGGGTGTCCCGCCCTAGGCAGCCTGTCACTCGGCCACTATAAATAAGCTTATAAAAACTCTTATTTGCACTGTACATCACATTTATGCTCCCAGCACAGAACGCAGGGCATAAAAAGGGTGTAGGAATGTAACTACCTACAACTGAATTGCCCCAAAAGAGAATAGCCATTATAGGACAATGAGTCCATGCACATTCAGAAGGAAAAAACGCAGTACAAGCAAGAGGGGGTTGGAGGGAGGGTGCAAATACAGCAACAGTGAAGAGAAGGATATATACTGTTATGGTAAGACTTTACACAACTGTACTGTGTCCTTCTATATCACTGTTGAAGTATTCAATGCAGAAGGGAGAGTAAAAAAGCTCAAGAAACAAAATGGGAGGTGGGAGGCTGAGAAGAACCTTCAACAAACCCACATAAAATGGTTTTAACAAAACATGCTATGGCCCTAGAAACCATATTTAACTTACAATGCTTAGTAAAGGTATGCACTGAATGCCAAGTAGAAGCTTCAAGGATGGAATTGGTGTCCAACCCCATACTCTGGTGGAATGAGTTATAACAGAAACAGAGATTTACCATGAAAAGAATAACAAAAGGAATTGCCCTTAAAGCTTGCTTAAAACAACCAAACCCAACGACCTGGGGTGAAAGAAAACAAAAAGCTGATCAGACCTACAAATAGTTCTAGTTTTCTCAAAATAGCACCTGAGCTGTCTGTGCAAATCCAAGGTATGCAGGACCGCATAAGTAGCTGACTAATGAGAAGGAAAAAAGAAAGGAAGTTGTGCCACCTGATTCAAGGACAACTCGTTGACTATCTTGGGCAAAAAAGGATTAGTACAAAGGGGCATCCTGTCCCTGTGAAAAAACAAAATAGGAGAAATGGCCATAAGGACCTGGAGATCAGAAACCCTCCAAGCAGAAGTAAGAGCCAGAAATTAAACAGTCTTTCAGGTACAATGTTGCAAAGAAGCAGAATCCACAACCTCAAAAGAAATCCAAGTCAATTTTTCAAAACAAAATTAAGGTCCCAAGGAGGAGGAACAGGCTTTCTTGGAGAACTAATATGCAGTATGCCTTTAAGAAATTGCTTGACCTCAAAACGAGAAGTCAGAGGAGGACTCAAGGGCAGACAAGCAGAAATGGCTGACAAATGGGCCTTCACAGAAGAATTGGCAAAGCCAGACTGGAGCAACTCACACAAATGAGAGGATCAGAGGGACCCCCAATAAAAACGGTCCTGGTAACGAGCATGGCACCAAACCAAAAATCTCTTCCATTTGGACACACAAGATTTTCTTGGTTGAGGGTTTCTTGCCTCCTGTAAAACCCTGAGCACAGCCTCAGAAAAAAAACTGCATGAAAGGGTCAAAACCCTATCACCCACAATGTCAGTTGCAGTATGGACAATGGGGATGTTTGAGAGCCCCCTTGTCCTGTGTGAAGAGATCCAACCGAAGAAACTCCCTGATCGGCATGGCAGTCAGAGGAAGAAGAGACTGAAAGAAGGCTGTCAATGACAACACCTCTGGAGACAGAAGAGAGGCCAACTCTGGCATCGTCTGCATCTGAACCCTGCATCCCAGATACACATGATCCTGCGGAGGAGTCAGGACAGACTTTTGAAAGTTAACAGTAAACCGCAGACTTTGAAGAGAGACAGTGAACTGCAGACCCTGCAACAATCGACTGGGAGAAAGTGTCTGAAAGCAACAGATCATCTAAATAAGGAAAAATCTGAATGCCTTGGAGCGTGTAGAAGGCAAATCACAGGAGTGAGGTATTTTGTGAATATCCTTGGGGCAGTAGAGATGCCAAACAGTAAAGCAGAGAACTAAAAATGAGAGGAAGCCACAGAGAAACATAAAAGCTTCCTGAAGAGAGGGTGAATAGGGATATTAGGGTAAACATTTTTCAGATCCAAAGACATCAGAAAAGCCTAGGGTATAAAAAAGGAAACAGAGTTTGAAAAGTAAGTATCCAAAAAGAAAGGACCTCAAGGAAGGTGGTGAGCTGAGAGAGATCCAAAATAGGTCTTCAAGTGCTCTCCTTTCGAGGAAATTGAAACATCCTGGAATAAAAATCCCGTCCCATTTGGGAAGGGGGGACAGGGTGAATGGTCCATCAGTTCAACACGGACCCTAGAACCTCCAGGAAATTAGGAAATTGCTCTAGAGGAGGTTGAGGAATCCCTGGAAAAAGGAAGGAGAGATTTTCAGACCATGAAGTAACCCTGACGGATGAGAGAAAGCACCCTAAAGTCTGAAGTGATAAGACACCAATTTGGAAGACAAAGTTAGGGCTGAAGGGACAAACGAACCTGGTCTAAAGGCAAGGTGGTTGAATTGTCAAAGAGAAGTAGGCTTATCAGATAAAAGAGGCTTCTGGGTCACAGAAATCTGAGAAGTTTTAGCAAATGGGGTTCACCTCCCACTGTTCCGGTCCTTAGAAGCCTGACTGGGTTGCCTATAAACAAAAGCAGACCTAGAATGATAATTCCTCTGGAACTTGGGGATAGGAGAGACAAAAATAGGTTTAAGGTCTTGCAAGGTTCTGTCTTTCTCTCGAAGAGACTTAAAAATGTCAGCAGCAGCAGTCCCAAAAAGATGAATATTATCCAAAGGGGCATCCAACAACTTGGCCTTAATGTCCTTAGGAAGACACTGAAGACGAAGACAAAAATAACACCTCATGACGGAAGCAAAAGCTGCAATCCTAGAAGGGGTGTCACCAGCATCATACTACACTTCATAGAGTGGCGAGCCACTTGAGATGCAGAACCTAAAAAAGATACGCTGTGGTTCTCCTTGCCATCAGGGTCTGATGGCTGATCTACCTCAGCGGACATACTCTGTGTTTCGGCCGAACAGGCTTCCATCAAGGTTCCTGGTTCTAGCTGTGAAACGGGCGTCCAATGAGACCCTGGGCTAACATCTGCCTCGAGAGTCTCACCAGACTCCTGAGGTGCAGCATGGGTGTCACGCCTAACTTTCTTGGCCTTCTTCCGAGGCAGCTTGTCGGACGCACCTACCTCACACCCTCCATGGCTAACGTTAGACGCCAGAGCCTCTGATTTTCTAAATAAAGCTTTAAGGCAGCCAGATAGCTGCGAAGTGTTTTAGGTACAAACAACTTGCAAATACTGCAAGTAGTATGGTCATGGCCTTCACCTAAACAGAATAAGCCCTCGTCATGCGTGTCCTTATGTGGAATTTGTCTTCCAGAAGCACACTTCCCCTTCCTAGCTGGCATGTATGTTTGAAAAGCAAAAGAAGGTAATAAAAAGCCCAAAGGGGTACTTATCTGCATCGGACAGTCGAAACAAATGAACAAACTAAATCCCGGAGCTGGCGATCTGAGGTCCGTAGATCACTGCGGCAGAAAAGTTCTGAAGGGGGGACGTAAAGACGTCACTTTTATAGCTGTCAGTTTATGGCCTTGACAAGCAACGTAGCATGTACCCCTGCTCCTAAGACTTTGGTATACAGGCCGGATGTCCGGTGCTGCAGGCAGCAACCTCCCTACTGTTATGAATACTGCAACATGACAACAGAAGGGCATCAGTAGTTGTTACACAGAGTGTTCCAATAAACATGTTCATTAGTATGCAGCCATCTTGGAAGTCCCTGGGAATGGAACCAATTTTTTGCCTTTAGCTGCATCTAGGTACTACAGGGTCTACAATTCATTTTTTATATGAACAGTGGCAGGTCTGTGGGATTCTCTACCAAGATGAGCTTCTTGGATGCTGAGGTTGAGTGTCTGGTTCCAGGGAGTTTGGCAAAAGAATGACTTCAAATGCCTCAAAGACTGCAGACAGCATTCTAAATGTAGGTTCCTCACAGCTGAAAAGGACCAAATATTTTTTCTTGATTATCAGACATCTCTTACATCACCTGCTTAAAAGTGTTCTCCTATTAGAACCTTTCTGAAATATAATTCCTCACTGGAGATACAGAAGAGATAGCTTTCTAGCTGTTGCAGTCCTAATCTAATGGTGAAGATAGTTGTGTTGTGCAGGCCAAGTGTTCCTTATACTTCCAAAATCAGTCTGACTCCCTGGATGAAAAAGTTCCTCCTTTTCATTTTGCAGACTTGGAAAAGGAAGTCAACACAGGCCCTGCATGACTAAAGGCCACTGAGTGAAAAATGTTTCAGCCAATTTCTTCAAGTCCTAAACCATCAGGTGCAAATGGGATGTCTTGGCCTGAGAAGACAGTGACGTTCATAGACAAATATTCTGCAGATAATTACATGCCTAGCAAGAAAACAAAAAGAAAAACTATTCAGTAATTCCTTCCTGCCTCAAGAGGGGCAAAACAAGATAGATCAAGGGAATGAAGGAGTATGGTACTCAACTGCACATGGCTCCAGGGACCTAAAAGGAATCAACAGCTCTACATCAGGAAGTCTTCTAGCGAATTTACTACAGTCTATGAATCTACCAGACCTAGACTTTGATGGCCCTAAATGCCAGGAGTCATGTTTCAGTTTCAAGAGAATGTACAACCAGCTCTGAACACAGGACTGATATTTTTGGCAAATGCAGCTACAGAAGAACCTACTAACTGGTGTTTAGCCTGAGATGACATGGTAGCAACCGTGTGCTATTTCCAAACAGGTTGGAGGGGCTGTCAGGAGCGGAAAACACTAACAACACAGCTTGAAGAAAAGTATACAATGGGGCTTTTACCTTTTCAGATACCCGAAGTGCTTTGGGCTTGGAATAGGACCAAAAGACTGAACTTTATAGCCATGATGTACATTTTTCCATGGCAAAAGGCTCATCCTTCCTCTTGGGCTGGTGCCCCCCCAAAACACACATACACATAACAAATAACAAAACAAGACACCAAAACTGCCTCACCAGGACGATGCAAAGCCCTGAGGAGGGGAGGTGCCTGATCAGGGTGTTTTAACAAAAAATATCTTTACTGAATTCTCACTTATCACAGAGACAATCATACATTTATATAAATGAAAAAACATTGATAGTTTCAGTTGCAAACATCATACATAATATATTATCTTCTATACAGTCATTGTTAATTGAACATTATATAGCTCATTTAATTCTTGCCTTCCCTTAAACCTCACTCCTCCAAAACATTATTCCGCATGTATTGTTCCCACAATTTCCATTTTGTTCTATGTAATTTGCTCCTTCCCAATTCTAAAGATCCCATGTCCAGTTCTTTCGTCTCTGTTACTATATTCACTAATTCAAATTTGGTTAGAATAGACTGATTTCCTGTTTCTTTTTGGCAACCACCAGAATTAAACACAGCAAGGCTTTACTATGTCTAGACAATTCAGATCCTGTATCACAGCTTACAAAATTTCCAAAATTACACCAATTTTCTCACTTAGCATTTCTGACAGAGTTGTCTGCAGGATTCATTTAAAGTCTGCAAACTCATTAGACTCCAAAACAAAAGTTTCCAATTACCTCCTCCTTCTCCATCACACCTCCAACATTTGCAACCTACCAGTGGAAAAAAAGTCTTTGGAGTCTGCTTGGGGAATAAAAATACCTATACAAACACTTCATAGCAAAAATCGTAAATCTCCTACACTTTGTTGCATGTTTGGGAGCCATACATACATGTATCTTCCCACAGTTTCTTTGTGAATTTCTTATGTAACCTCAAAATGTTTCTATAGTTAACATGCAATACCTTTGCATGTCTTACTAATTATATATTTTTTTAAACACAAGCTTCTGTTCTAGACTCAACTAAAAACTCTACCAGTATTGTTCTTCCACTTAGGACCCCCCCCTATTCCTTTCACTTTGCCTATACTCTGATCTCAATCCTTTATAGGGAAGGCAGTCTCTATGTCTCATGTATTCATGGCCTCTTCCCACTCTATTACCTTTCCATCTTTAATCATCTGCTGCCAATACCTTGGTTCCTTTGGCAGTTTTCTCTAGTAAATTCCAGACCCCTCTTGCTTCTTCTCTGTACCCCTAATTGCAGTCATCTCTACTGGCACAATCCTTTCTACATCCCCGTGTTGGCTAACTTCTTAGAATACGTTCTGCTATTTTATGAATAAAATGCTCTGTTATAGATACTGTTATCCTCCTTAAGGGTTTGCATCTAAAATCCTCAGTCACTCCTTGTTTCTTGAGCTTCTCCCCAGTTTCTTCATCATCATCCCTTTCCCCTTTGAATTACAGCTTTCTGCTTGTGCTGAGCATAGGAGTGTCTGATCAGAGTGTTGAGAGGGAGGGTGGATATGGCTAATTTGGGTACCCATATTTTGCCACGACATAAGTAACAGAAACAGATACAATGTGCTATCCATTTAGGTGCAGTTTACTTGCAAATCTGTCTCCCCTCCCTACCTTTGGCAAAGGAAATGAACAGCTGCTCAAATTTCCTGATACGTTTTTGTTCTAAATAAAATCTTGCGTGTCTGTGAACATCCAAAGACTGAAGGCCTCTAAATTCAGGGAGGTAAATGTCCTGCTTCAAGGATTACTCTGTCACCACCTTAGGCATGAATGAAGGGTTAAGTCCATAGTATTAGTAGGGCCATGTAAAACACAAAAAAATGTGTTTTACACATGAGGGTATGCAGCTCAAAAATCATCCTAACACAGGTTAATGACCAACTGAAGAAAAATACAGAAACCACTACACGGAACAATGAAGACCTCTCGAGCTCGCTGCCAGGCTCTCCGGATACAATAAAAGCACGTAACTGGCGGTATAAAAATAAAATTTATTTAAGCGTACTTTTAAAATTCACTTTTCGTCGAGCTACTCTAGAGCTCAACTTCCTCAGAATAAAAGCAACTCCAAGTTGAACCACAGTTATATTTATATCAATGAGCTAACATTTGAATCTCGTATCCTTCCCCCACGTGACTAAGCTATTAAACACGTACATCCAAAATGGACCAATAGTAACAGAACAAAACATGACATGGAACATGAATACATTAATAAAATTAATAAATTAATAAATTATTGCACCAAATAATCAAAGGCTTCAGAGGTATAACAATAAAGCTATATAGCTATACTATGTTAAAACCTCGCCTTAACACCAAATATGTGTCGCTAACATTTTCATATGAGATACCAAAAATATATATATATTTTTTACCTGTAAAGCTTAAAAGTGTTTAGTGAAAAACTATTCCGTCACAATACTCTACCGAAACCCTTATTTCAGTTCAATAACAATACTTAAATCATATTAAAACAAATTTGAATTTAAACATAACAATAAAATAACATAACAATACATAGACCTACTGTTAAATCAAAATAAGGTCAGAAATAGAATCAGGTCAAAAGTAAAACGTACAAATGAAATAAATAGAATTAAATAAACATAATAATTGAAATTAAAACATGATAGTAATAAAACATGATAATAATAGTAATAAACCGCTTAAATGTTTTAAATGTTTTAAATGGTTTAAAATGGATTTAGATCGTAAAAATACAACCCCAAGTGTCCCCTACAAGTTGAGACACTTACATCTCTAATGCTTGGCCAATAACCTAATTACCTGGTTACCTAAGCAAGTTCCTAAGGCGAAGAATGCACATAACAGAGTTGCATTCATTGATACCTGGAAATTGGCATGCGTTTAAACGCAAATGCCATAACAGCTCACTTTTCTCTAGTCTCAGTGATTCGGGGCCACCCCTGTCATCACTATGTAGTTGATGAATTACTCTATATTTAAAACTGTGGCCTTCATACTCTTAAATGCCTAGCTAAGCATTTTCTACCTTCAACCTACCGATACAATACTGATGTTCATATATCCTTTCACATAATTTTCTATCGGTTTTAACTATGTAAAACGCGTGACATAAGTTACACCTAGCTAAGTAGAGCACTTGTTTACTCTGACAATTAAATCTATGCTTAGTTTTAAATTGCATATTTCTGACAGAAAATGACACCCCTTCATCAATGAACTTACACCATCTACACATATTACATTTGTGCATCCCTGCTCGGGGGTGTGTATTCACATATTCCCTCTCTAGGATTGCCTTCAGGTTACTGCCTCTCCTATAAACTACTTTAGGGCTAGATGGAATCAACTTTCTAAACTGGTTATCTCCAGTCAATATAGACCAGTTCTTGTTAATAATATTTACAATATTACTGGCATCTAGGGTGAATGTACAAATAAAACAAAGAGGATTGGAGGTATCTGCTCTCTTCCTTGTCATAACATGTTGGTCCGAACAGTTGTTAATAATAACACCAGCAATGTAGTCCTCCAGAACAGCAGCTTGAGGACCACAGGATCAGCAAGGTGAGCTTCTGCAGAACAAACTTTAGGACCCATGGTCAACTGATTTTCTGTTTGGATGCATTCATATTCCACATCCCTTTAAAAAAAATTGCTCAACTGGCAAATGAGGAATACAAGGATAGATCCAGTGACAGAAATACTGAGATGGCCAATGCGTGCACCTTTAGTAAAGCAGAGGAAAACCCTGTTTTTTTTAAGTGTTTGACAAGTATGAGAGAATCAGTAATACCTGGGTGGCATTTGGGTCCCGGTCTTGGTTGGAGTACCATAGGGAGAACCTTTCCCACTTCCTGCCTTCCTTCTTTTCGCAGCTAGTATCACTAACATCTTCTCTTTTATGTCTATGTACCTCTTTCTAAAGACCTTTTCTCAAGTTACCTGGACCTACCCATCTCTCACATGCACACCTCAAACTGAATACAAGGAGTCTGTGGTGAGCATCTGGACTTTTTAGGTCAGCTTGCTTGTTACTACCAGGTTGAGACAAACTTGGTTTATTCACCACCATAACTCTTTTTTGATGCAGGGTAGCAGTGAAACTAGGCACTGTAGAATCTGGCCATACTGGCACTACTTGTTCCTCATGTTTTATTTATCTTCTTCAAATGAAATTTTGCTAGGGGAGCTCTCAGGAGACGAGAGAAAGTACAGTTGTGTAAAATCTTACCCTAACAGTAGACGTCCTTCTCTTCACTGTTGCAGTATTCCTTATGCAAGGGATCTCCTGCCAAGGACAGCCTCATGTCCGGCCATTATATTAAAGCCTTTAGAGTTCACAGCCATCATACATCACACTTATGCTCCCCATGCAAACGGGGTCTATATCGCATAGTCCAAGTTCCAGAACTCCAAACACCTAATGGTCGAACCACTATGCTCGAAGTTATAGAACTTCGACTATGTAAAAAAAAAAAAAAAAAAAAGGACAATAAAATAATTTGTTGTAAGCAGGGGCAAGCCCCCCTGCACCTCCCACACCCCCGCTACTTAAATATACCAATTCTGAGACTGCACCACATTGAAGTGAATGGAAACCTCCGCTTATGGAGATTTCCATTCAAACGCTTGAACTTTTACAAATTCGAACGTATGGTCTCGACCATATGTGGTTCGAACCTGCAAAAGTTCAACTACATGATAGGAACCCCATGCAAAGCATAGGGCATAAAGATGACATATGGACACACACATCTCAGAACTGAAAGATCCCAGGAGGAATATGTGCATCCAAGAGGAGGAAAAGAAAAAGAATCCCTGGCCAAGAAGGCAAAATGAATAGGGCACAGCAGAGGCGGTAGCAGGGAGGGAATGAATACTGTAGCAGTGAAGAGGAGGACATCTACTGTTATGGTAAGATTTTATACAACTGTACTATGTCCTTCCATATCACGTTGCAGTATTCCATATGTAATGAAGAGCAAAAAAGCTCAAAAGGAAGGCTAAGAGGAGGAAGGCACTGAAGAACTCTATAAACTCATGTAAGACAGCCCTGGCAAAGCCAGTCCTTGCTCTGGAGATAAAATCCAACATGAAATTCTTAGTGAATGTATAGACAGAAGTCCAAATAGTAGCCACAAGGATGGGATTTAATTCTTTGCAAAAGACACCAGAAGATGCAAAAACTCTGGCAGAATCAACCTTTACAGAACAGGAAATACATTTACCAAGGAAAGAACAACAAAAACCTGCTTAAAGCTTAAAACCTGAGCTTTGGCTGGCTAAGATCTAGCTGTATTCAACTGGACGTATAAGAGAATTTAAGTACCTTTTATCTGCACTTTTTTCAAATCATACAGCATTTTAATTGATTTATTTGTGTTGCATTGAATATTAACTGAACTGGAAGTTTTGACTCTTTTTTTCAGCTAGTTCCCCACCCACTCTCCCTGGTTTTGTTTTGGTGTTAATCTTGGTGGTTTTGAAATTACCCACCCCTCTTGTAAATTTGTGTTTGGATACTCCTTCTGGGCCCATCTCACTTGCTCACTCAACTGAGTGCGAGTGCAGTGAGATCACATTCTGATTTCAGGCACTCCTACTGTGTACAAAGAGAGCATCTGGGAAAGAAAAAAAAAACATTTTTTAAGCTCGTTTCCTGCCTTTCCTGTAAGTGGTCTAGACTGTTTGTAGGCTTCTGAGCCCCCAGGCCTTTCCGTGTTGGAGGGAAGCCTTCTAGCTTAACATTGTTTCTTAGAACTAGCCAGTTTTCTAGTTTCAGCACTCAAATCTGTTTCTTTGAACTCAGCACTTGTTCAGAACTCGTTTTAAGCACTAAATAAGCTGCAAATTACTACAGCACTCAACTTTCCTCACTTGTCTAGGGGAAGGCAGTTTTTAGTACTTAATAAATAAGCACCTATCCAGGAATGTCTAAGGGTCAGCTCACGATGATTTCTCCTGTCTACCTGATGAATCTGGGCATCTTGGGGCAATGCAGCAATTGCCTTATGTACACAGACAACCCTCTCCTCCTACCACCCAACATTACAACCTGTGAGAGATGCACTTATATAGCCAAACTGGAAGCAAAGCTCTCTTCACCCAAGACTGGACTAGACAGTCAAGAGGAGAAGGTAAACACTTGCACCACACCACACTCATCACATAGTCCCTTAAAACCTATACCACCAAAACACACACACAGAGAAACACAAAACATACACCTACATTCGTGGAGGCTCTCAATAAAAACCTGCCCAAGCATCAGGGACCTCTAAAGCAGAAACGCAAGCAAACTCCACCCCCCAACACAACCCAAATGACACATAGCTCACAAACTCAGTGCGTCACTCAACCACAGCCCATAAGGCATAATGTATCTAACACTCTAGTCATAGGTGACTCTATAGTCAGGCACATTGATGTTCCACTCACCAGGCTGAACAAGGAGAAAGTTACTGTCAGCTGCCTGTCAGGTGCCAGGATCCGCCACATAACACATGCACTCAGGTCACTCCACAAGTACAAATATGACACCGTCATTGTCCATGCTGGTGTGAATGACCTGAGAAGTACCTCCCTAGACAACATGAAGGAGCTCTCCGATCTTGTAGCCCAGGCAGGTATGGCCCTAGCCCTGAGTAGCATCCTGCCATCACCCAGAATGATACTACAGTACAAGGACAAAATATTTGATTTCAACAATTGGCTAAGCTTCTGGTGTCACTCTAAGGGCATCCAGTATTTGTCTGCCTGGGGCGACATGATTAACAGACCACGATGCTTTGCCAAAGATGTCCTACACCTGTCGCCCTTGGGATTCCAGATACTGGTTAAGGCTCTTGCCACCCCTATAGCGCCTTTTTTAGGCAAGGTTCAAATGACAAATTCACCACCGTAACAGGTACACGCAACAAAAATCTGAGGGTAATGCTACTCAATTCTAGAAGTCTAAACCTCAAAATGCACTCCCTCGAGGCACTCCTTAAAATGGAGAACATCGACATCTATGCAGTGACAGACACCTGGTTCAAAGCTCCAGAGAGCACCCCTGCGATACCAGGCTAAAATTCATACCATGCATTTTGGCTACCTAATCCAGTACGAAGCACTAAAGGCGGAGGCGTGTCCATATTCATTAAGGATATCCACACCTCCAGGCTAGCTGCACAGCATAATGCATCCGAGATTATCCAAGTGCAACTAACTCTGGGTAAGACCGCAATCCAAATTGTAGCTTGCTACAGACCCCCCACCATGCCCCAGGATTCCCACTCCTCATTTCTTGATACAATGAAAGAGTATTAGGGTACAACCCAACACCCTAATAATGGGCAATTTCAACTACACCACCATTAACTGGGAAAACTACTCGTGTACCAACTCTTTAGCGCAACGTTTTCTGGAATTCATAAATTCCAACGCCTTGGATCAACTTATTCACACCCCCACCAGGGGCAGCAATATATCCTAGACCTGGTCATTACCAACATGGGCAACCGGTGTTCCACACCAGAGGTCAATGCCTCAGTCAGATTCGACCACAAGTTCATCACCCTAGACATCCACATCTCGCTCCCACCCCCAATTAGGGAAACCACCATAAAAAACTTCTCCAAAGCCAACTTCACACTTGAAGTGGCAAACTTCATGACACTCATGCTGACGGACAATAGAGGTATGACTGCTGAATCCTACACAAATGCACTTTATAAGCACTTACACGAGTGCAAGAATCATGCTATCCCTAACTGAACCAAGATGCTATCCTAAAAAAAGGAAGCCAATCTGGTGGTCTTCTGCCATAAACAAACTACAACAGAAGAAAGAAACTGTTGCAAAAAAGAGTAAAATACCATGACTGGATGAACTCCCTGGTCAACCTCAATAAGAAGCTGAGATCCCTCATAAAATCCTCCAAAGCTAGTTACGAAAACAAAACTTCCACCGACTCTAAAGACAACCACAAAGCATTCTATAGCTATGTCAAGAATCTCAATGGCAACACTCAGATCTGCTCTGAGTTACAGTACAATGGCACTAAATATACAGAACCAACTGATATTGCCAACATCCTGGCAAATAGGTTCAGTGCTAACTTTATCCCCCTCTCACCCCCCTAGAGGGCCCATCTCTATAACAGCAAAATGCAAAGTTCCTGTAATCACGGCTGCACAGGTAAAAAAAAAAAAAAACACTCTCCAAAGCCAAGAACACAGCATCCATGGGACCTGACAATATCCCAGGCTGCGTTCTACACAAACTATAGAATGAACTGGCACCCTACCCAAGTACCATGTTCAATCATAGCCTCACCTCAGGCTTTGTGCCCACTGAATGATGCACCGCAATGGTTATCCCACTCCACAAAGGGGGAGCCACGATGGACCCCAGGAACTACTGCCCCATTAGCCTGACGAGCCTGGTCTGCAAGGCCATGGAACTTATCATCATGGAACTCGTAAACAAAGACACTGGTAATGTCCAAACTCTGGACCCTACCCAATTCGGGTTTGTAAAAGGCAGATCATGTCTCCTAAACCTGACTGACTTCTTTGAAGCAGTCACCAAAGCCATAGATGAGGGTAAGGTGGTTCACACAGCTTATCTAGATCTCGCCAAGGATTTCAACACCATCCCCCACTCTGGAATTATAGATAAGCTCAAACTAAACTAGGTATAAATTCCTATGTCACAAAATGGGTTGCCAACTGACTCACGGACAGAACCCACACTGTGAAAGTAGCAGACTCCAAATCCAACTTCAGACCAGTGACAAGTGGAGTACCACAGGGTTCAGTCCTGGGTCCTCTCCTGTTTGGTATCTACTTCTCTGAAGTACAGGCTAACACAGAAGGTCTTTGGCTAACAAAGTTTGCAGATGACTGCAAACTAGGAGCCATAATCGAAACTCCTAACAATGTGGACATACTACAAAAGAGCCTCACTGAGACAGATGCCTGGTGTCAAAGTCATGGCTGAAGCTCAATGCCAAAAAGTGTATTGTCATCCCCTTTGGTAAAAACTCTGTACCCATGAACTACCACATAAGTGGTAGTCTACTTAACGCAGAAAGTGTGATAAGAGACCTTGGGACAAAGGTGGACAGTAGTCTCTCCTTTAATAATCACATCGCCACAGCGGTCAGGAAATCCTTCTACGTGGCTCACCTCATCACAAAAGGTTTCTCATCCAGAAAAAAAAGAGGTCATTGTTCCCCTCTACTCATCACTCATTAGACCCATTATAGAGTACAACGTGCCCCTTTTGGTATGTACCTCACAATCACAAGACATCTACAACAAATGGAAAGGACATAGAAATACCTCACAAAGAGGGTTACTGGCCTCAAACAGATGCCCTACAAAGACCGTCTCAAAAAACTCCAGCTTTACTCCGTCGCATATCGCCTACTCAGAGGCGATCTCTGCCTAACGTACAAAGCTATGTCAAACCCAGAGCTGTTGGACATGCTCCACGTAAAGAAATCCCAATCCCTCTGAGCTACATGATCTAGAGACCTACACCTCGTCACCACAATAAACAGAACATGCTGGAGAGATAGATTCCTGTCCCAGAGACTTCCCATACTCTGGAACAGACTACCTATGTCAAACAGAGCTCCTCATTAGCACTCTTCAAGAAAAATCTTGATGATTGGATGGGAAGTAGGAAATTCACCCCAGGGATCACTTCTGTGGCTCTGCTCGACAGGGGCACAGGAAAATAATTTTCTTGGGTGGCGAAAGCCAGGGTACCTTTTTGGCTAGGCTTATATAGGCCCTAGGGCTAATAGCCAAATACCTACTTATGAACCTAAAAAGAAATGGCGTTAAAATCCAGGAAGAGATGGTTTGCTTCAAAACTGCTAAACCCAAAGGAAGCAAAAGGTTGCTCAGATATGTGAACAGCCTTAGTCTTATCCAAATAATATCCGAGCTGTCTACGCAAATTCATGGTGTAAATAAACTTCTCACTGGCAGACTGCGGAGAAGGAAAATAGGAGGGCAATTTAATTGACTGATTAAGAGACAACTATCTGACCAGCTTGGGCATAAAAGAAGGATTAGTACAAAGAGACATTCTGTCCCTGTGAAAAACTAAAAAGTGAGGAACAGCCATGAGCAGGCTCAAAAGGAGGCAAAGTAAATTTCTCTCTACAAAACTGGGATCCCAGAAAGGTGGAATAGGTTTCTTAGGAGGCATGATATGAAGGACACCTTTAAGAAATTGTTTGACCTCAAACCTAGAAGCCAGAAAAGACCTAAGGGCAGACAAGCAGAAATTGCCAATAGGTGAGTTTTAAGTGAATATGTCAAACTAGCATGGTGCAGATTACACAAATGACAGAGAACCAAAGGAATCTCCACTGAAAATGGATCCCGGTTATGAAAGGACACCACACAGAAAATCTCTTCCATTTGGGCAGATATGATTTTCTGGTATTGGGTTTCCTGGCCCCCAGCAGGACTCAAAGCATGTCCCCAGAAAAGAGGAGCCTGAAGAGATCAAAACCCTATCGCCTACAGCATCAGCTGAAGAGTAGACAAGTAAGGAGAGATAAGAGGCCCCATATCTTGTGTGAGAAGGTCCACCCAATGAGGTAACTTGTGGTGATTGCCCCTGATCAGGTGAAAGAAAAGGGAGAACCAATGCTGTCTGGGCCAGCAAGGCTTTGCGAAAGTGTTGCCTAACCCTGTGCAGGACCCTCAGAAGCAGAGGAATGGTAGGGAAGGCATACAGAAACAAACCTTTCCAAGGAAAAGATAGAGCATCCACCTTCCAAACCAGAGGACCTGGGACTCTGGAGACATACTTTTCAACTTTTAAGTGCAAGAAATCTGGTCAAAGCTTAAAATAACGGTGGGACAAAGGCCAAAAATCAGGGACAGTTTTTAAATAATGCTCTTACAAATCTAGAAAGTAGTCAGAATAACTGGCTTTGTATTATGCATTTTCTGAAAGATAGGATGTCTGAAACTCAAATGTATGTCATTATTCAGTGACTTCAATCTTCTGCAAATTGTTGGAAATTACCAGAAAACCATATATTTTATGAGGATCAGACAAAAACAATATCAAACAAAAATCTGGACATTCTGTAAAAATCTGGACAGTTGAGAGGTATGTCTGGAACAAAAGACAGGAAGTTGTCTACTCAGAAGGGAAGCAAAAAGATCTAACCGAGGAATACCCCACCAATGGGCAATGTCCAGAAACACATCTCTGTGAAGCATCCACTCACGAGCCTGTGTGCTGAACCTGCTCAGAGAGTTTGACACTATATTTTGCTATGAAGGAATGTAGATAGCCTGAAGAGTCACTAGATACTGGACAGCTAGATCCCAGACCTGAAGGGTGAACATGTAAAGAAGGTAGGACCATGTCTCTCCTTACTTGTTGACATACATCATCACTGTGGTATTGTCTATAAAAACTTTGAGGGGTCTGCGAAGAAACAAGGGATGAAAGGCCTGAAGAGCTAAAAGAAGACCTCTCATTCCCTTGATGTTGATGTGGTCTGACCTCTGATGAAGAGGCCAGGAAACCTGGACCTTGATAGAACCGAAAGAAACTCCCATCCCATGTCTGAGGGATTTGAAAAGAGCTCCTGAGATGGGGGTGGAAGTTGGAAAGAAAGCCCTGGATTGAGAGAAAGCTGATGAATCCACCAATGAAGTTAGAGCTTGAGACAGGGAAGGAAGGTAGCTAGGAAATCCAGGGGATGGCAGTGTTGAAGCCACAATGACTTGAGGTACAACTGGAGTTTTCTCATATGGAGTCTGGCCAGAGGCATCACAGGAATGGAATGGTGGAAGCCATAAACACGATGACACTGAGAAAATCCCTGGCTGTAACTGAAGCCACATTAAGAAGAGATTGGAAAAAAGCAATCAGACAGAAAGCCTTGGGGGAAGGCAGGGATGAGTTTGGATCCTGCAACCCAGAAAAAGTACAGTTGTGTACACTTACCATAAATGTAGACATTTGAGTATTCACTGTTGCAATCATTACATTTGGGCAATCTGCTGGCAGGATGCCCTCAGTCGGCCTGAATAACAAAGTCTTGGGTCCTGCGTCGGTTGCGGTCTCCTCTTCCATGACGTCAGGTCGTCAGGGGTATAAAAGATGCAGCCGATGCCATTTTAATCAGTTTTTCATGCCCCAGATATCAGGTGCCCTCCAAATGGGGAGCAAAAAGAAATATATATAAAACTGTAAACATATAAATGCACTTTAGAAACATGAAATTTACCTTCAACTAAAAGCAAATACATCACAAAGGCTTTTGAGTACAGTGAAGGAAAGAAAAGGTATAGAAAGGGGGCTGGCGGGTGGGTAATCCGGACTGCAACAGTGAATACACTCGAACATCTACATTTATGATAAGTGTACACAACTGTACTATGTTCTTCGTGTTTCACTGTTGCAGTCATTACATTTGGGTAGAATCCCAAAGCTATGGATGGGAGGATGGAACTAAATAGCACTAGGAGCAGCTATAAGGCCCTGCAGGACTGCAGTGGCAAAGCCTGCCCTGGATTTAGAAAAGAGAGGTAAATGATAATGCTTTGTGAATGTATGAACTGAGTTCCAAGTAGCAGCTTCTAGAATGTCTCTGGTAGGGATCCCTCCGAGAAAAGCTGCTGAAGTAGATGCAGCCCTGGTGGAATGGGATCTGATCCCCTTGGGCACAGGTTTACTATGGTGCAAGTAGAAGAAACGAATGCAATGACTTATCCATTTAGAAATAGTCTGCTTTGATATAGCCTTCCCCTCTGATCCTGCAGCAAATGCCACCAGTATTTGCTCAGACTTTCTTAGAGATTTTGTCCTGTTTAAGTAGAATCTTAGTTGTCTATGTACATCCAATGAACGCAGAATCCGCTCCCCCTTGTTCTGTAGATTTGGGAAGAAAGTTGGCAGGTGAATGGCCTGGTTAAGGGCCACACTGGATACCACCTTAGGCATAAAAGAAGGATTGGTCCTGAGGGCCACCCTGTCCAGGTAAAAAATAATGAAAGGCTCCACTGCCATGAGAGCCTGTAGTTCTGAAACCCTTCTAGCTGAAGTGACTGCCAAAAGAAAGGCTGTCTTCCAAGAAAGAAATTTTATATCCACAGTAGCTGCTGGTTCAAAAGGAGGTAGGGTGAGTTTTTCCAGCACAAAATTGAGGTCCCATGCAGGAGTTGGAGCACTCCTGGGAGGCCTTAAATTTTTGGCCCCTCTGAGGTACTGTTTTAGCAAGGGATGACAAAAGAGGGGAGGCTCTGTGTTGTAATGAGCCGAGATGGCAGAGGCATGGATTTTTATTGAAGAAAAAGATAGGCCCTTGTAAAGCATCTCAGTTAAGTATTGTAAAATCTGAGGAATATTGGGCTTTGCTGTGTCTATTCCTTGTGCTTGGTTCCAAGCACAGAATCTCTTCCATTTATCAGCATACGATTTTCTAGTACTAGGCCTTCTGGCTTCCAAAATGACATCCATCACAGGTTTGCTGAGAGATGTGGTTGGTAAAATTAGTTGATTAGCCATGCTGCAAGATTCAGAGTTTGGAGCCGAGTGTGCAGAATTTGATAGTTCTGCTGAGACAACAGTTGAGGTGTTTGAGGCAAGTACCACAGAGGAAGGTGTGACATATTCCTTAGAAGTGAGATCCAGTGTTGGCGAGGCCAGTCCGGAGCAATTAGAATCATTTTTTGGTTTTTCCTGTCTGACTTTTAGTAAGACCTTGGAGAGTAGAGGCAGAGGGTGAAAGGCATACACTGACAGGTTTTTCCAGCTGAAGGATAGAGCATCCACTTTCCATGCTTTTTTGTGATGAGTTCTTGTGCAGAATTTGTCCAACTGATAGTTTTGGGGAGAGGCAAACAGGTCTATGTCTGGGCTTCCCCATTTTTGTGTTAACATGCTGAAGATTTGTGGATCCAGTTTCCATTCATGCGGGTCCATAAGATTTCTGCTTAGGTCATCTGCCAGAGTATTTTGCTTTCCTGGCAGGAATTGAGCTTGAAGATGTATTTGGTAAGTAAAGGCTGTGTTCCACAAGGCCATGGTTAGTCTGCAAAGGGGGTAGGAGTGGGTACCCCACCCTGCTTGTTTATGTACCACATAATGGTGGTGTTGTCCGTCTTTATCAGTAGTTGTCCTGGATGAAGGAAGTCCTTGAAGGCTGTCAGAGCATTCTGAACAGCAAGAATTTCTTTCCGGTTGATATGTAGATGCATTTGGTTTGGGCTCCATTTGCCCTGAATGCATCTCCCTGCCAGGTGGGCCCCCCAAGCATAGTCTGATGCATCTGTAGTTAGGGTTTGGGTGGCAGGGGGTAGAATAAATGACAGTCTCTTGTTTTGGTGACATGTCTCTGCCCACTAAAGAAGCTCCTGTTGCAGGCAGGGAATGAGAGGAATCATTGTTTCCAGGCTGTGACAATGTTGACTCCATAAGCTTTTTAGGTACCACTGAAGTTTCCTCATATGCAGTCTTGCATATGGAATTAGTAGAATGCAGGATGCCATGAACCCCAAAGCCTGCAGAATTTGTCTTGCAGATAGCTGGGTTTTTGTTGCCATTTGTATGAAGTATGTTGTCAACTGAATTTGTTTGTCTGGTGTGAGGTAAGCCATCTGGGCAGTTGTATTCAAGCTTGCACCCAGGAATGTAATTATTTTAGAGGGTTCCAGTTGTGATTTATTTTTGTTTATGGTGTACCCTAGGCATGCTAGAAGCCTTTTTACAAACGCCAGATGCTGAAGAAGAGTGTCCTTGACCTCTGCCTGAATGAGACAATCATCCAGATAAGGATACATTTGAATGTTTCTTTGTCTGCAAAATGCAATTACTGGTGCCAGGCACTTTGTAAAGACCCTGGGCACAGTAGTTAAGCCAAAGGGCAGTGCAGTGAATTGGTAATGCAAAAAACCTGCTTTGAAGCGGGGGTATCTTCTGCAAGATTCCCTTATTGGGATATGCAGGTATGCCTCTTTTAAGTCTAGAGTCACCAACCAGGCATTCTTGCCTAGCATAGGCAGTAGCTGTTGTAAAGTCAGCATTTTGAATTTTGGAATGTCCAGGAACGTGTTCAGAATTGATAAGTCCAGAATTGGATGCCATGATTTGTCTTTTCTGGGTACCAGGAAAAGTCTTGAATAAAATCCTTGTCCTTTTTCCTTTTCTGGTACTGGTTGAATAGCCCCCATATCCATGAGGGACATGACTTGTTTCTGGGCTTCTGCCCACTGGTTTGTTGGCAGATCTGGCCATCCGTTTGGAATTGGCAACGTGTGGAAATGAAATCTGTACCCTTGGAAAACTATGTTTAATACCCACTTTTCCTGGGTAATTCAATGCCAATTTTGAGCATGAAGTGCTAGTTTTCCCCCCAAGGGGGCTGCCAAAAGAAAAGTGCTTGGAGATGGCAGGGGAAAGTCATTGAGACTGCTTACTGTAGAGTTATGCTTCGTTACCTCCAGATTTGGAGGTGGAGGCACCCCATTGCTTTGACCTGTAAGATCTCTGTGATTGATATCTGGAGCCTTTAGAGCACCTGGGTTTGCCCTGAGTGGCTCTCTTGGACATGGGAAAGGACCAATTCTTAGTAGGCCAGTGCCTACTGAACCTGGGTGGCTGCACTTACAAGAAATCTTTTACAGATTGCATAGATTTAGCTTTGTCTCCCATTTTCTTTAAAACCTCTTCTGCCTTATTACCAAACAGACTGTCATGCTGTAAAGGGGCATCCAACAATTTAGCTTTAACATGATCAGGAAGATTTTGCTCCTTGAGCCAGGCATGCCTTCTTATCACAGATCCAGTTATGGTGGCCCTGCATGAAACCTCCAAGGAATCAAAACCACATTGCAAAGTATCTCCAGAACCAAGAAAGAAGTGTATAGTGCCCAAAAAACAAGTCGTAAAAACCAGGACAGTTGTCGAAAAAGGGCAAAATGACACAAATCCAGGAATGTATAGAAACGGGCACACCACTGTTTTATTCGGTTTTCACCACAAATAAACGTTAAGCGCTTTCATCATGTCAAGCATGACTTCATCAGAACAATTTAAAATACTAACTTCTGTTTAAATACCCACTCCCACCAATCAAATCCCATTCAATTTAGTGCAATTAATACATTCTAACAAAGGTGGAAAAATGCATAAAATCAAATACATAAATAAACCATTAAAATCATTTAACTATAAAATTTATAATTTTTCTGCTCGTTTCTTTAAAAATGGCACTATACTGAACACTTCATTCAACCCAGGTCCCATTGTGGCATTAGTTTTGATTTGCCACATTATTTCCTTCATCGCTAATTTATTTTTCCAATTGCCCCCCCTCTGGTCTTTATCCACAATCTCACAAATTTCAAAAAGAAAACCTGAACAATGGGGACTAGCTTTTAAGTGTCAACTAAGGGCATTATTGTCATCCCCTTTTCTTATCGCATACATATGTTCGTAGATACGTCTACGAAATCTCTCTCTGTCTTCCCTATGTAGAAAAATTTACATTCCTGACATGAGGCTAAATAGATCACTTCCTTAGTATTACAAGTACCTGGTTTTAAATGTATTTTGTATCCTGTATTTCCTAACTCCACAATTGGAGCTGTTAAAATAAATTTGCAGTATTCACAACTACCACACTTTCCCGTTCCTTTGTTAACAGTTTTAAAAATAACTGGGTGCTCCAACAGAAATTTTATATTAAAATCTGTTTTAAAAACAAAATGTGGCTCATTTCCCAGAACCTCCAAAAAACCTTCTTTGCCTTTAAACACAACCCAATTCTTTTTCATCATTTCCTTTATCCTTCCTGAAGTTTCTCCATATGTCAACACCATAGACCTGTTAAACTGGTCCAAACCTTCCCTCCTTGGGCCACCCCCCAGAGTTGTATCAGTCCCAAGTAGTGGAATATATCTAGATCCTCAGGAATCCATAACCTGGATACAAAAATCATATAACATATTGGTAGGGTACCCTCTATCCAGAAAGAAGGTGACCAGTGTCCCCATTTCCCTCTCTAGTTACTCTTTTTCGGAACACATTCTTGCCATCCCCACCATCTGGCTTTTAACAATGTCCGTTTTTACATACAAAGGATGACAACTATTGAACTTTAAATAATTGTTCGAAAAAGTTGGTTTTCTAAAGATTTTGGATGTGAATTTCCCATTAATAGTGTCCTTAGTTAATGTCACATCTAAATAGTTGATGGAAGTCACTTCAAATACACTAGTGAATTTAAAATAATCACATACATTTTTCAAATAAGAAGTGAATTCCTCATGTTTACCTCTGATCTCCCACATAATAAAAACATCATCCAAAAATCTAAAGTATAGAGACCAATAGTTAACGTATGCACTAGATAACACGTGTTCCTTTTCCCACATATACATGACTAAATTGGCAAATAAGGGGGCGCAGCTACTCCCCATTGCTACCCCCTTAATGCCTATAATACTCTCCTTCAAATATGAAGTAGTTGTTCATGAGAATAATTTCCATTAATAACATAATTAAGTTAGTCATGGTATTATTTAAGGTAGTCAGTTCCCTCAGGGCTGAAAAAAAAGTAATTTAACCATTCACGGTGAGGTATAGAGGAAAATAAGTCTACCACATCTACAGTGGAAAAACACACCTCACCATAAAAATGTTGTTTTATCCTACAGAGAAAATCCCAAGAATCTAAAATTATATGTTCCATAGGTTTCAATGGTGACCTAACCATTATGTCCACGAACACTCCTAACAGGTATGTGGCACTATTTTGAGAAGTGATAATTAACTGGTATGGGGGATCCAAAATATTTTTATGGGTTTTAGGTATCCCGAACATAGTTGGTACTGCGGGGTGGTCATTCCTCAAAAAATCAAATGTTGCTTCATTAATAACACCCTGCAACAAGGAATCTTCTAACAACATTTGGATCTTACTATGAGCTATATTTGTCTCATTTCTAGACACCAGTTCGTATTTGTCTTCATCCTGTAACACTGAAGAGATGTTATTAATACAATCTGTCTTTTCCACTATGACCATACCCCCCTCCCTTGCCCGGTTTCATAAATCTCAAATTAGAATTCCCCCTAAACTGGTTCAGTAAAATACTTTCCTCCTTAGTCAAGTTATAATGTCTTACATTGTTTTTTTGTATTGTTTTGTATATCTCTTGGGAACATAGATGATCATATATACCTATATAGTAGGGTGCATAGGTGGGTTAAAATAACTTTTCTTTTTAAAACCCTCCCTTTCCCTACTGTCGTAAATGTTATCTTTGAAAAAGTATTGCAAATTTAGACACATAGTTATTAATCCATTCCCTCAAACGAAAATTCGTTGATCCTGGTGAATTAGAAACTGCTCTCTGACCACACGGAATCGAATCCTGTGAACTAGCAGCCATTACTGCTCTTAATGGTTCCACAAGTGGGCGTGATGATGTAGGTCGAACATCATCATTACTACTCGCTCCCACTGTCAGCTGTTCACCGGCCCCTGGTTTTTGTAGTTTTTCTACAGTTTGTTGAAGTAAAGTCACTTTGTTGGTTAAAGCCATAACCAACTGCAAAATATTAGTATTATTTGAAGACACACCTTCATTTAAAATAGCACTTGAATTCGCCTCCTCCTCTTCAAAAAACAAGGACATATCTAAATCGCTCATATTAGAGCTTAGTTAATTTCAAAACCACACAGGAACTAAGTCCTTCTGAATGTTGCCCGTAACGACCACACTAATACAATAACTCCAGAACCAAGAAAGAAGTGTATAGTGCCCAAAAAACAACTCGTAAAAAACAGGACACTTGTCGAAACCCTCAGCCGGCCTGAATTCCAAAGTCTTGGGTCCTGCGTCAGCTGTTGTCACCCCTTCCCTGATGTCAGTTCGTCAGGGGTATAAAAGAAGCAGCCGATGCCATTTTCTTCAGTTTTTCTTGCCGCAGATGTCAGGTGCCCCCAAAAAGGGTAGCCAAATTTTATATATATATATATATATATATATATATATATATATATTCAGAAATACGCCAATATAAATTTTACCATCATCTATAAGCAAATACACCACATAGGTAGTATAAATCAGAGAAGGAAAGATAAGATCCAAAAGAAAAAAGGGGGAAGGCGGGTGGGTAACCTGGACTGCAACAGTGAATACACTCGGACATCTACATTTATGGTAAGTGTACACAACTGTACTATGTTCTTCGTGTTTCACTGTTGCAGTCATTACATTTGGGTAGAGTCCCAAAGCTATGGTTGGGAGGCTGGAACCAGACAGCAGTAGGAGCAGCTATGAAGCCCTGTAGAACTGTAGTGGCAAAGCCTGCCCTGGATTTAGAGTAGAGTGGCAGATGATAATGCTTTGTAAAGATGTGCACTAAACTCCAAGTAGCCGCCTCTAAAATGTCTGTGGTTGGAACTCCCACGAGAAGGGTTGCTGAGGTGGCTGCAGCTCTGGTGGAATGAGGCCTAATGCCCTTAGGCATTGGCTTGCCATGGTGTAAGTAGCAGAAATGAACGCAGTGGTCTAACCACTTAGATATAGCCTGCTTTGAGATAGGCTTTCCTTGTGATCCTGCAGCATATGCCACTAGTAATTGCTCTGTCTTCCTGAAAGCTTTGGTTCTGTCCAAGTAGAATCTAAGCTGTCTGTGTACGTCCAAAGAATGCAGAATTCTCTCTCCCTTGTTCTGTGGATTTCGGTAAAAGGTTGGCAGATGGATGGCTTGGTTAAGAGCCACACTGGACACTACTTTATGCATAAATGTTGGGTTTGTCCTCAGGGAGACCCCGGTCTGGATGAAAAATGATGAAAGGCTCCACAGCCATGAGTGCCTGTAGCTCTGAAACTCGTCTTGCAGAAGTAACTGCTAAGAGCAGAGCTGTTTTCCAAGATAAAAATTTCATATCAGCAATAGCAGCTGGCTCAAAAGGAGGCAGGGTGAGCTCTTCCACAACATAGTTGAGGTCCCATGCAGGTATTGGTAGTCTCCTTGGGGGCCTTACATTTTTGGCTCCTCTGAGGTACTGCCTTAATAAAGGGTGAGAAAGAAGTGGTAGCTCTGTAATGTAATGAGCCGAAATGGCAGAGGCATGAATTTTTATTGATGAAAAAGATAGGCCTTTGTCCAGCATCTCAGTTAAGTATTGCAAAATCTGAGGAATATTTGGTACCGCTGTATCAGTTCCTTGTGCCTTTTCTTCTTCCATTTTCCAGCATAAGACTTTCTAGTACTAGGCCTTCTGGCTTCCAGAATGACATCAATCACAGCTTTACTGAGAGGTGTATTTTGTGTGACTACATTATTCACCATGCTGCCAAGTTTAATGTCCTGAGTTGGCTGTGCATGATCTGATTGTCTTGTTGGGACAGTAGTCAAGGTATCTGAGGTAATGTCCAAATTGGGTATAGAGATAAGTTTCTAAGTACTGGATACCAGTACTGGCGTGGCCAGTCTGGGGCAATAAGTATCATCTTTGGCTTCTCCTGTCTGACCTTTAGGAGCACCTCGGGGAGGAGAGGCAGTGGCGGAAAGGCATATACTGATAGTTTTTTCCAGCTGAAAGATAGGGCGTCGACTTTCCATGCTTGTCTGTGATAAGTCCTTGTGCAGAATCTTTTTAGTTGGTAATTGAGAGGGGAGGCAAATAGATCTATGTCCAGGCATCCCCATTTCCTTGTTATCAAGCTGAAGACTTGTGGATCCAGCTTCCACTCGTGGGGATCCATGAGGTTTCTGCTTAGTTCGTCTGCCAGAGTATTTTCCTTTCCTGGCAAGAATTATGCCTGCAGATGTACTTGGTAAGTCAAAGCTGTGTCCCACAAGGTCATGGCTAGTCTGCAAAGGGGGTAAGAATGTGTGTCCCCTTGCTTGTTTATATACCACATGACCGTGGTGTTGTCTGTTTTTATCAGTAGTTGTCCCGGATGCAGTAGGTCCTTGAAAGCTGTCAGAGCATTTTGAACAGCTAACATCTCTTTTTGATTAATATGTAGATGCATTTGGTTTGAGGACCATGTGCCCTGAATGCATCTTCCTGCCATGTGGGGTCCCCAGGCATAGTCTGATGCATCCGTTGTTAGTGTCTGCCTGGCTGGAGGTAATGTGAATGGATGTCCCTTGTTCTGGTGACAAGCCTTTGCCCACCATCGAAACTCCCGTTGCAGGCAGGGAATGAGAGTAATGACTGTTTCCCGGCTGTGGCAATGTTGAGTCCAAACACTTTTTAGGTATGACTGAAGTTTCCTCATATGCAGTCTTGCATATGGAATTAGTAGGATGCAGAATGCCATGAAGCCCAAAGCCTGCAGAATTTTTCTTGCAGATAACTGGGCCTTTGTTGCCAACATTTTGAAATAGGTAGTCAGTTGTCTGTTTGTCTGGCATGAGATAAGCCATCTGGGCAGTTGTATTCAAGCTTGCACCCAGGAATATTATCTCTTGTAAGGGTACTAGTTTTGACTTCTTTTTGTTGACTGTGTACCCTAGGCATGTTAGAAGTCTTTTCACAAACGCCAGATGTTGAAGAAGAATGTCCTTGTTCTCTGCTTGAATAAGTCAGTCGTCCATGTAAGGATATATTTGTATTCCTCTTTGTCTGCAGAATGCAATTACTGGTGCCAGGCACTTTGTAAAGACCCTGGGCACAGTAGATAAGCAAAAGGGCAGTACAGAGAATTGGTAATACATTGAACCAGCCTTGAATCTTTGGTATCTTCCGCATGATTGTCTGATTGGAACATGCAGGTATGCCTCTTTTAGGTCTAAAGTCACAAGCCAAGCATTCTTGCCCAGAATGGGCAGAAGCTGCTGCAAAGTCAACATTTTGAATTTTGGAATATCCAGGAAAGTGCTCAAAATAGATAAGTCAGGTATTGGCCTCCAGGCCTTGTCCTTTCTGGTTACCAAGAAAGTACAGTTTTGTACCTACCAAAAATGTAGATGTTCGAGTGTATACCCTGCTGCAGTCATCACACTTGGGTTATCCTGCCGTCAGGCGGTCCCGCAGTCGGCCCGAATTCCAAAGTCTTGGTCCGGCGTCGGTTGCTGTCGCTTCTTCCCTGACGTCAGTGCGCCAGGGGTAAATGAGAGGCACCCAACTCCATTTTCTTCAGTTTTTCTTGCCTCAGATGTCAGGACCCCCCCCCCCCCAATGGTGGTCAGTAGAGTAGATAGTACCAATAATAAAAAGTGTAGCATAAACAAAAAATCCCTCCAGCTATAAGCAAATACACCACAAAGGTTGTAACAGATTTTAAGGTATAGAAAGGTCTTAGTTAGGTCAGAGGGGATGGAGGGAGGGTAACCTGGACTGCAGCAGGGTATACACATGAACATCTACATTTATGGTAGGTATAAAACTGTACTATGTTCATCGTGTTACCCTGCTGCAGTCATCACACTTGGGTAGAATCCCAAAGCTAAGGATGGGAGGTGGAGTCAAACAGGATTAGAGGAGGCTAGAATGCCCTGCAAAACTGCAGTGGTGAAGCCAGCTCTAGTCTTAGAGTAAAGTGGTAAGTGGTAATGTTTGGTGAAGGTGTGTACTGAACTCCAAGTTGCAGCTTCCAGAATATCCTTGGTTGGCACCCCCCTGAGGAAGGCTGTAGATGTAGCTGCTGCCCTGGTAGAGTGGGGCCTTATGCTAGCAGGAACTGGTTTTCCATGGTGGGTGTAGCAAAAACGTATGCAATGTCCTATCCATTTGGTATGATCTGTTTTGAGATAGCCTTTCCTTGTGATGATGAGGATACAAAAAGCTGGTCAGATTTTCTGAAAACCTTAGTTTTATCCAAGTAGTAACGTAGCTGCCTGTGAACGTCCAAGGAATGTAGGAGTCTTTCTCTTTTGTTCTGTGGATTTGGAAAGAAGGTGGGTAAATGGATGGTTTGATTTAGAGCCACACTGGATACCACCTTAGGCATAAAGGAGGGGTTAGTTCGTAGAGAAACTCTGTCTTGATGAAAAATGAGGAAAGGCTCTACTGCCATTAGTGCCTGAAGCTCTGAAACTCTTCTCGCTGAAGTAATTGCTAGCAGCAGGGCAGTCTTCCATGATATAAACTTCAAATCAGCTGAGAAAGCTGGCCCAAAAGGAGGTAGCGTACGTTTTTCCAGAACAAAGTTGAGGTCCCAAGTAGGTGTTGGTGCTCTCCTGGGAGGCCTAATGTTTTTGGACCCTCTGAGAAACTGCCTTAGGAGTGGATGTGAAAATAAGGGAGGATCCGTGTTGTAGTGAGCTGAAATAGCTGAGGCGTGGATTTTAATAGATAAAAAAGAAAGCCCTTTGTGTAACATCTCAGTTAAATATTGCAGACTCTGAGGTATGTCAGGCTGAAGGGTATTTTGGCCTTTAGCTTGGTTCCAGGCGCAAAACCTTTTCCATTTGTCTGAGTAGGCTTTCCTGGTGCTGGGCCTCCTGGCCTCCAGAATAACATCCATAACAGCTTGTGAGAGAGGAGCTGGCTGGTTGCTTAGGTGATTTGCCATGCAGCCAAGTTTACGGTTTTGAGCTGGCTGTGTAGAATCTGATTGTCTTGCTGTTTGAGCAGATGGGTAATTTGTGGTGGAATCCATGGTGGGCCCTGGGCCATATTCCTTAATAGTGGATACCAGTGCTGGCGTGGCCAGTCTGGGGCAATGAGTATCATTCAGGGTCTCTCCATCCTGACTTTCAGCAGCACCTTTGTGAGAAGGGGTAATGGAGGAAAGGCATATACTGTCAGCATTTTCCAACTGAATCAGAGTGCGTCCACTTTCCAAGCTTGATGGTGAAAAGTCCTTGTGCAAAATTTTGTTAGTTGATAGTTTTGGGGGCTGGCAAACAGGTCTATGTCTGGGAGCCCCCATTTCTGAGTTATCATTGCAAATACTTGTGGATCCAGTTTCCACTCGTGGGGATCCATGATGTTTCTGCTGAGGTCATCTGCCAATGTGTTCTTTTTTCCTGGCAGGAATTGAGCTTATAATTGAACTTGGTAAGCCAGTGCTGTGTTCCACAAGGTCATTGCTTGCCTGCATAGAGGGTAGGAGTGTGTACCCCCTTGCTTGTTTATGTACCACATTACTGTGGTGTTGTCTGTCCTTATGATAAGCTGTCCTGGATGTAAGAGGTGCTTGAAGGCTGTCAGAGCATTTTGTACAGCTAGCATTTCTTTTTGACTGATGTGCAGATTCCTTTGATCTGCAGTCCATATGCCTTGAATGCACCGTCCTGCCATGTGTGCCCCCCAGGCATAGTCCGATGCACCTGTTGTCATAGTTTGCCTGGCTGGGGGTAAGGTGAAAGGCTGACCTTTGTTGAGGTGACATGCATGTGACCACCATAGAAACTCCTGTTGAAGGCAGGGAATGAGAGGTATCATTGTTTCCAAGCTGTGGCTGTGTTGAGTCCATACGCTTTTTGGGTACCATTGTAATTTCCTCATATGCAGTTTTGCAAATGGTATTAGTAGTATGCAAGATGCCATGAAGCCCAAGGCCTGCAGAATTTTTCTTGCAGGGAGTTGGGTCTTTGTATTGAGTTAATTGTAGTTGTTTGTCTGGCGTCAGATAAGCCATCTGGGCCATTGTATTCAAGCTGGCACCCAGGAATGTCATATTTTGTGAGGGCACTAGTTTTGATTTCTTTTCGTTTACTGTGTACCCTAGGCAACTTAGAGGATGTTTTACCAAAGCCAGGTGTTGTAAGAGAATGTCCTTGCTTTCTGCTTGGATGAGGCAGTTGTCCAGGTATGGGTATATTTGAATTCCTCTTTGTCTGCAGTATGCAATTACTGGTGCCAGGCATTTTGTGAAGACCCTGGGCACAGTAGATAAGCCAAAGGGCAGTGCAGAGAATTGATAATGGGTTGAACCTGCAATGAAACAGAGGTATCTTCTGCAATTTTGTCTGATAGGGACATGCAGGTATGCCTACTTGAGGTCCAACGTTACTAGCCAAGCTTTCTTGTCCAACATGGGAAGAAGCTGCTGCAGTGTTAGCATCTTGAATTTGGGTACTTGCAAGAAGGTGTTTAAAATTGAAAGGTCTCCAAGCATGGTCCTTTCTGGGGACTAGAAAGAGCCTTGAGTAAAATCCTTGGCCTTGCTCCTGTGTAGGTACCAGCTGAATGGCTCTCATGTCCATGAGAGCTGTAATTTGTTTTTGTGCCTCTGCCCATTGATTTTGTGGCAGGTTTGGCATTCCTTTTATCATTGGCAAGGTGCGGAAATGGAATCTGTATCCTTGTGAGATAATGTCTAGGACCCATTTGTCCTTTGTGACGATGCGCCAGTTGTCTGCAAAAAGTGCTAATTTTCCTCCCAAGGGAACTGCCAAGAGAGTTTTGCTTGGCAGTTTGAGGTTTAAGTCATTGTGTTTGCCTTCTAGTAGTTTGGGACCTGTCTTCTCCTCCCTTCTGTGTTGCAGTGCCCCATTGGCGAGGTTTGTAAGGGATTTGTGCTTGTCCTCTGCCCCTTGGGCACCTGTATTTACCCCTCTGTGGTCTGTCAGAAGCTGGAAAGGACCAATTTTTTGTTGGCCAATTTCTGCTGAAGCATGGGGGTTGTACCTGTAAGAAATCTTTGACCGTCTGCAGAGATTTTGCCTTATCCTCCATTTTCTTTAAAACCTCCTCTGCTTTAACCCCAAATAAGACATCCTGCTGTAAGGGTGCATCTAGTAACTTTGCTTTAACATGATCAGGCAAAGATTGTTCCTTTAACCAAGCATGCCTACGTATAACAGACCCAGTATCAGCTGCTCTAGAAGAAGCTTCCAAGGCATCAAAACCACATTGTAAAGTATGTTTGCCAACCTGTTCAGCTGCATGCAACAGATCCTGCATTTCCTTGAATTCAGACTGTTGAGGGTGCGTGCCCATCTTTTGTTTTACTTGAGACATTAGGTATTGCTGGTATTTAAGCATGTGAAATTGACAATTTAGTGCTCTCATAGCTAGAGTAGCTGAGGTGTAAACCTTCTTCCCCCGCCTATCTAGTTCTCTGGAGTCCCAAATCACATTAAATTTAGTGTAATTAATACATTCTAACAAAGGTGGAAAAATACATAAAATCAGATACATAAATAAACCATTAAAATCATTGATTTGATAATTGAATGTGATTTGATTGGTGGGAGTGGGTATTTAAACAGAGGAAGTTAGTATTTAAAATTGTTCTGATGAAGTCATGCTTGACATGATGAAAGCGCTTAACGTTTATTTGTGGTGAATACCGAATAAAACAGTGCTTTACACGTTTCTATACGTTCCTGGATTTGTGTCATTTTGCCCTATTTCGACAAGTGTCCTGGTTTTTACGAGTTGTTTTTTGGGCACTATACACTTCTTTCTTGGTTCTGGAGATATTGTATTAGTGTGGTCGTTACGGGTAACATTCACAAGGACTTAGTGCTTGTGTGGTTTTGAAATTAACTAAGTTCTAATATGAGCGATCCAGGTATGTCCTTGTTTTTTGAGGCGGCGAATGCCAGTGTTATTTTAAACGAAGGTGTGTCTTCAAATAATACTAATATTTTTCAGTTGGTTACGGCTTTAACCAACAAAGTGACTTTACTTCAACAAACTGTAGAAAAACTACAAAAACCAGGGGCCGGTGAACAGCTGACAGTGGGAGCGAGTAGTAATGATGATGTTCGACCTACATCATCACGCCCACGTGTGGAACCATTAAGAGCAGTAATGGCTGCTAGTTCACAGGATTCGATTCCATGTGGTCAGAGAGCAGTTTCTAATTTGCCACTCCAGGGTCGACGAATTTTCGTTTGAGGGAATGGATTAATAACAAGGTGTCCTTTTCAAAAAAACAAAAAAAGGTACTGACTTTAATCTTGATAAAAAACTACACAAAATGGAGTCTAAGTTAGTGAAGGTGCAGAACCTTCAATGTGATAATGCGTACCTGAATGAAAGTATCAAAAGCTGTAGAGTACCTAAAGGACTGAGAATTTTTCGCTTTCCGAAGGGAATTTTAGAAGGGCAGCCTGAATGTACTGAACTACTACAAATGTTCGACAGACATGGTTATGAGTTGATGGAATTTATAATTAAAGTCAACAATAACAAAATTAAAGAACTAATGTTAGACATAGATGGGTTAAACGAAAATGTTATACAGGATGTACAGTTTCAAATGTATGGGAACAAGTATGATTAAATGTTTATTAAAGTAGAACAGTTAGCTGAAATTAACAAAAAGAGGAAACAAAAAAAGTTAAAAAGGGATGAGGTAGAATATAAAAATAAGATAGATTATCCCTTGCCTAAAGCTTACTTAGTTAAAAAAAGATGATGTGAACACAGGAGGGATAGACGAGACAAGTTCTAGTAACAATGGTTTAAGGGAATATGATCCGTACCCTGAGTATGAGGAAGAGTACCCAGCTTTAAGGAGATCAGAGAGGTTACCAAATAAAAACATTAATTATCGTAATAATGGGGTGTTTTTAGACCCAAAGGGTGGAGCAAGGGCGAAGACACGCTCAATCAATTTTAGTCAGTGGCGGAACAACAGCTCCCGGTAGCCTCTGACGAAATTATTTCTTCTTTTGATGGTATATTGTTGAACTACCAGGGATTTAACATATTTAATTACGCTAATATTGAGGTGAATAAAAATGTATTCTCCTTATTTAAAAAAGGATTTAAATTTGTACCTTTCAGGAAACCGGATGTGGTTAAGACAATCACAGAACTTAAACTATATACTAGAAAACTAAATTTGCAATATTTGTTCAAAGATAACATTTATGACAGTAGGGAAAGGGAGGGTTTTAAAAAGAAAAGTTATTTTAACCCACCTATGCACCCTACTATAGCTATATATGATCAACTATGTTCCCAAGAGATATACAAAACAATACAAAAAAACAATGTAAGACATTATAACTTGACTAAGGAGGAAAGTATTTTACTGAACCAGTTTAGGGGGAATTCTAATTTGAGATTTATGAAACCGGACAAGGGAGGGGGTATGGTCATAGTGGAAAAGACAGACTGTATTTATAACATCTGTTCAGTGTTACAGGATGAAGACAAATACGAACTGGTGTCTAGAAATGAGACAAATATAGCTCATAGTAAGATCCAAATGTTACTAGAAGATTCCTTGTTGCAGGGTGTTATTAATGAAGCAACATTTGATTTTTTGAGGAATTACCAACCCACAGTACAAAGTATGTTTGGGATACCTAAAACCCATAAAAATATTTTGGATCCCCCATACTGGTTAATTATCACTTCTCAAAATAGTACACATACCCATTAGGGGTGCTCGTGGACAGAATGGTTAGGTCAACAATGAGACCTATAGAACATATCATTTTAGATTCTTGGGATTTTCTCTCTAGGATAAAACAACATTTTTATGGTGAAGAAGTGTGTTTTTCCATTGTAGATGTGGTAGACTTATTTTCCTCTATAACTCACCATGAAGGGTTAAATTACTTTTTTTCAGTCCTGAGGGAACTGACTACCTTAAATAACACCATGACTAACTTAATTATGTTATTAATGGAAATTATTCTCATGAACAACTACTTCATATTTGAAGGAGAGTATTATAGGCAAATTAAGGGGGTGGCAATAGGGAGTAGCTGCACCCCCTTACTTGCCAATTTAGTCATGTATATGTGGGAAAAGGAACACGTGTTATCTATTACATACGTTAACTATTGAACTCTATACTTCAGATTTTTGGATGATGTTTTTATTATGTGGGAGATCAAAGGTAAACATGAGGAATTCACTTCTTATTTGAACAATGTTTGTTTGTGTCTTTCGGCTTTTTCCGGTTAGGGGTCGCCACAGCGGAACTCCGGTCGGCTAATGATTGGTAGTTGATTTTTATGTGCCGTGTTACCAGCCCTGACGCACAACCTTCAACGAAGGTACGCCCATTCACGCATGTCTCCACACAGAAGACGCACTAGCTGAGAATCGAACCAAACAGCGTCTTACTGTGAGGCGACAATGCTACTGCAGCACCACCACCACCGCAGACCTTATTTGAACAATGTATGTGATTATTTTAAATTCACTAGTGTATTTGAAGCGACTTCCATCAACTATTTAGATGTGACATTAACTAAGGACACTATTAATGGGAAATTCACATCCAAAATCTTTAGAAAAACAACTTTTTCGAATGATTATTTAGAGTTCAATGGTTGTCATTCTTTGTAAAAAAGGACATTGTTAAAGGCCAGATGGTGGGGATGGCAAGAATGTGTTCCGAAAAAGAGTTACTAGAGAGGGAAATGGGGACACTGGTCACCTTCTTTCTGGATAGAGGGTACCCTACCAATATGTTATATGATTTTTGTATCCAAGTTATGGATTCTTGGGGATTTAGATATATGCTACTACTTGGGACTGATACGACTCTGGGGGGTGGCCCAAGGAGGGAAGGTCTGGACCAGTTCAAAAGGTCTATGGTGTTGACATATGGAGAAACTTCAGGAAGGATAAAGGAAATTATGAAAAAGAACTGGGTTGTGTTTAAAGGCAAAGTTTTTTTGGAGGTTCGGGGAAATGAGCCACATTTTGTTTTTAAAACAGATTTTAATATAAAATTTCTGTTGGAGCACCCAGGTATTTTTAAACTATTAACAAAGGAACGTGAAAGTGTGGTAGTTGTGAATATTGTAAATTTATTTTAACAGCTCCAATTTTGGAGTCAGGAAATACAGGATACAAATACATTTAAAACCAGGTACTTGTAATACTAGGGGAGTGATCTATTTAGCCTCGTATCAGGAAGACAAAGAGAGTTTTTCGTAGACGTATCTACACTCATTTGTATGCGATAAGAAAAGGGTATGACAACAATGCCCTTCGTCGACACTTAAAAGCTAGTCCCCATTGTTGAGTTTTTTTTTTTTGGAATTTGTGAGATTGTGGATAAAGACCAGAGGGGGGGCAATTGGAAAAATAAATTAGAAATGAAGGAAATAATGTGGCAAATCAAAACTAATGCCACAATGGGACCCAGGTTGAATGAAATGTTCAGTACAGTGCCATTTTTAAAGAAGCGAGCAGAAAAATTATGAATTTTATAGTTAAATGATTTTAATGGTTTATTTATGTATTTGATTTTATGTATTTTTCCACCTTTGTTAGAATGTATCAATTACACTAAATTGAATGTGATTTGATTGGTGGGTATTTAAACAGAGGAAGTTAGTATTTTAAATTGTTCTGATGAAGTCATGCTTGACATGATGAAAGCGCTTAACGTTTATTTGTGGTGAATACCGAATAAAAGTGTTTTACAAGTTTCTATAAGTTCCTGGATTTGTGTCATTTTGCCCTATTTCGACAAGTGTCCTGGTTTTTACACATTGCAAAGTATGCTTTCCAACCTGTTCTGCTAAATGCAACAAATCCTGTAACTCTATTTTCCCACACAATTAGAAATCAACATAATTTTCTGTTTCAGTAAGCCCATAACATGCTGTTGATATTTAAGCATATGAAACTGGCAGTTTAAAGCCGTGATTGCCAAGGTTGTAGACATATAAACCTTCTTACCCCATCTATCCAGCACCCTGGAATCTCTATCAGAAGGGGTAGGATTTTTGGCTGCAGAAGCCTTGACACCCTTGGGACCCTGAGAAATAGTCTCAGGATCAGCAGCAGGGTTTTTGAAAAGAAATTTGTGGGAGTCAGGAACCCTGTAATATCTGTCTGACTTACTAGGAGCCGGAGTCAGGGAATCAGAAGCCATGCTTGATTCCGAGAAAACATCATCAACAATATCTAATACAGGAGGTATTTCCAAAGGCCTATGCTGAGGAAGAAAAGAAAATCCGTAATCCTCTTTTTTTTAATCTGAGAAGTCCTGACTCTCCCAGTGAAAATGTTCCCTTAAAGTATGCAAAGTCTCTCCAAAAGAGTAATTCTCAGGAGGAGAAGCAGACGGGATGGATTCCTCTGCATCAGAGTCCTCATAAGGTGGAAAGTACAGTTGTGTACACTTACCATAAATGTAGATGTTCGAGTGTCTTCACTGTTGCAGTCATCACTGTAGGGTTCTTCCTACCGGCAGGCAGCCCTTGGTCGGCCAGAATTCCAAAGTCTGGGTCCGGCGTCGGCTGTGCAGTCATCCTCCCTGACATCAGAGCGCCAGGGGTACAAAGCTCCCAGCCGATGCCATGTTCTCCAGTTTTTCTTGCCCCAGATGTCAGGTGGCCAAAAGTAAAGGCTAAAAGTAAGGTACAACAAACCCCATACCCTGTAGCAAATACACCTCAGAGGAAGGGTGAAGTAGGGAACCACACCAATGAAAGAATAAGAGGGGACAGGGGGGGTGGTTAACCCAGACTGCAACAGTGAAGACACTCGAAAGCACAGTTTTGTACCTACCATAAATGTAGATGTTCGAGTGCTAATACAGCTGCAGTCATAACAGATGGGTTCTCCTGCCGTCAGGCGGGTCCTCGGTCGGCCGAATTCCAAAGTCTAGGTCCAGCGTCGGTTGTCGTCGCTTCTTCCCTGACGTCAGTGCGCCAGGGGTATAAAAGAACCAGCCGACGCCATTTTCTTCAGTTTTTCTTGCCCAGATGTCAGGTGCCCCCAGAAGGAAGGCAATACATAAATTTGTGTGATAAAGCAATGCATTATAATCAAAATACAGTAGTGCAAGCAAATACATCAAGAATGAATACCCCAATCAGGTTGTATGAGGAGGTGTTAGCCAATAGGCCTGTCTCAAGAGGGGAAGGAGGGAGGGAAACCTGGACTGCAGCTGTATTAGCACTCGAACATCTACATTTATGGTAGGTACAAAACTGTACTATGTTCATCGTGCATACAGCTGCAGTCATAACAGATGGGTAGAATCCCAAAGCTAAGAAAGGGGTAGTAGGCACTAGGTGGAACTAGGAGGAGCCAGAATGCCCTGCAAGACTGCAGTGGCAAAGCCCGCTCTAGATTTGGAGTATAATGGAAGGTGGTAGTGCTTGGAGAAGGTATGCACAGAACTCCAAGTCGCTGCTTCCAAAATATCTTTGGTAGGAACTCACCTGAGAAAGGCTGCAGAGGTAGCCGTGGCCCTTGTGGAGTGAGATCTGATGCCTGTAGGTACAGTTTTGCCATGAAAGGAGTAGCAAAAGCGTATGCAGTGGGCTATCCATTTTGAGATAGTCTGTTTGGAAATTGGCTTTCCTTGAGCTCCTATAGCATAGGACACAAAGAGCTGTTCTGATTTTCTGAAAGGCTTTGTTCTGTCCAAATAAAAACGCAGTTGTCTGTGGATGTCCAAGGAATGTAGTAATCTCTCCCCTTTGTTTTGAGGATTAGGATAAAAGGTAGGTAAGTGTATAGCCTGATTCAAAGCTACCCTGGATACCACTTTTGGCATAAAGGATGGGTTGGTTCGTAAGGAAACTCTGTCCTGATGGAAGATGATGAAAGGCTGCACAGCCATGAGAGCTTGTAGTTCCGATACCCTACGAGCTGAAGTAATAGCCAGAAGGAAAGCTGTTTTCCAGGACAAATATTGCAAATCTGATGATGCAGCTGGCTCAAAAGGAGGCAAGGTCAGCTTTTCTAGGATGAAATTGAGATCCCAAGCAGGTATTGGTTGTTTCCTTGGGGGTTTCAGATTCTTAGCCCCTCTGAGGAACTGTCTTAAGAGGGGGTGAGAGAATAAGGGTGGATAAGTGCTGTATTCTGCAGAAATGGCTGAGGTATGGATTTTGATGGAGGAGAAAGAAAGTCCACTGCTTAGCAGCTCAGCTAGATACTGTAATATTTGAGGTAAATTCAGTTTTCCAGGATCCTGGCCCTTTTTCTCATTCCAGACACAAAACCGTTTCCATTTTGCGGAGTAAGCTTTTCTAGCAGACGGCCTTCTGGCCTCCAAAATGATATCCTGCACCTCCTTGGAGAGTAGGGTCTGTTGTGATGCTAAGGAATCTTCCATGCGGCTAGATTGAGTGTCTTTAGCTGACTGTGAAGAGTTTTGAAGCTGTGCTGAGTCAGAAGAAGAGGCATTAGAGGTAGGGCCCATGGTGGTGAATGCGTCAGGCTCCTCAGGAGTGGGTACCAGTGTTATCTTGGCCAGTCTGGAGCAATGAGAATCATCTTTGGTCTGTCTGCTCTGGTTTTTAATAGAACTTTGGGCAGCAGAGGAAGAGGTGGGAAGGCATAAACTGTCATTGATGTCTAACTGAAAGAGAGAGCGTCCACTCTCCAGGCCTTTGGATGAAAAATCCTTGAGCAAAATTTTGTCAATTGGTGATTTTTGTGGGACGCAAAGAGATCTATGTCTGGCCTTCCCCATGCTTGAATTATCTCTGTAAATACTTGAGGGTGCAACTTCCATTCGTGTGGATCTGTCATATTTCTGCTTAGGTTGTCTGCCAGCGTGTTTTCCTTGCCTGGCAAGTACTGTGCTTGTAGTTCGATTTGTAAGTCCAGGGCCGTGTTACAAAGTGACATGGCCAGTCTGCATAGGGGATATGAATGGTTTCCTCCCTGTTTGTTTATGTACCACATTACTGTGGTGTTGTCCGTCCTTATCAATAGTTGACCTGGTTGCAGAAGGTCTTTGAAAGCTATAATAGCATTTATTACTGCTAGCATTTCCTTTTGATTGATGTGCAGGTGCTTTTCTTTTTGGGACCATTTGCCCTGAATGGACCGATCTGTCATGTGCGCCCCCCCAGGCGTAGTCCGAGGCGTCTGTTGTGATGACTTGATTTGCTTGAGGCTTGCTGAATGGGAGACCTGTGTTTGTTTGGCATGCTTGAGCCCACCACAGAAATTCCTTTTGAAGACAAGGAATTAGTGGTATTATTGTTTCCAAACTGTGGCTGTGTTGAGACCATAGGTTTTTCAGGTACCATTGAAGTTTCCTCATATGCAGCTTTGCTCATGGGATTAGTAAGATGCAAGATGCCATGAATCCCAGAGTCTGCAGGATTTTCCTTGCAGTCAGCCTGGTGCAATTTGCTAGTGTTCTGAAGTATTGAGTTAGTTGCCCCTGCTTCTCTGGCGTGAGGTAGGCCATCTGGGTGTTTGTGTCCAAGTTGGCACCCAGGAAAATTATTTTCCGAGAGGGTATTAGCCTTGATTTCTTTTTGTTGACTGTGTATCACAGAGAATTCAACAACATTATTACATAAGCCAGATGTTTCAGAAGAATGTGCTTGCTGTCCGCTTGGATCAGGCAGTCGTCCAAATAGGGGTATATTTGTATCCCTTGAAGACTGCAGTAGGCAATTACTGATGCCAGGCATTTCGTGAATACTCTGGGCGTAGTAGATAAACCAAAGGGCAATGCAGAGAATTGATAATGGGTTGAACCTGCAAGAAATCTGAGGTATCTTCTGCAATTTTGTCTGATTGGGACATGCAGGTATGCCTCCTTGAGGTCCAATGTTATCAGCCAAGACTCCTTGCCCAGCATGGGAAGTTGCTGTAGAGTGAGCATCTTGAATTTTGGTACGAGTAGAAATGTGTTTAGGATGGATAGGTCCAAAATAGGTCTCCAATCTTTTCCCTTCATTGGTACCAGGAACAGTCTGGAATAAAAACCTTGACCTTGTTCATGCGTAGGTACCTCTTGAATAGCTTTCATGTCTATGAGATTTGAAATTTGTTCTTGTGCCTCTGCCCTTTGATTGTGTGGCAGGTTTGGCATGCCTCTCATTTTTGGAAGGGTGTGAAAATGGAATCTATACCCTCTGTTTATAATGTCCAGGATCCATTTGTCTTTTGTGACAATATGCCAATTTTTTGAAAATAATGCCAGTTTTCCGCCTAATGGTGCTGCCATTTGAGTCTTGCTTGGCATGCAAAGGGGAGTCATTGGGCTTGCTTTCTGAATGGTTGCGAGTTATCCTCACCACCTCTTTGTGTAGGAGCTTGCCATTGTCTGCCCCTAAATGATCCTTGGGATTGCCCTCTGCCCCTCGGGCGCCTGTATCTACCTCTTTGGGGTCTGTCCGTGGCTGGAAAGGACCAATTTTTGGAAGGCCAATTTCTACTGAAACGTGGGGGTTGTACCTGTAGAAAATCTTTCACTGTTTGCATTGATTTAGCCTTTTCCTCCATTTTCCTTAATACCTCCTCAGCATTAGCACCAAATAATACATCCTATTGTAGAGGGGCATCTAGTAGTTTAGCTTTGACATGATCTGGTAAGGTTTGTTCCTTGAGCCAGGCATGCCTATGTATGACTGATCCTGTAACAGCAGCTCTACATGAGGCCTCTAGAGCATCAAAACCACATTGTAAGGTATGTTTATCCACTTGTTCTGCACTATGCATCAAATCCTGCAACTCCTTCAAGTCTGGTTGTTCAGGTTGTGACATTTTACTTCTCAATTGTGATAACAAAAACTGTTGGTCCTTTAGCATATGGAACTGACAGTTTAATGCCCTCATGGTTAAGGTGGCCGAGGTATATACCTTTTTTCCCCACCTTTCTAAGGATCTGGAATCTCTCTCTGAAGGTAATGGATTTTTAGCAGTGGAGGCCTTAATTCCCTTGGGGCCCTGTGAGATGGTTTCTGGGTCAGCAGCATGGCTTTTGTATAGAAATTGGTGTGAGTCAGGAACCCTGTAGTACCTTTCAGGCTTGACTGGAGCTGGAGGTAAAGAATCCGGGTTAAGGCAGGCCTCAGAGTACACATCATCTAGTATGTCCAAGACAGGAAGTATAGCTAGAGGCCTGTGCTGAGGTAGCAAGAGAAATTCCCTAAGCCTTTTCTTGGAATCTGAATAATCTTGGCCTTCCCAGTGGAAGTGTTCCCTTAAGGTATGCAAAGTTTCCCCAAATGAGTAATCCTCTGGGGGGGAGACAGAGGGGATGGACTCCTCAGCATCAGAATCTTCAAAAGGGGAGTAAGAATGTTCCTGATCATCAGAGTGCTCTGAAATACTGGAAAAAGAAGAGGAAGGTCTGAAGACACCTTGAGAGGAGGTAGACCTGTCCACATTTTGAGATTCACCGCCAAGAGTGGCTTCGGTATCTGTAGTCGGGGTGTGGGCCGAGGAGCCTGCGACCTCGGGCACAGGAGACACCGCCAATGTAGTGTCATCGGTAGTCAGGGGCTGCGTAGGCGCCTCACTGAGAACCGAACCACGTGTAGTCGGCTTTGGCGTGGTGTCGGTAGAGGCCGCGGACCTCGTGTGTCGGTCCTTGTCTTTGTGTTTTTTAGACAAAACTGGAGTCGGAGTATCCGACGACATAATATAGTTACATTTTTGGCCAAAATAATGCTGGGTGAACTCTGCCCGACGCTTAATGGTGCGTTTATTGAAGGTAGCACAAAAGCGACAGACCGAGACGTCGTGGTCTGGGCCTAAACAAGGAATACAGAGGGAATGGAAATCCTTATGCGGTATTTGCTTCCCACATGAAATACAATTATTAACTTTGTCTGACATCGGTCTGAGGCAAGAAAAGTTTCCCCAACGGGGTACTTAGCTTTCAAGAAGACTTCGTTGCTAAATTTTCGTAATTTCAGGAGCTGGCCGACCGGCACTTGCGAACTGCTTCTGCTTCGGGCACCGCGCGGCAAGAAAGACTGAAGAAAATGGCGTCGGCTGGTTCTTTTATACCCCTGGTGCACTGACGTCAGGGAAGAATCGACGACAACCAACGCCGGACCTAGACTTTGGAATTCGGCTGACCGAGGACCCGCCTGACGGCAGGAGAACCCATCTGATATGACTGCAGCTGTATGCACGATGAACATCATCTACATTTATGGTAAGTGTACACAACTGTACTATGTTCATCGTGTTTCACTGTTGCAGTCATCACTGTAGGGTTGAATCCCAAAGCTGAGATAAAGGGTGGAGGTTACAGAGTAGAAGGGGCGGCTAGAAGGCCTTGCAAGACAGCAGAAGCAAAGCCTGCCCTGGACTTAGAATAAAGAGGTAGATTATAGTGCTTAGAGAAAGTATGCACTGAACTCCAAGTTGCAGCTTCCAAAATATCTTTGGTAGGTTGGAGGTGGACTGAAGGCTTTTCCTTTGTTTTGAAGACATGCCATGGCCCACCAATGGAATTCCTTTTGCAGGCAAGGCAAGACAGCAATCTCTGTGTCTAGACTGTGACAATGCTGGGACCATACGCTTTTTAGGTACCATTGTATCTTCCTCATATGCAGTCTTGTATATGTGAGAAGGATGCAGAAGGCCATGTAACCCAAAGCCTGCAGGAATTTCCTTGCAGTTAGCTGAGAAATTAATGCCAGGGTTTTGAAAGTTGAACCCAACTGAAGTTGCTTTTCAGATGTCAGGAATGCCATCTGGGTTGTTGTGTTTAAAAGAGCACCCAGGAAAGTTGTCTGTTGTGTGGGTGTCAAATTTGACTTTTTTACGTTCACAGTGAATCCCAGGTACTTGAGTAGATTTTTAACAAATTTCCAGGTGCTGGAGTAAGACATCCTTGCTGTCTGCTTGAATAAGGCAGTCGTCCAGATAAGGGTAAATTTGAATTCCCTTGAGTCTGTAGTAAACCACTACTGGTGCCAGGCACTTGGTGAAGACCCTGGGCGCAGTAGAGAAGCCAAAGGGCAGCGCAGAGGATTGATAATGTTTCGAGCCTGCCTTGAACCTGAGGTATCTTCTGCACTCCTGTCTGATAGGAATGTGTAGGTAAGCCTCTTTTAAATCCAATGTCACCATCCATGCATTTTTGCTCAACATTGGCAGGAGCTGCTGCAGAGTAAGCATCTTGAACTTTGGTATCTCCAGGAAAGTATTTAAGACTGACAGATCCAGGATGGGTCTCCAAGAATTTTGTTTTCTGGGAACTAGAAAGAGTCTTGAATAAAAGCCTTGCCCCGTCTCTGATTGTGGAACCAGTTCTATGGCCCTCATAGCCATGAGGGATCCCACCTGGTTTAATGCCTCTGCCCATTGGTTTTTTCGTAGGTCTGGCCATCCGTTTGGTCTTGGCAAGGTATGAAAGTGGAATTTGTAACCTCTTGAAACTACATCCAGAACCCACTGGGTCTTGGGTTATGTAAGTCCAATTTCGGTGAAAAAGAGAGTTTTTTCCTCCTAGAGGGGCTTCCAGGTGAGAGGTTCCTGGAGCCATGCAGGGGGGGGGGGTCATTGAGCCTGTTTCCTATATGACTGAGGTCTGTCCTCTCCACCCCTGGGGGTGGAAGCACTCCACTGTCTAGGTCTATAAGAGGTCTGTGCTTGGGCCCTCCCTCTGGGGCACCTATATCTATCCCTCTGAGGCCTGTCCGAGATGGGAAAGGACCAATTTTTAGTTGGCCAATTTCTGCTAAATCTTGGGGGCTGAACTTGTAAGAAATCCTTAGCCATTTGCATGGATTTTGCCTTATCCTCCATTTTCTTTATCACCTCTTCAGCCTTAGACCCAAACAAAACATTATGTTGAACAGGAGCATCCAGTAACTTTGCTTTCACTTGATCGGGCAAATTTTGTTCCTTTAACCAAGCATGCCTTCTAATGACCGTGTCAGTGGCAGCCGCCCTGCAAGAGGCCTCCAAGGCATCAAAACCACAGTGTAAGGTATGTTTCCCCACCTGCTCAGTAGCATGCATCAAATCGAGTAATTCTTTATTGTCTGCACATGCAGAAATGGTACCTAGCTTTTGTTTCATAACAGACAGAAGAAATTGCTGATATTTTAGCATATAAAATTGACAATTTAAATCCCTAATGGATAAAGTAGCAGAAGTGTACACTTTTTTGCCCCATCTCTCCAAAGCTCTAGAATCCTTATCTGACAGAATAGGGTTCTTAGCAGTGGCGGACTTAGGACCCTGAGAAATGGTTTCTGGATCAGCAGTAGGATTTTTATAAAGAAACTGGTGGGAGTCAGGGACTCTGTAATATCTATCAGGCTTTGCAGGGGCTGGAGGAAAGGAGTCAGGAGTTAAATTAGCCTCAGAAAAGACATCATCCACAATATCCAAAATAGGAGGAATAGCCAGGGGTCTGTGTTGGGGAAGAAGAAGGAAATCCCTAAGCCTTCTCTTAGATTCAGAGTACTCCTGTCCTTCCCAGTGAAAATGTTCCCTCATGTCATGTAAAGTTTCCCCAAAAGAAAAATCCTCAGGGGGAGAAGCTGAAGCAATGGATTCCTCAGCATCAGAATCCTCATAAGGAGGGAAAGTATAATCCTGTTTAGAGGAAGACACTGAAGAGATAGATGTCCGATCAGAGGATTAATAGTCCAAATCTTGTCTTGGCCTTTTGTCTGGAAGGGGATGTGAACCCCTAATCATAGTTAATAAGTTCTCTGCCATTTTAAGCATTTGTTTTTGAGATTTAGGTCCTGGATCAGAGGAGGCCTGGGCTTGAGTCTTTGTTTTAGGAGTCTTTGCCTTTATCTGAAGCTGTGTAGGCCTGAAAACCCCCTCGGAATCCGGTACCTGCACAGCGGCTCCGGACCCATCTGAGGGAGCATTATCCGAAGGTCTTGCACCTGGAGTACTCAAAGGCCTAGTTGGCTCCTCGTGGGAGTCTGTTTCGGCAAGCAGTTCTGTAATGGCTGAAGACAGGGGCTGCGAAAGCGCCTCACTGACAATGGCTGAACCTACAGCTGGCTCTGCTTGTAAACTGTCGTCTGATTTGGACCTCGGAGGCCTGTCCTTATCCTTGCGCCTTTTATGAACTCCGGTAGTCGGAAGCATGTCCGACGACATGTTGTAATTAAATCACCTGCCAAAGTAATGAAAAGCAAAATCGTATCTCCGCTTAATAGTACATTGATTAAATCTAGCACAAAACCGACAACTAGCTACGTCGTGGTCAGGGCCTAGACAAGGAATACAGTAGGAGTGAAAATCCTTATGAGGTATTTGCTTCCCACATGAAATACAATTATTAACTTTTTCTGACATCGGACTGGAGCAAGAAAAAAGTTTCCCCCAACGGGGTACTTAGCTTTGAGAAGAAGAAGAAAGTCTTCGGAATGAAGCACCCAAAATAACAGGAGTCAGCCGACCGGCACTTGCGAACTGCTTCCACCGCACGGCAAGAAAGACTGGCGAACATGGCGTCGGCTGGGAGCTTTGTACCTCTGGCGCTCTGACATCAGGGAGGATGACTGCACAGCTGACGCCGGACCCAGACTTTGGGATTCTGGCCGACCGAGGGCTGCCTGCCAGCAGGAAGAACCCTACAGTGATGACTGCAACAGTGAAACACGATGAACATCAGAAAATTCCTGATCAGAAGAGGAATCAGAAGAAATGGAAACCTGATCTGAAGATTCATAATCAGTGCCTTGCCTAGGCCTCTTAGCAAGGGGGGGTTGGGAACCCCTGATCAAGGTAATGAGATCCTCAGCCATTTTGATCATTTGCTTTTTAGGCATAGGGGCCTAAGCACGTGGCTCATGAGTTGTTTTTTTAGACATAGAAGTTGGTTTTGACCTTGTTTTTAATGATGGCGTCGGTTTAATATAAAAATGTTGAGGCCTGAAAACACCCTAAGAAGCCGGTGCCTGCTCAGTGGCTCCGGACCCATTCAAGGGAGAGACATCCGCGGGTTCAATACTTGCAGAATCTCGGGGCATACCGGACTCCGAATGGGTCTCGGTAGAGGCTTGCAACTCAAAAGTAGCGGGCATCAGGGGCTGCGAAAACGCCTCACTGATTACTGGCGAACCGGCGACTGGCTTAGGAGAAGCTTTGTCATCGGTTTTGGACCTCGACGGTCTGTCTCTGTCTTTTTCCTTGCATTTTTTTGTGAACTCCGGTAGTCGGATTGCTAACCAATGACATTTCAGGGTAGTTAAATCTTGAACCAAAATATTTAGAAGCAAAAACAGACCGACGCCTAATAATGTGTTGGTTAAATTTAGCACAAAACCGACAGCAAGTCATGTTGTGATCAGGGCCTAGGCAAGAAATACAGTACAAATGAAAATCCTTATGAGGTATTTGCTTCCCACAAGTAATGCAATTATTAACTTTTACTGACATCAGTAAGGAGCAAGAAAAAGTTTCCCCAACAGGGTACTTAGCTTTAGTTTGAAGACTTTGATTCTGAAACTCGAAAACGAAAATTTCAGGAGTCGGCCGACTGGCACTTGTGAACTGTTTCTGCTTCGGGCACCACACGGCAAGAAAGACTGATTAAAATGGTGTCGGCTGCATGTTTTATACCCGTGACGACCTGATTCATGGAAGAGGAGACAGCAACCGATGCAGAACACAAGACTTTGTTATTCAGGCCGACTGAGGGCAACCTGCCAGTAGATTACCCAAATGTAAAGACTGCAACAGTGAAACACAAAGATTATCATGAGCCTGAGAAGGAACCAGGACGTTTTTGAAAGTTTATGGTGAACCCCAGGCTTTGCAGTAGGAAAACAGTAAACTGGAGGGTCCTGAAGCAGAAACTCGGGGGATGAAGCCTGAATGAGCAGGTCATCCAAATAAGGAAAGGTCTGAAACCTTCTCAACCTGAAAAGGCAATGACTGGAATGAGGCATCTGGTGAATAGTTGTGTGTGTGTGTGGGGGGGGGGGGGGGCAGCAGAGAGACCAAAGGACAAAGCAGAGAACTGAAACTGCAAGAAGAAACAGAAACATTTCTGAAAAAATAGGGTGGATGGGGATGTGAAGGTAAGCATCCTTCAAATCCAGCTATACCAGAAATGCCAGGGGAAGAAGAAGAGGGAACAAAGATTGAAGGGACAACATCCAAAAAGGAGGGGACCTTTAAAATGGTGTTGAGCTGAAAAAGATCCAGAAATGGTCTCCACGTGCCTTCCTTCCTGAAGACCAGAAACATTCTGGAATAAAAACCCTTCCCTTCCTGAGCAGGGGGCACGACTTGAATGGTGTCTTGGGCCAAAAGAGCAATAAGTACCTCTGGAAAGAATGAGAGCTTTTCCTGTGGTGATTGAGGAATTCCCAAAAAAGGAAGAGATTTCCAAACCATGAAATATCCCTGGCGGATGATGGACAGAACCTAAGAGTCTTGTGTGACCCTTAACCAAATTGGTGGGGACAGGGAAAGACGAAGGGTCGAGGGAAAAAGGAAGCAAAATGTCAGCTGGAACATGGTTTACCCTGAAAAGGAGGTTTCTGAGAAACAGGGGTCTGAGTAGACTTAGCTGGAGGTACATGCCTACAACACTTTTTACCTTTGGGAGGAGGGAGATACTGTCTGCGAGCAAAAGCAGACTTGGAAGGATAATTACTCTGAAACTTAGGGATAGGAGAAATAAAAACATGTTTCATCTCCTATAAGGCCTTTATCCTGGAGGGATTTAAAAAGTTCAGCAGCAGCAGAGCCAAAATAGAATTTTATTATCAAGAGGAGGATCCAATAACATGGCCTTAATGTCATCAGACAAAGCCTGAAGGCAAAGCAGAGAGTAACATCTCAAAACAGAACCAAATGTAGAAGCCCTAGAAAAAGTATCAGCTGCATAATAACTAAACGTATTGGAGTGGTGAGCCACTTGAGAGGTAGAACCCAACAAGGAAAGGGGAGAAAACTTCCCTTCCGAATCAGGAAGGTCAGAAACTACCTGAGAAAGAATTTCTAAAACATTCTTAGCCATACGAGTCTGGTAACTGATAACCTAAAAGCCAGGGTGGCAGCAGTATAAACCTTTTTGCCCTTTTGTTCCATGGCCCTACTATCCTTGTCTGAAGGAAGCAGCTTAGAAGAGGGCAACGGCTTTGGAGGGTTTGTCAGAAGAGACTGACACCACAGAAGGATCAACAGGAGGACATTTACACAGAAACTAACAATCATCTTTCAGGTTTCACGGAGCTGGAGGCTGAAAATCAGGGGATAGAGAAGCTGCAGAAAACTTATCCAGGAGGGCAGCCAGAACTGGAACAGCAGCAGAGGATTTGAGAGACTCCATCTGGAAGAGTTGACTTATTTTATTTATTTTACATTTGTTGACTGGGCTAGTCTAACTGGATATATGTCCATTTTCATTAGAGGCCCGGGGGAGATGAGCTCCGAGGAAGCAAAATATAATCACATTATACAAAGATTAATTTGTATGTTGAACATTGCAGGTAAAGAAACAGGGAATAATCACAGAGGTGCATAGTGCTAAATATACAAATACAATTAATACAATACAAATGTAGTTGCAATACAACATATAAAAAGATAGCAGCTGAGTTAAATAATATATTAGTAAAGAAGTTGACAAAGAAGGAAAACAAAAAGTAGGAGCTGTGATGATCAGTATGAGTAAAAACTAATCTCCTTAAAGAAATTAAGAGGATGTAAGTACAAAAAAATCTAGAAAGGTCTAGGTCAGTTGTTACTAAGAAAAGGAACAAGAATACTGAGAAGAAGAGAGTAGGCAGATCCAAGTAAGAGAGGTAGTAGATCAGTCACAACCAGTGTGTTCTGAGAAAAAGTTTCAGTTTGTTTTCAAAGAGCGATATAGAGGGAACAGAGGAAAGTTCCCTAGGAAGGTTTAGAAGGAGACAGTGTCGAGTAAACTATTGTTCAACTGTGTTAAAGACCTTTTGGGTAAGGGAGCGAAGTTCAGATATTGATGTGGCTGAGCATATAAGTGTTGAATCATCTGCATATTGTATGTATGTAGCTTGGGGGATTGCTAGGTGAAGGTCATTGATAAATATAGAAAATAGGAGAGGTCCTAATATGGACCCTTGGGGGACCCCTATGTTGATGGGCAGATGGGTAGATAGAATGTTATGCCAAAGCACGGCCTGTTGTCTGTTATCCAGATAGAATTGGAACCATTTTATAGCTAATGCAGCTAGTGACACAGATTTGAGAATTTTTAGAAGTATCTGGTGATTTACCATATCGAACGCCTTAGACAGATCTATAAACAGTGCAGAGGAAAGCATATTGAGGTTGCGGTGTTTGTTGATACAGTGAGTGAAGGAAAGGAGGGCAGTAATAGTGCTGTGGGAAGGTCTGAAACCATGTTGAGAGTTGGAAAGCAAGTTATTTTGGATTAAATGGTCTAGCAATTGTTTATGGATGCATTTTTCCATGATTTTTGTTAGGGGAGACAGTAGGGCAATGGGACGGTAATTGGAGAGTTCAGTGGAGTTACTTCCCTTATGAAGGGGGATAATATGGGAGACCTTCCATATGCTAGGGATGTGTCCTTCAGTGATTGTTCTATTGATAAGAATGGAAATGGGGTAGGCAATAGATTTGGCAGTCTTTTGCAGGTATTCAGCAGGTATCTGGTCTGCTGAAGGAGTGCATGGTTTAAGTTTTTGGATGAGGGCAAGAATATATGTAGTTGGGACTGGTTGGAAGAGAAATGGAGGGGGTGGGTTAGTGATAAAGTTGGATATACGTAAGTCTTGAGTGGATAGCTGACTGGCAAGGTTTTGAATGGCCTCAGTGAAATAGGTATTAATGGCATTGGCAGTCTGCTTGGGATTCTCTTGGTCTGTGCCTTGTGGGTTTGGTGTGATGGATTGACCTGGGTGTAATAACTGATTAATACTTGCCCAGAACTTTTGTGGTTGATTATGGTGGGTCTGTTGGAACTGTAGGCAGTAGTTTCTTTTGTCAGACAGTACTGCTTTTTTAGTTTCGTTTCTTAGTTCCCTGAAGGTTTGTTGATCTACTGGGTTTTTAGTTGATCGAGATTTGTTCCAGTACTTATTTCTGAGTTTGATTTTTTGCCTGGTTTCTTTTGAAAGCCATGGGGCAGATTTAGTTCTCATTCTTATAGAGCGCGTTGGGGCATGGTGGCCTAGTATGGCTAAGAAGTTAGAGTTAAAGTAATCGACAGCTTCCTCCAGTGGGAAGTACTTTAAGGGAGACCAGTTACTTGCTCTTAGTTCCCTTTGGAAGAGATCGGGGTTGAAGTTTTTCTTGGTTCTAATTGTCCTAGATATGGTTGGGTTAGGTGGATTGGTTTTATGCCTGATGATGTAGGTTAGTGAGTTGTCACTTACATCATCAGGGAGGGTACCAGATTCATATGTTTGGAGATGATTATTTATGAGAATCCAATCTAAGGTACTTTCTTTCTTATTAGGCTTGTTTATCCTGGTAGGGGAGGTAATGGTTTGTGAAAAACCAAAATGGTTTATATGGGTTGTAGGGTTGCTACTGCTACAACACTTCCAATCAATGTTAAAATCACCAAGGATTATGGTTTCTTAAGGCAAATTTTGAGATAGCCAACAGAGGATATTCTCTATTGTGGCAATGTTATTACCAGGCGGAAGATAGGTACAGATAATATAAATGGATTTGAATTTGTTAAGTTGAAGCTTTGTAATAAGAATTTCAGCGTTGGAGACTTGAGGTGGCATATAGTCGAAGGTAGTAATCTGTACGCCAGATTTAAAAAGGATAGCTACACCGCCACCTATTTTGGTTGTACGGTCAAGTCGTAAAATATTACAACCGGGTGGGATGACTTCATTGTCTTTAGTTGAAGGTTTTAACCAAGTTTCTGTTAAACAAAGAATGTCAAAGGAGTAGACTTCTAGGAGAGCATGGAGTTGTGCAACTTTGTTATTAAGGCTGCGTATGCTGAGGTGGGTTAATAAGAGTGAGTTAAGTGGTTTAGTAAAGGAATGGATTGGATGGTGGTTGGGGTTGTGGAGTTGAGTGGTAGTAGCAGTTATAGGGCCTGGGTTTGGATGAATGCCACCATCTTTTAAAGAGAGGCATAGTGTTTAAATTCTAGTGATAACACCTCTTCTACATATCAGAAATCTGACAACAAACCCACTTGAAAAATTCCATCATAAGAGAAATAGTGACCTCAAAGGAGAGCTGTTGTAAAGGAGAATTTGGACTAACAGAATCTCCTTCCTCAGACCCATAGTCCAAAGGAGAAGGGATCTGAGAAGAGCATGTCAAGGATTCTTCCCCAGAATACAAATCCTCATCTGAAGAGTCTTGCTCCCTAGGTCTCTTAACAGGAGCTGAGGACTAGGGAGGGGCAGGCAGACTGACTCCTTGAGGAAACTTTAAAGTCATTAAAGTGCTGAACAACCCCTTGAGTAAAATCCTGCCATTCACTTGGGGATCTTTAACAGCAGGGGAAATGTGCTTGTTTTTTGTTTCTTCTTGTGCGGGACATCTGAATGAAAAATCCTAGGAGGGTCAGACCCCTGCTGACATTATCAGCATAGTATGAATCTCCTCCCAAACCAGAATCTGTGGAATCCTGCTCGGTCCCTCAGAAATAATCAGCCGAAGTTCCCCTTCAATGTCTGGAGCAGACATCTGAAAAGCCTCTGATGACGTGCAAGATGTCAGATCTATGCTGGCCTCTGACAGGGGTTGCTTCAGATGAATCCGAAGCAACAACCAGACAATCCTCAGGGCTTTTAACAGCCTTCGGAGAGAAGTCTGGGGAGGCTGGCCAGCAGCTGAATCAGACCTGAGTTTTTTGGCCTTTTTCTTAGCTGGTGGCTGACTGTCAAGGATGGGAAGACTCTGCAACAGCATCTTGCGCCAACAACTTTAAATACTGTATTTTTAGGCAAACAGACAAGGAGGAGAAAAGACTACGTAGGGTCTTGGAGACAAACACCTGGCAAACGGAACCCTGCATACAGTTGTGAGAAGCACCCAAACAGAAAATGCTGTTTGTGACCATCTTTATGGGAAATTTGCCTCCCAGTCTGACATTTTCCCTTTCTCGTTGACATGTAAACCAACACTACAAAATGAGAGAGAAGAAAAGAAAGAACCCCAAAGGGGCGCTTATCTAAAAACAGCTTGGTCACCAGCACAGAACAACATTCAGAATGACATTCAATGATAGCGTTCGGACTGGGGTGTGTGCATCCACACATCACCTTTATGCCTTACTCCCTGCACGAGAAGTATGCATGAGATGCAAAACGCATGTATGTAAACTCTAAATGTAATGGTATACTGGCCAGATTTAGGCTATTCTTGGTAGGAGATCCCTTAAATAAGGAATACTGCGCATATGGAAGGACATCATGATCTCCAAGACTCTTGAGGAACTCTCCATCTGTAATTTGATTCTTCTTAAGATTGCCCTGAAATATTGATACAAAAAGAGAATCTTAGCTGAAAAAAAGGAATGACCTTTGCTGTTCAATGTCCTGAAGTGCCCCTAGGAACCGAACTTGTCTCAGTGGAACAAGGTATGACTTTGGAAGGTTCAAAGAAAGCTCCAGGGAGTGGAAAAAGGTCAGGTAATGTCAAAAGCCTCTTGGATCTCCTTCAAGGACACTGCCTAGATAAGGCAATCATCCAGTTATGGGTAAATGTGAACACCTTTTGTACTGCAAAAGGCAATTACTGTAGCCATGTACCTTTAAAATCCCTGGTTAAAGAAAAGGACACAAAAAGGCACTCTGGCAGGGTGAATCCTTTGTTTCAAAATCAAGAAACTGTCTGTCCACACTAGTTATAGGGATGTGAAGGTAGATATCAAAGTCCAGGATGAGAATGAAAGATGGAAGGAGTAAAGGTAGAAATATGCAAGTTCAGCATTTTGAACACTAGAACTATTCAAACTGGAAATATAAAAAATGGACTTCCATGTTCCTCCTTTACTTGGGACTGGGAGCAGTCTAGAATAAAAATCCCATTCCATCATCTTATTTTTTACCACCTTTATACATCCCCTGGGCTAGCAAATCTTTTAGTAGGGGGTGGGAGGAGGAGGTGGATCCTTAGGAATCTGTGGAATGATTGAAAATGTTGGTTTTCTTTACAAACACAGTCTGGACACCTGCTTTAACATTTTCAGGATAGACAGGTTCTATGTAATGATGGCCTCTCTGTGTTTCACAGAAAAGGCTCATCTGCCTCCTCTCTTTAAAGTGGGATTATGGCAGGGCAAGACAGGTGAAGAGTGCAGGTGGGCTGGGAAGAGGAGTTAGCTTAATGGAGTCATGGCTATAGGAGGGTCGTAGCCCTATGGGCCCCAAGACTTACATCTCTAATCCAGTTGCCATTTTTGCTCACAGTGGCCTTTCTTTCCCTTTTGTGATATGTCCTTATTCCACTTTGTGGTGTACTTTGTAACAGACCTAGGAGCAGAGGAATGGAAACTATCCTCGACTGAATGCAGTTTTCCTCCTACTTCCTCCTGTGTTTCTTAAAGACAGTCTCTGAAAGGGGTCCAAAATGAATCTCCTTTTTTTTGGGGGGGGGGGGCTTATCCTCAATCCCCTCTGCCTTTTGTCTCAGCTGGGTAAAAGGAGGTACTCTGAGGTTCACAACTGATGGCACCAAAAGCCTGAGCAGTTGAAGTTCAAGTTTCAAGTTTTCTTTTCAAACCAGCTGATTCAGCTCAACCTTTTAATGAAAAAAATGGTCTCCCAGGATACAGTCACATTAGTTCATCTGCTGGGATCGAAGACACCCAATGCTGGATCAAGCCACAGGATTCTTATTTAGGTGTTTGTAGGAGAAACAGACCCTAAAGAAATGGTCTTTGTAAGGGCAGGGTGCTGGAATGTACTACTAAATGTATTGTCCAGGACTTAGAGAGTGGAGGTATATCAAATATTTGGTCTCAGTCAGAAAATTCCTGCACCTAATCTGTGCTTCGCAGAATGCACTGGCCTCCTATTTAAAGACCGCCTTAATTTTGTGATGGATATCTGCAAATGAGATGTATTCTGGAAGTAAAGAAGACAACAGGGTGCTTACGGCATCTGACTCGATAACAGAAAGGAGACATTTGGTCAGCAAATGTCAATTCTTTCACTGCTAAGTCTGAGATATGCAAAGCCCCCTAAAGATAACACTCCCATCTCCTTTTTGGAAAAAGGGTACCCTGGCACTGAAAGATCCTTATAATTGCACATCCTCCTGCATAAGGGAGGTCCTTCCACAGACCCAGGTAATTAAAGAACCATAAGTCTGATCATTTTTACATGAAAAGCCATGGAAAGACTTATCATGGAACTAATCAATCAGTACACAGGGAAGCTCTAAACACTGGACCTGTCTCTGTTTGGATTCATCAAGGGTAAGTCATGCATACTCAACCTGGTGGATTTTTTTGAAAAGGTCACTAAAGCAGTAACTGAAGAAAAAGCAGTACCCACCACATACCTCAACCTGGCCAAACTTTTGACAACTACCCACTCAGGCACAGTAGAAAAATCAAATAAACTGGGAATAACCCCCACTTTCACCTACTGGATTGCCAACTGGCTCACAGACAGGACACAGGAAATCAATACTCGGTCTATGGATCTAAACATCATCTGCCACATTCACAGAACGGTTTGGAGGGACAGCTACATTTCACAGAGGATATCGCTGTTCTGGAACAGACTCCCTTATCCACATAAAACAAACACAGTTCATTCCTGTTCATATTCAAGCACAACTTAAATATATGGATGGAAAACAGAAAATTTACCCCAAGACTACTCCCTGAACTACTCATGGACACAGGCAAATCTTAAATGCTTTATCCCATGAATGGGTCCCCTCAAATTATCTATGGTGTGATCCCAGTTATTCTTAAGAGTAATACATAATTATTGAATATGGGATGGGTAAAACCAATCTATATCAAATGAAATAGGTTATTTTGAGCACAAAATGGGAAACAGGCTAGGCTTTAAATGACCAGCAAGGGCAGCTAGCCTAGTACTTATCTATGAACCTACTGGCTGGACTTCAGAAACACCATTAAGTTCTTAGCCAACATGAACAGATCCTGTGGAAGTAGTCTGACAGAGGGAAGGCCTAACTCAAGTTCATGCTGAGAAAAGCTACTTGTCATCCATTTTGGTTTGAGTGTTTTTAGCCCATATTTTTGTGTTTGGTCTACCCTTGGTTCACAAGTGGACTACTGAAACCATTCTCATTTGATCTCATGCACTAACAACATGGATATACTGCCCTCCCTTGCACTGATGACCACACAGGTACTGAATGGAGAAGAACTTGGAATGGTCATATCAATTCACAGCAACAGAGTTTCAGGGAGTGAGGACATGCTCCAAGGAGGACAGCACGGTGACCTACAAAGGGATCACACCAGAGGTTTCAGCTACGACAGATGCTGGATACTGGAGCTTTAAGGGGTCCTCACCAAAAATCAGTGTCTTCCAGCCTAGGGGGACCTATCATATTCTGATGCAGTGTCAGCCTTCTGAACTTTATTCTCTTAAATATTACTCGAGTGTTTTTCTTTTGTCCCTGGTGGAAGGAAGATAAGCTAGAGAGAAAGATGGCAGACTGACAAGAGATCTGCACCCTCTTCCCACACAAATACTTCTGGAAAGATTCTAACCTGCACTTTAAGCTCCTTCTAAAATGACACACACCAGAAACAACTGGACACATGGCTCCAAACCAGGCTACCAAAAAAAAAATTATGGAACTTATTGTGAGGGTATGTTTCCCCCATCTAAAAGAATTACTTATTTTAGAAACATATCTATAACTTACAGTAACAAAGCACATTAAAACATAAAAGAGTAATAAGAAATTTTCCCCCACTGGAGCAATTTTCTACATCCCTAGAAACCGGCCAAACCAACAGACTGAAACAGAGCTGAAGAATTGTGCTCTTCAATGAACTACAATAAGACAGCTCTGAAGATGGTAATGGCGGATGTCCCTTTATAACACCAATGACGTGATGACCATGTGAAAGTCAAGCCAACCATCAGGCTTTAGCAGGCAAGGATTCCAAGAGTCAATACTGCAACAATGAATGGTACAATTATGATCAGGAGGCAACTCATCCTGCTACTAAGAAAAGTCAGGGAGCTTAAAAGACGGTGATTCTTCCCTGTCAGCATGCTAGGAATACCCTCAAGGAGAATCCCTCAGATGGTGCAGGCCAATGGAAACTGGTGTTTGGTTTGCAGGACATGATTACTTTACCCAAGGCCCGTGACTGTATGTTAGCTAGTCTGACAGTATGCCTCCGAAGGAGTATGGCTAAGCAGGGACACAAGTTACAGGCCACAAGACCTGAGGTGTACAAACCAACATCTCTCTCTCTGAGTAGTGCCAGAGTCACCAACCCCTCACACATTCTGCTTACTAGAAGATTTTTTTTTTGTTTTTGTCTTTTTTTTTAAAATAGCTTAACATAGAAAGATCCCTCTCTCCACTGAAGCATCACGTGTCAGGGCCAAGGTTATTAGTATGTTGTATTAGACATGCTCATTCGAGTTTCTGTCCATCCTATAGTACAATTTCCTGGCTAAGCAGTGTTCAAAATCAGAACTGTAGCACTACTCACCAAGATAAAAAGGACTAAGACGACAGAATTTTTTGGTATGATTTGTCTCCTGCAGGCAAAATTTTTAAGTAAAGTTCTGCAAATGTAATGGAACTCAAAACAAAACATTCTAATACATCAAAATTTAAATATTACACATATTGAAATAAATGCTCACATTTCAACCTTGCTATTAATAACAAGACTCCCAAGACCTACTTATCATTTTGAAAGTTGCCTGGAAAGGACAAAAAGGCAGATGGAGTGACGACTGATCACTCCTTGGGAGTAAAGGGGGGGGGGGTTAAAAACTGAATCGGCTGCTCAACATTTTTAGCCACAAGTCAAAACTTGTCTCAGACTAGGGAAGGAGACCAGTCCTGCATTGGGGATGGTTAAAATATCTTGAAGTAAGACGAGAATGTTGAGAGATGCTTGTGGACAATTCCCATGAATAAGGAATTATACTGCAGCAATAATTCCTACACAGTATACAACCAAACTTGCTTTATGAAAATCAATTAAGGGCAATTTGCAAGGAAGTAATGTTTTAAGGCATTTTCCTTATGAAAGTACTGCTACACATCTGTAATTACCTGATGTTTTATTGGAAATGTGTACTTCACCCAAGTGGCCTGCTGCATGGTTTCTTCCTCTTCCTGTTTTCTCTCTCTCTTCTTGACTTTCTCTTTTTCTTCTCTTTCAAATGCTGTCATCCTAAGCAACCTAGCGAAAACAAAGATTTATCTTCTAGAGTACCTCCATGATAGTTTAAAAAATTAAACTAGCTCTGATAGGATATACTAAACAAGTCTACATGTGTACAAGTATTTCATGTTTTATATAGCCATATGTACATATACCTATCTGTACATACACAAATACACACACACACACACGATCCAAATAAAGAAACCGAGTCAGAGATGTATTTATGAAAAGAACAACCAGAAAGTATTCAAGACAACAGCAAAGGATCACAGTGGGCTGTTACACAGAAAGAGTAGTACAAAAGTCCTAACAGTGGTCTTAAAGAGAGAAGGACATTAGCATGTACTTCATAATATACAAAGCTGGTACTAAACATTTTTTTTAATATTTTTTGGCTCCTGATCCCTTATGACCAGCAAGACACCCCCCTCCCCCATTCACAGACTTACAGGTTTCCTGGATACAAATTTATCCTTCATTCCTTGTCTCTCAAAGCTAGAAGACACAAACTGCAAAAGGCAAAAAAAGTGCAGTTGTGCAAGAACTTACCATAATGGTAGATGTTCAAACAGATCACTGTTGCTGACTACTGGGAAATATCCTACTAAGGATACTGTACATCCTGCAAGTTTATAAAAGATTGGGCACCTTCCTCTCATATCACACAATCTGACCTACAACCTATCCCATTTTTTTAAACACTTTTATTGAATCATCACTTGTTACATAGGCAAATTTACATTTATACAAAATGATTCAATCTGTATTAAGAAATTAACATTAAAAATATTATACTTCACATATATTGCTATAAATCATATAACCTAACCAAAATTACATAACTTATTCAATTCCTGCCCCTTTTTTTCAACAAGAAACATCTTCATTAAACCATCACTTACAATATAAGCAATCACACATTTATATAAATGAAAATAAATCACAGACAATCGTAGTTGCAAGCATTTTACATCACAAACCATACTGACACACTCCCAGATGCAAATATTATACATCACTTATAATCTACCCAATCATTTTCAGTCAAACATTACATAGCTCATTTAATTCCTGTCTTCTTTTAAACCTCATTCCTCCCTTCTGTGCAATGTTCCCACAATTCCCATTTTTTCCTATGTAGTTTGCACCTACCCTTTTCTAATGATCTCAGTTCCAGTTGTTTTACCTGTTACTATATTCGCTACTTCTAGTACAGTTGCTTTAGTCACTGATTTCCATTTTCTAGTAATTGCTTTTTTTGGCAGCTGCCATCATCAGACAAAGCATTGCCTTACCATGTCTAGACAATTCTGATTCTGTATCACACCTAAAAAAATCATCTCCCTTGTCACGCTAATACGTCCACCCAGCATCTCCAACAGTGCATCCCACAGGGAAACCTTAAAGTCCGTCAACCCATCGCACTCCCAGAAAATATGGTCCCAAGTACCTCTTTCTTCCCTGTCACATCTCCAACATTTGCTGTCTACCTGAGGAAAACTTCTCTAGAGTCTACGCGGGGTATAAAAATAGCTATGTAAACATTTCCAAGCAAAAATCCTACTGTTATCCAATCTCTCTTCTCAATCCTTTCTAAGCTCCTCTGAATGATTCTTACACTTATCATGCAATATTTTATATGCTCTACTACTACTTCTTTTGGCTGTTCCCGGTTAGGGGTCGCCACAGTGGATCACCTGTCCGCTCATGATTGGCAGTGGAGTTTTACAGTGTCGAATTGCCAGCCCGGCGCCCAACCTTCCACAGAAGGCACGCACTCACCCCTAGGGCCATTTCTAGATTCTACTAAAAATTCTACCAGTGCTGGTCTTTCATTTAGGACCCCCCTATTTCTTTCTCTTTACCTATACTCTGATAGCAATCAAGGGAATCTCTAACCTGCAGTCCAAATAAATTCTTGGCCGCTTCCCATTCTATTACCTTTCCCTCTCTAGTTACTTGCTCCCAATACATTGGTTCCATTGCCAGTTTCTCCAATAAATTTCAGCCCCCTATTACCTATATCCGTAATTGTAGTCATCCACATCAACAGAATCTCATTTCTCCCTTGCCGTCTTGGCTTAGTTCTTAGAATACTTTCTGCTACTTTATGGATGTAATATTCTTTATGATTATTTTATTCTTCTTCTTAAAGGCCTGCATCCAAAATCTCAGTCTCGTCTTGTTTCTTGAGCTTCCCCCTTGTCTCAACATCATCCCTTTCCACTTTGAATTACAGTTTTTTGCTTGTGCTATATATATTGGAGCCTTAAACGTGTACCTCTGAACTACCCCTTCAAACTGGGTAATCCCAATCTGCCCTGTTCTACCAGAAGAATCAGCTAATCCCACTTGACTCTTGCCATCTTCCCCTCCCAGATAAAGTCCTTCAGCTCTTTATTAATTGCTATCCACAACTTCTCCTCTGGTTGATAGAAATGTGTCTCACCTGTGTATAAGACTAAATGGACTAAAAACATTCTGACTGCTAGTATCTTAGTATCCATATAACAAAACTTCCATTTTCTCAGTTTTTGTATCATCATTTTAGTCTCTTCCCGCACATCCTTACCTGCCACACCAGAATCATTTTTAATCTGTACCCCTAAATACTTAATTTTGTCATGTCCCCATAAAAGCAGATATTGCTGAATCAATTTGTGTGTGGGTACATAATTTACAGCTATTCCCCTTGCTTTAGCTTTATTAATTTTGTATCCCGAAAAGATCTGAAACTGTCTCAAAATATTCCACAACAGTGTAAAGTCTCTCTCTGTTTTTTTTCAGGTATAAAATACTATCATCTTCAAATAGAGCCAACTTTTCTTGACTACCATACCAATTATATCCTTGAATTTCTAAGTCCCTTATTTTCTTTGCCAGTGGTACTAAATATAATGCAAATAACAAAGGGGAAAGAGGACACCCCTGACTAGTTCCTCTGCTCAACCAGAAATTATCGGAGAGGATCACACCCACTTTAATTTTCACCTCCGATCCCTCATATATCCTCCTAATCAACCTTATTATTTTTTTCAGGAAATACAAAAGCTTCCATTGCTCTGCTCATAAATTCCCAGCTTACTCTGGTCAAATGCTTTCTCTACATCAAGGCCTACCAACAACAATGGTATTTTCATACATTCTGCTTCCATATGGATCATCAATATTCTGTTAATTTTGTCAAATGTTTGCCTCCCCACCCTACAACTTATTCACGAGACTATGTGCTAGTACATAAGGAATTTACAGGTGCAAAAATCCTCAGAGATTTCTTGCCACATGGAAGTATTTGTCTGATGTTAGTACTCCAGGAAAAGGGTCTCAGATATACAGAAATAAAGAAGGGACAGAGTACACAAGCGTCCAGCTCTGCCAAAGGAAGACTGTAATGAAAAATGGGTAAGGAGGGAAGGTGCATGTACTGCAAAAGAAAATCAATTCAATCAGCAACTGTCATGCCAAGTTCTTAAATTGTTTTATGTTCTTCATTAGATCTCTGCAGCAGTATTGTTGACAACTGGGAAGATTAACAAAGCTTTTATGTTGACCGAGAGGAGTTTTGATGTATGAAGTTTGGCCCAGTATCCACTGCAGAAATAATATGGGAAAACTAGCTCTAGCTCTAAAGAAAGCATTAATCTTATAACGCTGTCTGGGCCAAAAAGGGAGTCACCAGCAACATTTATGGACTGCCCTTCTGAATCTTCAAAGGACCTCTTGAATGAGTGGAAAAGGAGGGAAGGCATACATTAATTTCCTTTTCCAAGAGAATGATAAGGGGTCCATTTCCAATGTTTCCAAGCACAGAACTCTCTAACAGAAGAGTTTGAACTGTGTGTTCATAATGGAGACAGAGAGCTATCTGGGAAGTTCCAATCTTATTGACATTGTGGAGGAAGACATCTCTGTTCAGCATCCATTCATGAGGATCTGTCTTGGATCTGACATTGACTTCATCTCTCTTGGAATCTAAGTTGCTTGGAGAAAGATATTGTGGCAAAAAGCAATGCCCCAAACTGCCATGGTCAGCCTTCAAAGATGCTAAGACTTCATACCCTCCTTGCTTACTTAATTAAAGCATGACTGTGGTATTATCTGTAAGGACTTGCAAAGTTTTTGTGGAGCAGAGATGATGGCGAGTCTGTAAAGCAAAGATGAAGGTTTTCATTTCCTTTACATTTATTGCCTGAACCTGTCAACTTTCATAAACATTTAAAGAAGCTCTGTCAGCTAGGTGCAAAGCATCTGTTGAGATTTTTTTTTGTGGAGAGAAGGAACTAGAAAGGGAAGAACGGGAACACCTGAACAGTGTTGTTAACTGGTTTACCCACAAATGGAGCTTTTTATTCACAAAAGGTATGGTATGGTAATGTTGTGCCCAAACTTGACTTCCTCATATAAAGTCTGGTAAAGAGAATAATCTGTATTGTCAATGCCATGTACACCAGCACTCTCAGAATATCTCTTGCAGAGGTCATTTCCAGATTTCAGGGGGACAAAAGTACAAGGCCGAAACTCTTTTCCCCAAGGGAGAAAAGCCATCATGCAGGAAGTATCACTCTTGGAGCTATAGAAAGACCAAGCTGCAAGGCAGAAAATTGAAAATTATACCACAAAGCACATCTTCCATTTTTTTAAACACCTTTACTAAATTATCACTTATGACATAGAAAACAGAAAACTAATCATATTAACATTTGGAATTCATGCATTATACGTTACATATATATTCTTCCTTTTTAACAATTATTCTCCCCAACACTACATGAATTTGCTCAATTCCTACCTACACTCAAACATCACTCCTCCTCTTGAATACAATTTTGCATGTATTTCCACAGATTCCATTTATTTCTATGTAATCTGCTCTCTCTGTTTTCTAAAGATAGCACCATTAGTTCTTTTACATTCTTTCCAACATTCAGTACTTCAATTACAGTTGGTTTAGGTTTTAGATTTTCTATTAACTTCAACTGAGATCCTATGTTCTAGCTCAAAAGAATAATTTCCTTGGTTACAGTCATTTGCTTGGCAACATTTCTGACAAAGTACTCTTCACATAATTTTTTAAAACTGCCAACCTGCTACAATCTGAAAAACATGCTCAGTTGTCTCTTTTCCATCACATCTCCAGTATTTCCTATCTACCAGACAAAAATTCCCTGAAGCCTACATTAGAGTATAAAAATACTTATGTGAACCCTTCCAAATAGAAATCATTCTGAACTTTGTTGTATACTTGAGAAGCATATAGATGGTCTTCCATTGTTCCTTTGGAAAGTGCCTTTCAGTCCTTCTTCCCAATCTTTTCTAACCTCATCTGACTGATTCTTATAGTTATCATGCAATATTCTGAATACCCTACAAATTGTCCCCTTTTTAATGGTAGTTTCTGTTCTAGGCTTGACCAAAAACTCTAGCACAGCTTTTCTTTCACTTAGCACTCTCCTTTACTTTTCTCTTTGCCTAGACTCTATCATCAATCCCTTGCAGGGAAGACAGTTTCAATCCTGCAATTCAAACTTCTGCTTGGCTTCATTCCACTCTATTACGTTTCCCCCTCTAGTTATTTGCTCCCAATATCTTGCTTCCTTTGCCAATTTCTCCAACAAATTCCAGCCTCCTTTTGCCCATTTCCTATAAACTCATTTGCAGTCATCCCTAATGGCAAAATTCTCATGTCAGCTTAGTTCTTGGAATACTTTTTGCAACTTTACAAATATAATATTCTGTACAGTTTCTATTATTTACCTAAGGATCTGCATCCAAAATCCTACTCTCTCCGTATTTCTCATACTTCTCCTTTTTCATCATCAAGCCTTTCCACACTGATTTATAACCTTTTGTTTACATTACAGATATGAGCCTTAACTGCATATCTCTAAATTATCCATGCAAATCAGGCAATTTTAAACCACCATGTTCTATGGGGAGGATCAATTTATCACAATTAATTCTTGCCTTCACCTCCAGCTACATAAATTCCTTCAACTCTATTAAATATCCACAACGGCTTTCATGATTAATAAAAATATGCCTATACAGTATATAAAACTAAAAGAACTAAAAATGTTTTCTCTACTTGTAGTTTCCTCTCCATACCTTAAATCAAGTACTTACAGTTTTTCAGTTTTTGCATTATCTTTTGTTTACTCTTCCCATACATCTTTAGTTGTCATATCAGAATATTTTTTAAACCATAAACCTAAATACCTCATCTTAACACATCTCCATCAATATGGGTACTGCTGAACCAACTCATGCACAGGTACATAGATTACTGCTAAAGCCACTGTTTTATCTTCATTAATTTATTTATCCTGAAAAGATTTGAAACGGTCTCAAAATATTCCAGAGCACCAAAATGCTCTTTTCTGGGTTTATTAAATAAAAAATAATATTACCTGCAAATAAATCTAACTTTTCTTGACTGCCATTACAATTATATTCTTGAATTTGTGAATTCCTCATTTTCTTTGCCAATTACTCTAAATATAAAGCAAATAAAGGAGAAAAGGATATCCCTGCCTTGTTTATTTCTTAACTTGGTGGAGAGGAACTCTTTCAACTTAATTCCTACTTCTGACTCTTCATATATCCTTCTAATTGCTGCTATCTTCCGTCAGGTAATGCAAATGTTTTCATTATCCCACACAAAATCCCAGCTGACTCTACTGAATGTTTTCACTGCATCAAGATGCAACAACAGTAGTGTTTTCTTACATTCGGCCCCCTCTAGATTATTATTGCTCTACTGAAATGGGTCAAGATGAAGCTGGTTCTGAAAGGTCTTTACCCTCTTTTAGTAATACCTCCTCCACAGCTTTTTTCCAAGATGCTGTTGTCTCCTCACCCTTTTTAAAACACTTAAAAAAACTTTCCACATCTTTAGCACTTTTCCCTCTTCTACACTTCCATGTGAATACTGTCTGTTCCTAGAGACTTCCCTGCTGATTGACTACACAATCACCATTTTTCTAATATCGCTTCCTATCTTAGCTGGTAATTGTTCAGCCTCACCTTCCCCTAACCTTGGCATAAGTCTTCAATAAAAGCACATATAGAAATATTTATGGGTTTCCATACTCATATGCTTTATACAAATTTTCATAAAATTTCTCTAAAACCGCTACAGAAACTTATCAAGAAATAGGTGCTCAACAGCAGCCTTTCTAAACTCATGCATATTATCCAAATACTCCCTTATTTTTCCTTTAGCACTCTGCAGTTGTTTCTCTTTCTTTTCTGTCAAATTCCCCTTATTCTGCAAATACCCAAAGCACAACATCTTATGAACTTTCAGTGATTTGGATGGATAGGAATGTGAGTATAAGTATCCTTCAGATGCACAAATAACCAAATAAGCCTGTAGAAAAATTAAAGTAAGCTTTGGCGAGATAATATCTTGAATTCTGGGATTTTTAGAAACGTATTTATGGTGAATAAGTCCAAAATGGGTCTCTGTGTTCCTTATTTTCTTGATACAAGAAACAGCCTGGAATAAAAGCCTTTTCCTTTTTATTAAGCATGGACTCATTCTATCATCCACAAATGGAATAACTCTAGTAAGATAGGAAGAAGCAGGTGGTTTTGGCTTGGGAGTAAATTGCGAGATGCCAGAGGGAACCAGACGGGAATTCTAGATAATGCTGTACCCATTCTGAATGATGTTCAGTACCCTAGGTGTTTGAAGTTATCATTCTTCAAAGGTGAAGGCACTGAGAAAATCTTCTTGTAAGAATGACAGAGGGTTGGCTGAGGTGAGGGGAAGTGGGTCAGGAGGAGGAGGTAATTTTAAGGTAGAGCTTTTGTTACCAATTTTTCTAAGATAATTTCTTTCCTTTCTGCTGGGATTTCTGGATTTTATGGAAAAATGGACATGGTTTGGAGGGACAGTTTGTATGGGGAAGAGAAAACACCGTTTGAAATCTTGTATAATTCTCATTTTCTTGCACTTTTTGGACAATTTCAGAAGTGGCTGGTCCTACAGATTGTCCTTGCTGAGACTAACATCCAAAAGCTTAGCCTTATCTGACAAGGACTGATGACAAAGCCAGGCATACCTTCCAAGAACAGATTCAGTAGCAGCTGCTCTGAAACAGGCATGAACAGCACTGCAGCCACATTTCATGAATGTATTCCTTATTTGTGTAGCTGGATTGAACATATTCTGTAAAGCATTCTTAGAGTCAGTGACGTCATAAATAATGTTATTCAAGACATCAAAAATAGTCAAGTGTTTAGACGGATGGATTTGGCAATTTACAGCATGAAAAGGAAGAGTGACAGAGGTGTGCACATTCTTGATGTACCCATTTACTGCCCTACTGTCTTTACCATTTTGTAGAGCATTAGCAGACAGCAAAATATGCAGGCCTTAGTAGATTCCACTATCAAGGTTGAGTCAGAGAAGGGATTCGTATACGGTTATGTGTGTGAATTTGGCATTTGTAAAATCTTTTAGGAGCAGCAGCTGACTGGGACTCAGGTGCTAGAGATGCAGGCAAAAAGGAATCTTGCAAGGCATGTCACACAGGATGAACTGAAGATTTAGAGATGTCCAAATTCAATAACTCGTATTATCTTTTTTAAATGTATGAATCTTGTTTCCCTTCCCAACTGAAATGTTGCATTACTTTCAAAACAGTGTCACCAAAAGATAATTCTTCCAAATTATAATCAGGAGACACAAGTTCACAGCTGTATACTAGGCTAATGATCACTAGGGCTCTTAAAAGCCTAACCATGCAATCCAAATGTGACCCACAAATCTGATTTATAAAGGGGGTGGTTTAGTGACTGTCACTGTCCATCAGACACATAGGTGCCAGACCATGGGTGAATTTCCAATTACCCATTAATTGGTCCAAGCTGTGCTTAAACTGGGTTAGGAAAAAACTCTGCTTATAGGTTATAAAGAACGTATCTGAAGAGCTGATCCATATGTCCTATCAGCAGCAGCATACATATGCAGAACTATCGATCCATTCCACATCTTTGAATATATCATATATGTGGAAGTAGGATTTGAACCCATGTCAGTGGATATTTAGACAAATAAATGCTAAACACATAACCAGTGTTCCACAACTTCAGTTAACCAATGCACCACAACTTTGTCTGACTCAAATCCTGTAGGAGATTTAATCCGGAAAAAGCCAAACACTAAAATTCTGTAGGAGAATTAATCTGGAAAAAGCCAAAAACAGAATCTGACGATTCCTCACTTTCAAAACAGGAGTGTCTCTTCCCTTTCTAAGGAGTGAAATAAGGGGAGTAAAGGAAAAACTAAGGTGCCTTCAGAGATAATAAGGTTTTAAAAGGTCTCTGGAAATAGGTGTACCACTACTGTTGCAGAGAAGAATAAAGAATCACTGGACAGGAAAAGTACAGTTGTGTACCTACCATAAATGTAGATGTTAGAGTGTATTCACTGTTGCAGTCATTACAATTTGGTTATCCTGCTGGCAGGCTACCTGCAGTCGGCCTGAATTCCAAAGTCTAGGTCCGGTGTCGGTTGCTGTCGCCTCCTCCCTGACGTCAGTGCGCCAGGGGTATAAAAGATGCAGCCAACGCCAATTTCTTCAGTTTTTCTTGCCCCAGATGTCAGGTGCCCCTAAAATGGTAGGCTAAATTATGCCAATAAGCATGCATGCACAAAAAACAACTTTTCCTTCATCTACAAGCAAATACACCACATAGGTTGTAGAGAATAGAGAAGTACAGATAAGTCCCAGTAAGGGAAAAAGGGGGATGGTGGACTGCAACAGTGAATACACTCGAACATCTACATTTATGGTAGGTACACAACTGTACTGTGTTCATCGTGTTTCACTGTTGCAGTCATTACAATTGGGTTGAATCCCAAAGCTAAGGTTGGGAGGCTGGTGCTAAGTAGGATTAGGAGAGGCTATCAGGCCCTGCAGAACTGCAGTGGCAAATCCTGCCCTGGATTTAGAGTAGAGAGGTAAATGATAGTGCTTTGTAAAAGTATGCCCTGAACTCCAAGCTGCAGCCTCTAAGATGTCTTTGGCTGGTACTCCTCTGAGGAAGGCTGCTGAAGTGGCTGCTGCTCTGGTTGAATGTGGCCTAATGCCCTTAGGCACTCATTTGCCATGTTGTGAATAGCAGAAACTAATGCAATGACCTATCCACTTTGAAATAGTCTGCTTTGAGATAGGCTTTCCTTGTGATCCTGCAGAATATGCCACTAGAAGTTGTTCGGTCTTTCTGAAAGCTTTGGTTCTGTCCAAGTAGAAGCGTCCAAATGTCCAAAGAATGCAGAATTCGCTCACCCTTATTCTGTGGGTTTGGATAAAAGGTAGGCAAATGAATTGTTTGGTTAAGGACCACACTGGACACTACTTTAGGCATAAATATAGGGTTTGTGCACAGAGAAACCCTGTCAGGATGGAAAATAAAATGTTCCACAGCCATGAGTGCCTGTAACTCTGAGACTCGTTTAGCAGAGGTTATTGCTAGGAGCAGAGCTGTTTTCCAGGATAGGAATTTAATATCAGCTGCAGAGGCTGGTTCAAACGGAGGCAGTGTGAGTTTTTCCAAGACATAGTTGAGGTCCCATGCAGGTATTGGTGCTCTCCTTGGGGGTCTTATGTTTTTGGCCCCTCTGAGGTACTGCCTTAGTAATGGATGAGAAAAAATAGGTGGTTCTGTATTGTAATGAGCTGAAATGGCAGAGGCATGAATTTTAATTGATGAAAAAGAAAGGCCTTTATCAAGCATCTCAGTTAAGTATTGCAAAATCTGAGGAATATTTGGAACAATCGTGTCAAAACCTTGTGCCTGGTTACAAGCACAGAATCTCTTCCATTTTTCTGCATAAGATTTTCTGGTGCTAGGCCTCCTGGCCTCCAAAATAACATCCATCACTGCTTTAGAGAGAGGTGTGCCTTGACTGGCTACATTATCCGCCATGCTGCCAGGTTTAAGGTCCTGATTTGGCTGTGCAGTATTTGACTGTCTTGTTGGGTCAATAAGTGTGGAATATGAGGTAAAGTCCAAGCTGGACATTGAGACAAGCTCTTTAGAATTGGGTACCAGTGCTGGCGGGGCCAGTCTGGGGCAATCAGTATCATTTTTGGTTTCTCTTGTCTGACCTTGAGGAGTACCTTGGGGAGGAGAGGGAGAGGAGGAAAGGCATATACTGTTAGGTCTTTCCAGCTGAAAGACAGAGCATCCACTTTCCATGCTTGCTTGTGATAAGTCCTTGTGCAGAATTTCTGTAGTTGGTAGTTGTGAGGAGAGGCAAATAGGTCTATGTCCGGGCATCCCCAGTTCCTTGTTATCATGGTGAAGACTTGTGGATCCAATTTCCACTCGTGGGGATCCATTAGGTTTCTGCTTAGTTCGTCTGCCAGAGTATTTGTCCTTCCTGGCAGGAATTGTGCTTGCAGATGTACTTGGTAAGTCAATGCTGTGTCCCACAAGTTCATGGCTAGCCTGCAGAGGAGGTAGGGATGTGTGCCTCCCTGCTTGTTTATGTACCACATAACTGTAGTATTGTCCTTCCTTATCAATAGTTGTCCTGGATGAAGTAGATCTTTGAAGGCTGTCAGGGTGTTCTGAACAGCTAGCATCTCTTTTTGATTGATATGTAGATGCATTTGACTTGCGGACCATCTTCCTGCCATATGGGCCCCCCAGGCATAATCTGATGCATCTGTTGTCAATGTCTGCTTGGCTGTGGGGTAAGTGAATGGCTGTCCCGTGTTGTGGTGACAGGCTTTTGCCCACCATCGAAACTCCTGTTGCAGGCAGGGAATGAGGGTAATTATTGTTTCCAGGCTGTGGCAATGCTGAGTGCAAACACTTTTTAGATACCATTGAAGTTTCCTCATATGCAGTCTTGCATATGGAATTAGCAGACTGCAGGATGCCATGAAGCCCTAAGCCTGCAGAATTTTTCTTGCAGATAACTGGGTCTTTGTTGCCAACATTTTGAAATAAGTACCCTAGACCTGTTAGTAATATTTTTACAAACGCCAGATGCTGTAGTAGAATGTCCTTGTTCTCTGCTTGAATAAGGCAGTCATCCAAGTAAGGATATATATGTATTCCTCTTTGTCTGCAAAAAGCAATCACTGGTGCCAGGCATTTTGTGAAGACCCTGGGCGCAGTAGATAAGCCAAAGGGCATTGCAGAGAATTGGTAATGCATTGAGCCAGCTATAAATCTGAGGTATCTTCTGCATGATTGTCTGACTGGGACATGCAGGTAATGCCTCTTTTAGGTCTAAAGCCACAAGCCAAGCCCTCTTGCCCAGCATGGGCAGAAGCTGCTGCAGTGTTAACATTTTGAATTTTGGGATATCCAGAAATGTGTTTAGGATAGACAGGTCCAGTATTGGTCTCCAGGCTTTGTCCTTTCTGGGCACCAAGAATAGCCTTGAGTAGAATCCTAGTCCCTGCTCTTGCTGTGGTACCAACTGAATAGCTCTCATGTCCATGAAGGATGAAACTTGTTTTTGTGCCTCTGCCCATTGATTGCGTGGTAGATCTGGCATACCGTTTGGCCTTGGCAGGGTGTGAAAGTGGAACCTGTAGCCTTGTGATACGATATTTAGGACCCATTTGACCTGGGTGATCTTGTGCCAATTTTGTGAAAAAAGTGCTAGTTTTCCCCCCAAAGGGGCCGCCAGAAGATAAGTGCTTGGTGCTGGCAGGGGAAAGTCATTGAGACGGTTTCCTGTATGGCTGTGATTTTTCCTCTCCGCTTTTGGAGTTAGAAGCACCCCATTGTTTAGGCCTGTATGAGCCTTGCGGCTGTGATCTGCCTCTGGGGCGTCTGTATAGGTTCATAGGTTGGTACTAGGCTATCGGCCCTAAGGCCTATGCAAGCCTAGCCATAACAATTGCCTGGAAATTTTTTCCCACAATATTTACTTCTCTGGGTCCCTGTCTAGCAGGGCGACTGATATGATCCCCGGGGTGAATTTCCTATCTCCCATCCAATCATCAAGGTTCCTTTTGAAGAGGGCCAATGAAGTGCTCTGCTTGACATGTATGGGCAGTCTATTCCAGAGTATGGGGAGTCTCTGGGTCAGGAACCTATCCCTCCAGCAAGTTTTGTTCATTGTGATGATAAAGTTTAGATCCCTGGAGCGTGTGACTATGAGGGATTGGGATTTCTTTAAGTGGAGCATGTCCAACAGCTCAGGGTTTGACATGGCCTTGTATGTTAAGCAGAGATCGCCTCTGAGTAGACGATATGAAGGAGTATAGCTGGAGTTTTCTTTAGACAGTCAGCATATGGCATCTGCTTTTGGCTGTGTTTCTTTTAGTGAGGTATTTCTGTGGCCTTTCCAGCTGTTGCAGATGTCTTGTGAGCTACATACCAAATGGGGCATTATACTCTATAATGGGTCTAATGAGGGATGAGTACAGTGGGACAATGACCTCCTTTTTTCTGGATGAAAAGCCCTTAGTGATGAGGTGTGCCACGTAGAAGGATTTCCTGACTGTTGTGGCGATATGGTTATCAAAAGTGAGACCACTGTCCACTTGTGTCCCTAAGTCTCTCATCACACTTTTGATGTTTAGTGTCCTGCCACCTATGTGGTAGTTCATGGGTACATGTTTTTTTCCAAAGGGGATGACAATACATTTCTTGGCATTAAGCTTGAGCCCATGGCTCTGGCACCAGGCATCTGTTTCTGTAAGGCCTTTTTGTAGAATATCCACATCATTTGGGGATTCAATAATGGCTCCCAGTTTACAGTCATCTGCAAACTTTGTTAGCCAGAGTCCCTTAGTGTTGGCCTGTACTTCAGAGAAGTAGATGCCAAACAAGAGTGGTCCCAGGACTGAACCCTGAGGTACACCACTTGTCTGGAGCTGGATTTGGAGTTGGCTACTTTTACAGTCTGAGTTCTGTCAGTAAGCCAGTTAGCAACCCATCGAGTGACGTAGGGATTTATGCCCAGCTTACTACGTTTATCTATGATTCCAGAGTGGGGGATGGTGTCGAAGGCCTTGGCAAGGTCTAGATAGGCTGTGTGGACCTCCTTACCCTCGTCCACAGCTCTGGAGACCGATTCAAAGAAGTCAATCAGATTCAGGAGACAAGATCGGCCCTTCACAAACCCAAACTGGGTGGGGTCCAGTGTCTGGAGGTTGCCAATGTCTTTGTTTATAAGTTCCATGATAATGCGTTCCATGCCCTTGCAGATCAGGCTTGTCAGACTGATGGGACGGTAGTTCCCGGGATCCAAGGTGGATCCTCCCTTGTGGAGCGGGATAACTGTAGCTGTGCGCCACTCAGTGGGCACGAAGCCTGAGGTGAGGCTATGATTAAACATGACAGTTAGGTGGGGTGACAGTTCATTTTGTAGTTCATGTAGTACACAGCCTGGGATGTATCTGCCTCTTTGTGGCCTGTCTGACACTGGAAAGGACCAATTCTTTGTAGGCCAGTTCCTGCTAAATCTGGGAGGTTGTACCTGCAAGAAATCCTTGACTGTTTGCATAAATTTAGCTTTGTCCTCCATTTTCTTCAACACCTCTTCTGCTTTAACACCAAACAAAGCATCATGCTGTAATGGAGCATCTAATAGTTTTGCTTTGACATGATCAGGCAGATTCTGTTCTTTTAACCAAACATGCCTCCTAATGACAGAACCCGTAACTGCGGCCCTGTAGGAGGCCTCTAGAGAATCAAAACCACATTGCAAAGTATGCCTTCCTACTTGTTCAGCTGCATGCAATAAATCCTGCATTTCTTTGTTTTCTGCACATTCTGAATTTGTTAACATTTTCTGTTTAAGCAGTGACATAAGATATTGCTGCTATTTAAGCATATGAAATTGGCAATTTAAAGCTCTTACAGCCAAGGTAGCAGAAGTATAAATCTTTTTCCCCCATCTGTTCAGGGCCCTAGAATTCCTATCAGAGTGGATAGGGTTTTTTGCACTGGAAGCCTTGACCTCTTTGGGACCCTGAGAGATGGTTTCTGGGTCAGCAGCAGGGTTTTTATAAAGAAATTTATGTGAATCAGGAACCCTGTAGTATCTGTCTGGCTTAACAGGGGCTGGGGGTAAAGAGTCTGGAGATAGACTGGACTCTGAAAATACATCATCTACAATGTCTAAAACAGGTGGGATAGCAAGGGGCCTGTGCTGAGGTAATAAAAAGAAGCCTCTGAGCCTTTTCTTGGATTCTGAGTAATCTTGGCTCTCCTAGTGGAAATGCTCCCTCATAGTATGCAGAGTCTCCCCAAAAGAATAATCCTCAGGAGGAGAGGCTAAAGGGATAGATTCTTCAGCATCAGAATCCTCATAGGGAGGAATAGAATATTCCTGTTCGGAAGAGGAATCAGAGGAAATGGAAACCTGGTCTGAAGATTTGTATTCTATCTCTTGCCTAGGCCTCTTATCAGGAGGGGGATGGGAACCCCTGATCAAAGTAATTAGGTCTTCGGCCATTTTAAGCATCTGTTTTTTAGGCATGGTGGCCTGTCCAGGAGAATGCTGTACTTGTTTCTTTGTCTTTAGAACTGCTTTAGTCTTTGCCTTTGAAGCTGAAGTAGGTTTCACATATAACTGTGTAGGCCTGAAAACACCCTCAGCAGCCGGTGCCTGCTCAGCGGCTCCGGACCCATCTGAGGTAATAGTTTCCGAGTGTCCAATACCTTGAGTTTCCAGCGGCCTGGTCGGCTCCACGTGGGAGTCGGAAGCGGCCTGTGGCTCTGAGGTAGTGGGCGTCAGGGGCTGCGAAAACGCCTCACTGAGAACCGGCGACAGGCTTAGCGGGAGCCTCGTCGTCGGTTTTGGACCTCGGATGCCTGTCCTTTTCTTTTTCTTTGCGCTTTTTATAAACTCCAGTAGTCGGCTGTTCCGACGGCATTATATAATTGAATCTTCTGCCAAAGTAATGAAATGCAAAATCGCACCGACACTTAATAGTGCGTTGATTAAATCTAGCACAAAACCGACAACTAGCAACGTTGTGATCAGGGCCTAGGCAAGGAATACAGTAAGAGTGAAAATCCTTATGAGGTATTTGCTTCCCACAAGAAATACAATTATTAACTTTTTCTGACATCGGTCTGGAGCAAGAAAAAAGTTTCCCCAACGGGGTACTTAGCTTTAATGAAGACTTCGGATCTGAAATTCGAATTTGAAAATTTCAGGAGTCGGCCGACCGGCACTTGCGAACTGCTTTTGCTTCGGGCACCGCGCGGCAAGAAAGACTGAAGAAAATGGCATCGGCTGCATCTTTTATACCCCTGGCGCACTGACATCAGGGAGGAGGCGACAGCAAACGACGCCGGACCTAGACTTTGGAATTCAGGCCGACTGTGGGTAGCCTGCCAGCAGGATAACCCAATTGTAATGACTGCAACAGTGAAACACGATGAACATCAAATTTACTGTTTGGTTTCTTCTCTCTGGAGGATCTGCAGCAATGAAGAGAGATGTACACACTTGTGATGTAGTTCATTAAGGGGAGACAGTGCATCCCCTTGAATGAGAATCTGTGGTTTACCATCTGGTCCTTCATAAATAACCAGACAGTGCTTCCCACTTCACAGCCTTCCCTCTGATATGATCAGTCAGCTGGGATGTGCCTAACCCCTATGCCTTACTGGCCTTCGGAAGAGTCTCAACAGTGGTAGTGGTCAAGTAATTGGCAGCTCATCATATGCCTTGACACAAACATCCAGTTCCTTCTGAATACCAGAAAATATAGTCTCCTAAGGCTTTGTAAAGCTTTTTTTTTTTTTACACTGTGGATGAGGGACACCAGAGAGCAATGACTCTGAGGCCATCCCTCCTCTCCCTCTCTCTCGGATTCTTTAAGCCTTTTAGTCTCATGAAAAATGTTTAGTAAAGCTAAATGACTTCCAATAGTGACAAAGGATTTACAGATAGACCACTCCTTAAAATTATGTTCATGTTCTACACAAAACAAGCACTTGGTATGGCCATTCTTTTAAGAGATGTGACTACAATAGTCGTATTTCCCTCTCTTAGATGACATAAAATTGAATAATTTTCTGACAAAAGTAAAAAGAACTAATGAAACTGGCACAGGCTTTAAGGCTAACAGTGGTATATGCATAGTCTTTCTTCATGGACTGGCAGCAAGAAAGTTCTGAGGATTTTTGCTCTCACGCATCCCTTATGAACCAGCACAGAGTTTCTTGCACAGGTCATATGATGGACGTATGGAGTGAAAAGAACATGTCCAAGCTTTTGTAGTCTGGCTGGTTGTATGATGCACTTGGCGAGATACTTAGCTGTCAGCAATATTGCAACAGTATGCTAATGAATACTGCAGAAAAACATCATCTTGGGGCTTCGGGGATACTTTTCTGAAATTTCTACTACTCTTTCCTGCTGTATGGCAATTCCACTGCAATAGCTACTAGTTTGATCTTCAGTGAAAGTATGCACATTTTACAAATTCAAGATGCACATTTAACTGCAAAGTGGCCTGTATTTAAGCTCACACTCCTGTGGTGTTGTGCATACATAAAAAAAAAGTTATGTACTTACCATAACATTCTATCTGTGCTGCCATTTTCATTCTTCCACAACTGATGGGTTCAGATCCAAGCCCTTGGATCTGACTCGGCCACTGTAAAAGCTTGTGGCAACCTTGAACCCTCAAGCTTCTCCCTCACCCAGAATGCTCCAACCCCTATTACCTCAGATCTTGTTTACAGACTACAGCAAAAGAATAAAAAACTTAACTCTTATGGAAAAAATATTAAGCAGTATTGTAGCAGATAAGGGTAGCACAAAACTATATCTGGAACCATAGAATGCAAGGGGAAGACCTCAAAAAACTCACTCTATCCACTCCATCTTCCAGAAAATATCCGTTGGGGATTGGTGAGTGGGGAGTTGAGGTAAAATGAAAATGGACAACACAGATGGAACGTTATGATAAGTCCATAACTTCTTTATTTGATGTTGTCAGTTTTCATTCTGTCCTCAACTACTGGAATCCCAGGGTGGCCTCAAGGAAGGATATTCCTAAGCACCACTGAGCCAAATGATGCCCTACTTCTAGAAACCAAGTCCAGTTTGTAATGAGAGATGAAGGTGTGAGGTGAAGCCCAAGTTGCTGCTGTACAAATGTCATCCATGAAGGCCCTTGAATGAAAGGCTGAGGAAGCTGCTATCAATTTTGTTGGGTGAGCATGCAGTTGCTTAGTTAAAGGCAAGTTCAACTTACTGTAAATGAAGAAAATGCAATTAGTAGGTCATTTGGCCAGGGAAATTCTAGACACTGGCTTGCACAATTTCCTTTCAGCAAAGCTAACAACTGATCTGAATTTCTGAACTCTTTTGCTCTGTATAAATAGAAACGCAATTGCCTATATTCATCTTTTGAATGCAAACAAATATTTGCCTTTGTATAATTTAGGGAAAAAATGGTAGACTGATTAATGTTGGATTCTGATACAACTTTGGGCAAAAAAAGACGCATTCGTTGGCAATGTAACTCTATCCTTATGAAAACTTAGGTATGAAGGTTTCACTGACAAAGCCTGAATTTCTGAAATTCGTCTGGCAAAGGTAATGGCCACCAAAAATAAAGTCTTCCAAGACAGAAATTTTAGGTCGCAAGTATTTGCAGGTTTGAAGGGCGGAAGGACCACAGCTTGCAGTAAAAGAGTTAAGTCCCAAGGTGGAGAAGAATCTTTAACTGGGGGTCTCAACAGAAGTGTTCCTCAAAGAAAGGTCTTGCATAGTTTATGTGAAGCAAGGGAAGAGCCATCAAGACCAACATGGAAATTGGAAATCACTGCTAACTGAACCTTTACTATGGAAGAACTGGCCTCTTGATGAAAAAGTAATGACAAGAACTCCAGGATAGTGTGAACTGGTGCAGAAAAGGGGTCCACATTATTTTGAAGTGCCCAGTGCACAAATCTTTTCCATTTGCTAACACAAGTTTTTCTTGTAGATGGGTTGAAGGAAGATAACAGAATTCGGCAAACAGGGGAAGACAGCATAGGTTGCCTGGCTATTAATGGAAATGGAGAAGCCAAGCTGTCAACTTGAGCTTTGGAAGGTCCAGATGAATCATTTCTGTCAGGTGAGACAGCAGTTTTGGAGATTGATCGATCAACCCAGGATTGTGGATCTAATGTGGCCACAGGAAGGGAAACCAAGTTTGTCAAAGCCAAAAGGGTGCAATGGGAAAGACCTTGTTCTTCAACCTGGCAGCTCTCTGAAGGAACTTTGATATCGGAGGAATCAGTGGATATGCATACAGTAACCTGGGGGGAGCAATTGTGAGGAAGAGTATCCTTCAGTAACTCCCCCTGTGGGGGGTGAGGGCAAAGTAGCTGCTGCACTTGTTTAGGGGAGATGCAAAAAGATCACAGCAAGGCTGGTCCTATTTGTGGAAAATAATTTCCACTACTGGTTGAGGGACCACTTGTGAGGTAACAGAATGCACCTGCTCAATTTGTCTTCTAGCATGTTGGTCTTTCCCAGAATGTGTGTTGCCAAGAGAAAACGGTTGGAAGAGACTGCCTACTGCCACACCCTTAGTGCTTCTCAACATAGGGGGTATGATTTGGTTCCTCCTTGTTTGTTGATGTACCAAGCCACTGACATATTGTCTGTCTGTATTGTAATCGTTCCCAATGGGAGAGCATCTGAAAAGTCTGCAATGCTAAAAGCAATAGTCTCAACTCCAGAACACTGATATGCAAATTGGCCTTTTTGCGAGACCGCATGCCTTGGTATGTCTTTCCCAGGTAATGATCTCCCTTCCACTCCAGTTAGGAAGGATCCGTGGTCACTACGGCCTTGGGCTAAGGGACAAATAAATGGCCCTGAAGCAGCATTTCCTAATGGGTCCACCACTTCAGATCTTTCTTGCATGAGTTGGTGATTTGTATTGGAGTAGATAAAGGTAGCTGAGGTACTGACCACTGAGATGCCAACATCCACTGAACAATCCTCATGTGAAATCTGGCCAGCAGAACAAGGGGCACTGCTCTGCCACCATCGATCCCAGTGCTTGTAGGACTAGGTGAGCTGACAGAGGGGTATTGTAAAGTATCTTGTTTATTTGTGATCTTAAAAGTTTGAACACAGGAAAGAGGAAGGGAGGCTACTGTTGTTCCTTGTGCTAAGTAGCGCTCTTTTGAACTCTATAGTTTGAAATGGCTGAAGATGTGACTTTTTCAAAATTTATAGTTATTCCTAACTGCACACAAATCTGGATTACTTTTTCTCTTGCCATGATGAGTTGATGCCTGGTCGGGACAGAGATGAGCCAGTCTAAGTAAGGAAACACCTAGAATCCGTGTAGTCTCAAGTGAGCCGCTACCACTGCCATGCATTTGCTAACACTCTGGGGGCTGTGGAGAGACCAAAGGGAAGTTCTGTGAACTGGTAATGACTGGCTTCTAGCTGGAAGCATAAGAATTTCCGGCATCGTCTGTTAATTTTTATGTGATAGTCAACATCCTGGAGATCTACTGAGCACATCCAGTCATCCTTTTCCAGAAACAGAAGAATGGCTTGGAGCCATGACCATCCAGAACTCTGTCGCCGAACAAAGTTGTTCAGACTGCTGAGATCCAGAATTGGCCTCCAGTCCCCTATTTTCTCTGGCACTAAAAAGAATCTTGAGTAAGTTCTGGATCCTTTCTGTCCTTTCTGGTCTGGGGGGTACCTCTTGGATGGCTCTTTTGTTTCGCAGCTTTTGTACCTGAATGGCTGCTTTTTCCCTCTGACTGGGTGGAATATTGGGGATTTTCCTGGAATTTTGAGGTAGAAGGGAAAATGGAATTATATATCCTCTGGATACGATCCTCTGCACCCAAGTATCTTTTTGTTATTTCCATGGTGTAATAAAGACTGACGGTTTGTTTGAACGGAGTCCGTATTTGTTTATAGTTGCAGTTTCGTTTTTTCATATTTTTGTTATTTCCAGCCAGGCTCTCTGATGCAGGGACAAACAACCCCCAATTGCCTCCAGAGGGGGAACAACTGGGCCTCCTTTCATCTGTACTCTTGATGTTGCAGGCCTCCTCTGCCGCAAGGCCGGAGTCTACCATTTGCACTCCCCCATCTGCCTCTGGGGGAATGTTGTCCATGTGTGTCCTGGAAAGCTCCTTGTGATTTCTTGAACCAAATCTTTCTATCACCTCAATGAGTGCTTGAAAAGGATGCTTGGGGGTGGGGGTGGAAAAACTTACGCCCATAGCAGAAAGGGTCTTTCCATCTTTCTCACACCTGGACAATGTATCTATTACTTTGGGGCCAAAAAGAGAGGCGCCTTCAAAAGAAGCATTGATGAATGTAGCCTTAAAAGGCTCTGCAAAATCTCACAAATGCATCCAGGAGTTTCTCCTAATGGCTACGCCTGAACCCACTGCCCTTGAGGTTCCTTCTGCCACATTACAAATAAGCCTCATCGACGAGTTGGAAATCGACTGTAGAGTTGACAGCTGAGAAGCAACGGAATATTTCACCTCTTCAGACACGGTGCCTGCGGGGGTACCTGAAAGTTCCTTAATCAGATCCCTCTGAAGTCTACTAAAATGCTCCATATAGTTCAGAGACCTTAAGGCAAAGGTCGCTGAAGCATAGACATGCTTCCTGAATCTGTCCATCTCCCGTGATTCTTTGTCAGGGGGATGAACAGAGGTACTTTCGTCAGCAAGTTCCTTTCTGGTGGCAGCCGCCACAACCATGGCATCAACCTCTTGACCAAAACTGTTTACTCTCTTGGGGCAGGGGTCATAATCTTGTCAGGCTTCCTGGGAATGGGCTCAATGGTGTCAGTTTCCTTCCATGCCCACTGTGAGACCAATTCCAGGAGTTTGTCAGCAGGTGGGGTCACCCAGGAAGTAGATGGGCCAGTACCAAAAGCCTCTAGTACAGATTCCTCAGGCAAAGGGTCGCTGGGCTTCCAGCTACCTCTCTGTTTCAGGATCTCAAGTATGTCCCTGAATGAGGCATTGTCAGGAGGTGTGACTATGAGGACCCCTTACCCCCATCAAAATCTAAGTTCTCAGTGACCGATTCAGGGGAATCTACATGCTTCCTCTTGCATGTCCTCTTCTTAGGGACCTCCTCAGTGGGATACTCTGGGGAGGTATCATAAGAAGTGGGAATACCCTGGTGGGAAGCCCAGGGGTTTGACATCGGCTGCCCCTGTACAGAGGACAGTTTGAGACTCAAGGCACAGAGGCGGAACAGAAAAAGACATAGGATCCGATGGGGAGGCAATGTCTGGGTCTGAGCTGCAGACAGAGCTCTCTCCAAAACCTTAAAGGTAGCCTTGTCCAGGACAGGGAAAAGGATCTGGATCCGAGAGGCCAAGCCTCTGATCCCTAGTCCCGCCCTGCTCAGAGAACAGATGCCCCAAGGCCAAAGTTGGAACCAAACTGACCATTGCTGAGGATATGAGATGCAGAGATGGCTCTGAAACCCTCGGAGTTGACTCAGCACCCCGGACCAGATGGGGTAGAATCAGCTCTGAGAGCTATCAGGATCCAACTGAACTGAAGAGCTCAGAGCAATTCTTGGATCCAAAGATATAAAAATCCTCTGGTCCAAAGTAGACGGTGCTGGATGACTTGGATCCAAGGGCACGGAAACCTAGATAGGAGACATCACTCATCTCTCTCTCTAACATAGATGATGACAGGCGGGGTAGTTCATTTATATGCTTCATTAGATAGAAACACATCAGGATGGATAACAGTTTTACAAAATATAAAAACGGATTAACAGACGGACTACACAGACATAAAAGCTTACATCTCAACATCTTACTACAAAAATGGCAGCCAGGCTCACACATGTTCAGTATTTATATACTTGTGCAAGCCCCTAGAAAGCTTCTTAAATTTCTACACACACACACACACACACACACACACACACACACACACACACACACACACACACACACACACACTGATCTACAGGAGTCAAAGGAGGAATTGGTACTGGAGACGTTGTGGATGTATGGGCTTTCTTGATCCAATGGGGTAGGAGACTAGAAAAAGGCAGGATGACTCTGAGCCGAGAGGATCTTTCTCACTAGCCTCTCTACATCCTCTTCAGTGAGACGTCTACAGAATCGGATGGCTAGAGCAGATGGAGATTTTGGCCTTTCCAAAAATGGAGAAGGCACTCTTGATGGATGGAATTTGATCCAATGAAGGTGAGTACCTTGTTCTAGGAGTCGGTAAGGTCAATTTTGATATGTGATCTGAGGTCTTTGGATCCGATGAATCTTTACTTTTCAGAGACTTGAGATATAAGGACAGGTATTTGGACTTTGCAAGATCTGAAGCAGAGGTTGGATCTGAGAATTCTGGTTTCTTCTTCATAGGATCAAACAGAACTGTAGGATCCGAAGAAGCTCTTTTACAGATTTTTCTGATGACCTGGAGGAAGGAGAAGAGGTGCTTGGAGAAGTATGAGATGTCTTCTTTGGATGCTCCAGAGATAGCCTTGTCAAATGATGAAGGCAAAAGTCCCTTTAAAATAAGCTTATTTCTATGATCTACCAACACACTATGGTTGAAAGCACGGCAGATCGCACAATTTTCCTTGAGGTGGAGAGAGCCTAAGCAAAAAAACACATAGGGTGTGTGTCAGATACAGGAATCTTTTGAACATATTTTCTGCACTTCTTGAACCCCGCCAGGCTCTTTTCCCTGTCAGCCATAATAACAAAACAAGGAAAAACCAATAACCACAAACAACAAAAGTAACAGTATTAAAATAAGAAATACAGACAAAGATTTTTTTTTTAAAGTGAAAGAAAGGGAAAGAAAGTGCCAACAGAGATATGGAAGACAGTGATAATTCGTAGAAGAGGAGAAAGTTACTAACGATAGTAACTAAAAATACCACTAACGGGTTAAAAAAAGTAAATAAAAAAAATAAAGAAAATACAGATTTTAATGAAAAGAAGATAAGGGAGAAAAAAGTTATTTAAGGAAAATAAGAAGTTTTAAAGCTACTTATCAGCCCAAGCTCAAGAGAAGCAAGAACCACGACTTTTTGCTGGAAGCGGCAAACAAGATCTGAGGTAATAAAGGTTGATGCATTCTAGGTAAGTGAGAAGGTTGAGAGTTCAATGTAGCCACAAGCTTTTACAGTGGCCAAGTCGTATCCGAGGGCTCGAACCTGAACCCTTCAGCTGAGGACAGAATAAAAATTGACATCAGATCCCACTTTTAGGCCTTCTTTAAGATGATGTTCCTATGATGGACAATGGAAGCTGCCCCCCCTTTCATCTGCCTGCAGCAAGAGTCAAGTGCTAGGGAATGGGCCAGCTTGCTGGCCCTGCAGGACAGCCTACCCTCTTCCACTGCAGTGGTATTTCCAAGCTCTGTTATCAACGGGAAAGCAAGCCTCTGCAATTCACTGTGTGACTTGCACATAGAAGCATGGGCTTGATGGACTCAAACTCTATACATTCTATACCTAGTGCTTTTGCTGTTTCACCCATATGGTAAGCCAATACCACCTCTCTCTACTCTCAGGAGACAAGCTAGCAAAGGCCGCTCACTTGCATTTTATCTTGACAAATCCTACAGGTGCCCAATTCAGTAATCTAACTTGGGTTGCCTGTGACACAGTCAGGGTTTTATCCTGCTAAGCCACAGAGCTGGCCAAGGCAAGTTAGTGTTGGCTATGCACTCCTATCCCTACACTGCTGGCTTCTACAAAGTCTTGGACTGCTAAATGAACCAAGGTCAACTGACACACACATTCATCACTGCACAACAGAGCCGATCAAGTCAGTACAAACCTTTTCAGAAGTATCTGTAATTAGGCTCCGCACAATGATGCTGATTTTTTGCCAGCTAATTCACACACAACAAAGACCTCAGGTAACCTACGTTTCTCTGTTTTAATTTCTACAAATCTTTTGGGTATCTAATACTACGATGGAAATGCACCCCATTCTAAATCAAAGTATGATTAAAGTTCATGAAATTAGTATTGTTTCACTCTTTGAAGTCAGCCAAAAGTGCTCTTCGCAGCACCCGCATTGTGTTCAGTAAGGAGTCCTTCTGTAATTCATACGGAGTTATATGTATTGGTAGCATATCTAAATATGATTGTAGACTCATTTTTAGAAGACCCGTTGTTCCTACCACTATTGGAACTATCTGGGCATCTTTCTTCCACATTGCTCTCATTTCTGCTTGCAAATCCTGACATTTTACAACTTTAGTCTCTCTGTACGCAGGACACTGTAGTCACTGGGTGTGGAGATTTCAATGATTAATGCCACTTTTGTCTTCTTTTCTTGGACCACTATATCTCGTTTTCTAGAATCTATCTTTGGAACTGTTGGTAATGGATGATCCCATATGATGTAGACATCTTCATTTTCTATGATGCTTTGTGGCTCAAGTTTCCAGTGTTTTTCTGCCACTTCAGTACCATAACGTTTGCATAATTCCCAGTGCAACAGTCTCACCACATTATTATGCCTTTCAGTATACAGTCCTTATGTCTGTTTCTCCCACATGTTCAACTGACTTTGTAAACCAACATGTACGTAAGCTCACTATCTTGTCCTGCTAATATTAACCTTTCATCTCTTGGCTTGAATTCACCTCTCAACCATTCCTGCGTTTGTTCATGATCAACATGAGGTTCTTCCAAAAAATTTCCATACTTGCAACTAGATTTATGCATTTTCCAGACTTCTTGCCTTCTCATCTGGTCCTTCATCACATTATATTCTTTCTTTTCTTTTTTGGCACATTCAATTGCTGCCTGATTTTTATCTACTTTCTGGTATGATTTCCATTCCTGCTTGACGCCGATATGATTAGACTACGCAGAGAAGTCATCTTAGATTTACTCTCCTCATACTTCAAAACTTTCACTATGTTTGGGTCTTGTGAGGCCAGCAGATATGTGTGGAGTCCCACAATTGCAGATCTATACATGTAATCAATTTCAAGGAGGCCTATCTCTCCTTCAGAACGGAGAATACACAGTCTTGGTATGCACTGATTTTTATATATCATATGGTGAGCATTAAGCATCCTTCTTGTTTTCCTATCTAATATATCAAACACATTTTGGGGCTAGTCCATCACTCCAAAACTGTTAAATTAGGACAGGAAGAACAAACTGGTTTACAGTTTGGATTTTGTTCCTAGATTTCAGTGCTGTTTTCAGAATTAATTTAAGTCTTCTGAAATATTCCTAAGTTTTACTTGCATTTATTCGTGTTTTATTGTTGATCCTTCATCAGTTCCCAAATATTTATACACACCTTCTTGCTCAAGTTCTTTTATATCACATTCTTGCCCCAAACTGATCTTTTCCTGGTGTTGCAGTTTTCCTGGATTAAAGGTTGCTTTTGCATATTTATCAAGACCAAATGACATATCATCTGAAAAAATTCGGACAACTTGCAGTTGTGCTTTCAGTTCCTCATCTGATGAGCTATACAGTTTTAAATCATCGTCAAAGAGAAGATGAGAAGTCTTTACACTTTGCTGTTTTCTAGGAGCCAAATTATAGGCATGGTCTAAGCTGTAAAGTAGACAGCTTAATGGGTTAAGTGCAAGGCTGAATAGCAGCGGTGACAGTCACCCTAGAATATCCCCAGGATAATAATTTCTCCTTAATCATGGTTTAACTCCAAAGTGGTCTGCCACTGTTTTGTGGTCACTGTAATGAAGTCAATCAGTGTAGGATGACTATTATACATTTTTAAGCACTCTTTATCCATGAATGTGGGACACTATAAAAAAGCTTTTTTGTAGTCAATCCATGCCATACTTAGACTTTTTGCAGTTCTCCATTGTGACTTTATTTAACAACAAATGATCCTTTGTTCCATACGACTTTCTTTTACTGCCCTTTTGTTCTACTGCTATAATTGAGTTTTCTTCTAAATAACTATACACTCTGTCGGCATCAATTCCCATGTATAATTTATGTGTCATCGGAAGGCAAGTTATTGATCTATAACTTTTAGGGCAGATTGCAGGTTCACTCTTATGTAGGAGCACTGCTTTTCCTGTTGTTAGCCAGGGTGGTGTCTGTTCAGGGTGCGCATATAAATAGTTCTTACCCATGGCTAAATCTTCGTGCAAAGATGTTAATACTTTTAGCCAAAAGTTAAGGTACTGCATCTAGGCCTGGGGTTTTCCAGTTAGAGGCTTTTCTTAACTTTATTTCAATCTTTTTGGCTGTTACTTCATCCCATTTCATATCCTGTACCTTTAAACGTATTCTTTCTTTAACTTCTTCTATCCATTTAGCATCTTTGTTAAGTTCCACAGGATTTTCATAGATATTTCTCCAAAATGTACCCATTTTTTTCTTTTCCGGCAGTCTTTCAATTCGTTTTACCTTGTTTCCCAATTCTCTATAAAACTTTTTAGGTCATCAATAAATTGCTTATTTTGTACTTTTCTTTCATATTTATCTTCTAGGTTTTTCCACCTGTGCTGAAATTTTTTGTTTATTATTTGTGATAGTGGATGATAGATCCTGGTTTGTTCCAATATTGCGCATTGCTTTTATCACATCTATCTTTCTTAGTAATTTTGTTGATCTGTTCCCTCTTCTATAGTCTTCTAACAGTGACACTTCTTGTCTTAACTGCTTTATATTTTTTTCTATTCGATATTTCCATGATGGTATTCGATTTCTCCCCTTCCTTTCCCTCACTACTGTGTGTTCTTGTGGCAGAACTTTATCAGTTATTAATTTAGCTGCACAGTAATATATACCGTTTACTTCTGTTATATCGCATGGATCTCTATGAACAGTCCTAATTACTGCATTCGTTTTATCAGACTTCTGACTTTTAGGGTTATTAATCTTCTGCAGTCTATTTCTTTCACTGATCTTGATACATCTGTCTATGTCTACTAAATCAAGCAACTCTTCTCTTAGCTCATTTTCTTCCAAACTGAGGACACATTTCCACTTCCTGCGGGCATTCTATAGAAGGTTCTATAGCAGTTTCCTGTGGCACATTCTCTTCAATTTCACCCTATGCCATCCATTTCCCTGTTATATGGGAACTCACTGGCCTACCACTCCTCAACATTGACTGCATCATAGTTTCCACAGTTTCCTGTTCCTTCCCTTGCTGTCTAGCTTCAAGTGAACATTTACACGTTTCCTATGGAAGGCTCCAAATTATCTTCATATGGCGCCTGACCAATTGCTTCCTATTCCACTGGTTTCCCCTTAATTTGGATATCCATTGCTCTATCCTGTTGTGGTGCTTTCTGAATTAGATTTTCTACACTGAATCCTTCACTTCATAGGTACTCCATAATCTCAATTTCTATTTCTTTAACTTCTCCATTTCTAATCTCCTTTTCTACTTTTCCTCCGTTTTATTTTTTGTATTGTAAAGTTTTTCCATGTCCAGATTCCTTTGCTTGTCTTTCTCTTCAAATATCTTTGGTGCTGCTCTTTTTTATATTGGTTAATTTTGCTTTCTCCTTTGCATAATTACACCATATTAGATCCCTTTTTCTTTCCCATGTCCATATTTCTTCTTCAGAAGTTTCCTGATCTTCCTGCTTCTCCTCACTTTGGGGACTCAGTCCATCATGCTGTGATGTAACCTGTGTTAGACCTTCTACATCAAATCCTTCACTTCGCAGGCACTCCATAACTTCAACTATTTTTTTTTTTTACTTTACTAGTATTCTTTTCTACGTTCCATCTTTGTGATATTTTTTTTTATTGTGAAATTTTCCATATCCGGATGCTTTTGCCTGTACTTCTCTTCGAATATCTTTGGAGCTGCCTTCTTTATATTGATTAATTTGTCTTTCTCCTTTGCATAAGTATTGCACCATATCAAATCTATCTATCCCATGTCCATATTTCTTTTTTTTATACTTTTTAAATATCTCCTGTTTTTTCTGCTTATATTTTCGCACTTCCTCGGATGATTCTTTTTCCAAACACATCAAAGTTTCTTGATCTATATACTGTTTTTCACAAATCTGTTGTACTAGTGAATGCAAATTTTCATTTGAAGCTTCTGACAGTTTTTCTTGTGGAAGTATTTTTCTTTTCCCTAATTTCTCTCAATCATTTTGCATATCTTGTATCTAGAAATTCTGGGCTTTTTGCATAACAGTATCAATACATAATTTCTTTCTTATCCTAAAAAGTCCACTCTATCATCTTTATGCCACTTCTTTGGCCTATCAGTTTTTGTGATTTTTGTGGAATGGTACTTCCGTCTACAACACGGAGGCCATCCTCCCCATGGACTTGGCCTGGCCCCATTGTAGGAATGTTTCCGTATTTTGAGGATTTTACACTGTCATTTTTTCCAGCTCTGGCACCAGTGCGCTAACCAGGATTGGGCACTTTTTTTATCCTGGGTCTTGTGCATCCAGCACTCTCTCAATTTTTGACATATTTCTATCCATGAAATATGCTATATAAATACAGTCTACATATCAGTGTCACCTTAGTGAGATTTTGCAGAAAACATGGGTCTACCTCGTAAAGGTCCTCACCAAAACTCGAGGATGAATTCAATTTCAGCACTACTACTCTTCTTTGCTTGCTGACTTTTCATCGCTCCATTCGGACCCCTAGTTTCTCTAGTAAGACCTGTTTGAATATTTATCAGAATGAAAAGGCATACCTTACTATCAAAATTTCAGAAAATTATAGCATCAGCTTACACGGGAGGAAAAGTGAATTACTTAGTCATTCACACACTACACAAGTTTAGAAAAAAAAAGGGCTTATCTACAAATGTGCTTAACAGATGATGGGCAAGAATGGATCTCTTCTGGTACAGTAGTTCTACAGGGACAGATGAAGAGGGACAATTAACCCAAAACAAAATACATGAAACCTGTGAGTGACCTAACATAAAGAAGCCACAAAAGAACTACAATTAGTTAGGCAGATTAATAGTACTGTGGGATTTGTGATGCTTGAAGCCTTTGATTTGAGAAACACATTATCATTCTTCCATCATTTTCATTTTGGTTAAGTTTACCTAGTGGCACTCTGGGGAAAACAAGTAGCACTACTTCAGTTCCAAGGGCATGACAAAACCATACTGGAAAGGCAGACAAACGTGAACAGGTAAAGTCAGGAGAAGTTGACTATATGTATGTGTGTGTGTGTGTGTGTGTGTGTGTGTGTGTGTGTGTGTGTGTGTGTGTGTGTGTATACACAGTGGATATAAAAAGTGTACACAACCCCTGTTAAAATACCAGGTTTTTGTGATATAAAGAAAATGAGATCACAATAAATCATTTCAAAACATTTCCCACCTTTAATGTGACCTATAATAACCTCTACAATTCAATTGAAAACTAAACAAATCTATTAGGGGGAGGAAAAAAACATACAATAAGCTGGTTGCATAAGTCTGCACACCCTTAAGCTAATACTTTGTTGAAGCACCTTTTGATTTAATTACAGCATTCAGTCTTCTTGGATACACAACTGCCATCAATTTAAGAGACTCTGATTAACTCCAAATAAAGTTCAGCTGTCCTAGTAGGATTTTCCTGACATTTACTCAGTTGCCTGCTACAGCAAATGCCATGGTTCGCAGAGAGCTTACACAGCATCAAAGGGATCTCATTGTTGAAAGGTATCAGTCAAGAGAAGAGTACAAAAAAAATTTCCACAGCATTGGATACACCATGGAACACAGTGAAGACAGTCATCAAAAAGTGGAGAAAATATGGGACAACAGGGACGTTGCAAAGAACTGGACATCCCTCCAAAACTGATGAAAAGACAAGACGAAAACTAGTCACGGAGGCTGCCAAGAGACCTACAGCAACACTAAAGGAGCTGCAGGAATTTCTGGCAAGTACTGGTTGTGTACTACATGTGACAGCAATCTCCCGTATTCTCCATATGTCTGGGCTATGGGGTAGGGTTGCATGACAGAAGCCTTTTCTTACACAGTAAAACATCCAGGCCAGGTTAAAATTTGCAAAACAATACATCAAGTCTCCCAAAAGCATGTGGGAAAAGGTGTTATGGTCTGATGAGACCAAGGTTGAACTTTTTGGCCACAATTTCAAAAGGTACGTTTGGCACAAAAACAACACTTCACCATGGGAGTGGTGTTCTTTTGGTGATGCGAAGCATGGTGGTGGCAGTATCGTGCTTTGGGGTTGCTTTTCTTCAGCTGGAACTGGGGCTTTAGTCAAGGTGGAGGGAATAATGAACAATTCCAAATACCAGTCACTTTTTTGCCCAAAACCTTCAGGCGTCTGCTAGAAAGCTGAAGATGAAGAGGAATTTCACCTTTCAACACAACAATGACCCCAAGCATACATCCAAATCAACAAAATAATGGCTTCACCAGAAGAAAATTAAAGTTTTGGAATGGCCCAGCCACAGCACAGATCTAAATCCAATAGAAAATCTGTGGGGTGACCTGAAGAGGGCTGTGCACAAGAGATGCCCTCGTAATCTGAGAGATTTGGAATGCTTTTGCAAAGAAGAGTGGGCAAATTTTGCCAAGTCAATATGTGCCATGCTGATAGACACCTACCCAAGAAGACTGAATGCTATAATTAAATCAAAAGGTGCTTCAAAAAAGTATTAGTTTAAGGGTGTGCACACTTATGCAACCAGCTTATTCTACATTTTTTTTTTAGATTTTTTTCCCCTCACAGACTTGTTTGTTTTTCAATTGAAGTGTAGAGGTTACAGGTCACATTAAAGGTGGGAAAAGTTTTGAAATGATTTATTGTGGTCTCATTTTTTTATATCACAAAAACATAGCATTTTAACAGGGGTGTGTACACTTTTTATATCTACTGTATGCAGACAGACAGATTTTTTTTAAGTACAGACAGAGTTGATTCAAACTAATGATGATGCAGGCAACTCCACATTTACAAAGAGAAATTATTATGGCAGTTTTCATGAGTGACACTACAGGCTTCCAAAGGAGAGCTGGAGTTAATGAGGGCAGAAATGAGAAACACTACAGCATTAGCAACAAAGTTTTAGATATTTGGAGATCATCCACTGTGTTCACCAAAAATAAGTATATTTTAAGCTTGCTCTGCACTTTTTTGAACTGTATTTTGCTTAATTGCTGTTTCCTTTTTGCAGTTTTTACTACTATGACTGCTGTTTTTCTGCACATGAATTTCTAGTACTTCTGTATTTCATAGCATAGGCTAGATTCAGATTTGCTGAATCTAGGCTTTTCGGTATTACTTGAGCACTAAAACCAGCCATCCTACATTAAGAAAGTCTTCCTGCATCCTTGTGGCAGAAGTGTATAGCCGAGGACCCATCTAAGTTGGGGATTGCTGAAAAGGCTCAGTTTTCGGCTTTCCAATTGGTTAATTTGTGTTAGAACTGTTTAATTTTGCTTGTGTTTAAGCCCCGTGTTTGTGTATAACTGCATGCCATGCTGCAGGGTTTAACGCTGATGTGTATGGATCCAAACGCTTAGAAACACAATCTTCCCTTGACATCTCCTAGAGAACCTTCCTCACCTCCACTGCCTCTCTATGTGCAACGCAGTTGCACACTGCTACCTAGTGAGTAACTCAGTTGCGCATTCTGAGGCACTGACACAGTCTTCCACCATTAGCCTTACAGAGAATACCCACCTTTGCTAGTCTCACAAGCAAACCCTGGTCCATCTAACCCATCCCCACTAGTTACAACAATATATACTCACCATAATGGGAAGGACAGTTTCCCACCATTTCTCCAGCCAACCTGATTGACATGGGCATCCTGAGGCTATGTAGTAATTGCCTCATGTATACTGACAACCACTTGCTCCTAAAAGCAAAAAAACACAGTATGCGAGAGATGTAGCTGTACCATGAAATTAGAATCAGTCCTCTCACATAACAATATACAAGACATGCCACATGTTGTCAGCACACACAACTCCACTCTCACACACAAGATAAGGTTAAGACACAAACCCACATACACAGAGGTACTCAATAAGAGCCTACCAAAACACCAGAGATCTCCCAAGCGCAAACATACACATACTGGTACACTAACAGAATCCACCACTACACATAACACACAGATCAGTGTCGCAACAATTAAGCCTCTAAGGCAAAATATCTCAAAACCTAATGTTTTGGACACAGGCAACTCAGTAGTGAGACACACAGATGTCCCCCTCACCAGGCTGAACAAGGAGGTGGTCACAGTCAGTTGCCTGTCTGGTGCCAGGATCAGTCAAATCATGCATGCACTCAAGTCTCTAAGCAACAAGTACCGTTATGACTCTGTCATAGTACATGTTTGTGTGAATGACTTGAGATGTACCTCTCTGGACTATATGAAGAGAGACATGACCGAACTCTCAGATGGTGTGTCCCAATCAGGTATGTTCCTAGCTTTAAGCAGTATTCTACTTTCACCTAGGATGATGCCACAATACACACAAAAAAATGACTGATGTCAATAATTGGCTTAGCTTATGGTGTCACTCCAGGGGGATCCAGTATCTGTCTGCCTGGGAAGACATGGCCAACAGACCATGCTGCTTTGCCAAAGATAGCCTTCACCTGTCTTCCCTTCAGATACTGGCAAAGATGTTTACAACCCCCATAATGTCTTTTTTTTTAAGTCAATGTCCAAACAACAAAACTTCCAATGTAAATAAAGCAACTAAAGACAAAGTCAAGGGGTCATGCTCCTTAATGCTAGGAGATTAAACAGTAAACTGCACTCCCTGGAAGCACTCCTCACCTTGGAAGATGCTGATGTTTGTGCAGTCACTGAGACTTGGTTCAAGGCTGCTGACAGCACCCTGGCCGTACAAGGCTACAATGCCTTTCACACATTCAGACCTTAAAACAAGTGTGAAAGAACCAGAGGTGGAGGTGTATTCATCTTCATTAAACCCAAATACACCTCGAGACTGGTGAAGCAGTATGATGATTCTCTTGAGCTACTCCAGGTCCAATTAACTATAGGTAAAATACCCCCTTCCACATCATTGCTAACTACAGGTCCCCTACCATGAACTAGGAGAAGCACACCGCCTACCCAAACTTGTTACAGTCGCTCAGTATACAGTCAAACACCTTAGTCACAGGAGATTTCAAATATCCTTACATTGAATGAGTGACTTACATGAGCACAAACACAATCACTATGAGGTTCCTGGACTTTGTTAATTGAAATGCCCTGAGCAGCTGGTCAACAGCCCCACAATGGGCTCAAATGTCCTGGACCTAGCGCTTACCAACATTGGGGAGGGGGTGGTCACTGTGCTACCACTTGTACGTTGCGCTCCCTGGTATGGGTCAGACCATAAATCTGTCTCATCGGAAGTAAAGCTCAAAACTGACACCCTCACAGAAGTAAAAAAAAAAAAATGAAAATTTTCCCCAAAGCAAACTATTCTCTAATAAAAAGTTTCAAAGCCCACTGCCAACACAGCCAACAATGACTCCTATGCAGAACAATATACAAATGCCCTACACAGCCACTTAAACAAATGCATTGACTCGGCTGTACCCAACAGGAACAAAACCAGGTCTTCCCAAAAAAACAAACCACCCTGGTGGACTGTAAATATAAATAAGCTATATAACAAAAGAAAGAAACTGATATCCAAGAACAGGAGGGAACTTGCTCAATAGAGGAAGAATACCCTCCACAGCTTGAACAAGCAAATCGGATATCTTGTTCAGTCCTCTAAGGCTAGCTACAAGTCTAAATTAGCATCCCTATCTAAAGACAATCATAAGGCATTCTTTAGCTACATCTAAAACATAAAACGGAATGCCCAGCTGTGTGCCAAACTTATAGTGGACAGTACCACTCACACTGACCCTGAGAAATTGCCAATCTTCTAGCAGACAGATTTGGTAATAACTTCACTCCCCTATCCCCACCAGACATACTCCAAACCACTCCCGATACCAATCACCCCCAAAGAATGGGTTATACAAGCACTCTCCAAGGCCAAAAACATGGCCTCTATAGGACTAGATAACATCCCGGGCTGCTTACTAAACAATCTAAGACAAAACCTACTGGAACCACTCAGTACTCTCTCTAGCCACAACCTGAGAAGTGGCTTTGTCTCAGCAGAATGGAGAATAGCAACAGTAATCCCCTTGCAGAAAGGGGGTCTTATCAATTGACCTTGGGAACTATCGACCCATAAGCCTAACCAGCCTCATCTGCAAGGCCATGGAAAGAATCATTGTGGACCTTATCCACAAACATAGGCGACCTTCAAACCCTTGCCCCAACTCAGTTTGGTTTCCAGGGTAGGTATTGCTTATTAAACCTAGCGGACCTTCTTTGAGAATGTCACCAAAGCCTGGATGAGGGAAAACAAGAAGTTATGTACTCACCATAACGTTCGATGTATGTAGTCCATCTCGCCTCACATTCTTACCCATGGGTTCGGAGCCAAATATCGGCTCTGACTCGGACGATTTTTACTAGCTCAAAGTCATTGGCTGGGCTAAGAGGGTATACCATGGTGCACTGCTCCATATCCCCAGATCTAGTTTGCTGCGAAACAACATATGTACTTCATACACACCTCACATCCATATAACCAATCACTAATCAAAGGGACTCTGCAGGTGACAACCTATCCTCCAAATCTTCCAGGCAGGGGGAAGGTGGGAGGGTAGGTAAGAATGTGAGGCGAGATGGACTACATACATCGAACGTTATGGTGAGTACATAACTTCTTGATGTTATGTAGTCCTATCTCGCCTACATTCTTACCCGTGGGACAGCGTCCCTAGCACCTACATCCTGGGTGGCTCATAGGAAAATACTCCTGAGAACTGTGGAGCCAAAGGAAGATCTGCCCCTGGAGACCACTTCCAATTTGTAATGAGAAACAAAGGTGCGATGAGAAGCCCAAGTAGCTGCAGCACATATATCATCCATTGACAATCTAGCTTGATAGGCTGTGGATGTAGAAACAGCCCGCGTAGAATGCGCCTTGACTGGAAAAGGCAAATTTTTACCTCCTGCCTGATAGATGAAAGAGATACAACTGGCTATCCATCTAGACAGCGTAACCTTGTATACCGGAGAACCCAATCGGTTTTCCGAAAAGGAGGCAAAGAGTTGGTCAGACTTCCGGATATCTTTTGTCCGGTGTAGATAGAAGCGTAACTGTCTTATGTACATCCAACTGGTGAAATCTAAATTCTGCCTTGTAAGAGAAGTGGGGGAAGAACACTGGCAGCTCAATGGACTGATTCATGTTAGACACGGAAGCCACTTTAGGAAGGAATGATGGGTATTGGTCTAAGAGAGACCCTATCTTTGTGGAAGATCAAATATGGGGGTTTGATGGAGAGGGCTTGAATTTCCGAGACCCGCCATGCTGAAGTGATTGCTATTAAGAATGCCGTTTTCCATGTTAAGAATTTTAATTCACAGGTAGCTGCAGGTTCAAATGGTGGTAGAGTACAGGCTTGAAGAACAAAATTGAGATCCCAGGGCATGATGGGTTCAGACACTGGGGGACGAAGCACCAGGGTATCTTTAAGGAATGCTTTGCATAGTCTGTGTGCCATAAGACTAGGTTCATTCACTACGTGGAAATTAGATATCACCGCCAGCTGAACTTTGATGGTGGCTAATGCTGACCCCTAATAGAACATCACAGACAAGAACTCCAGAACTGAATCTATTGGAGCTGTGTACGGATCGATACCTCTAGTATGAGCCCAGATGGAGAACATTTTCCATTTGCTAAATTAAATCTTTCTAGTGGATGGCTTATGGGAGGACGATAATATATGGACTACTTCTGGTGAAAAATTATGACGTCTGACTAGCAATGGAAGTGGAGTAGCCAGGCTGTCAACCGGAGTGTCCTCAGAGAGGGGTGGAACTGTCCCGACATGCGTGTCAGTAAATCTGGTAGGGGGTCCAGAATCCAAGGAGTGTCCACAACGTATGGTTGAAGAAAGGGGAACCATACTTGACGAGGCCAGTGTGGGGCAATCAGAATCATTCTGCTTCCCAAGGATTGCGCTTTCTGAATCACCCTTGGGAGAAGGGGAAACGGAGGGAAAGCATAAAGCAGACCAGAGGGCCAATCGTGAACCAGAGCGTCCCTGGGTGATTCCCCCTGTGGGGGGATCAGCGTGAAGTAGTTGCTGCATTTCACATTGAGAGGGCTGGCAAAAAGGTCACAGCAAGGCTGACCCCATCTGCTGAAGATTCGCTCTGCAACCAGGCGATTCAGGGACCACTTGTAAGGCATAAGTATTGCTCTGCTTAGCCTGTCCGCTATTACACTGGACTTCCCCGGAATGTGCGTTGCCACCAGAAACCGTTGGGAAGCTATTGCCCAATGCCACACTCGCACAGCCTCTCTGCATAGGGGGTAAGACCGGGTTCCCCCTTGCTTGTTGAGATACCACACTACTGACATGTTGTCTAAGTGTATCGCAATAGTCCCTAGAGGAAAAACTTCCTGAAGTGCCTGCAACGCAAGAAGCACTGCTCTCATCTCCAGGACGTTTATATGCAAATGTATCTCGTATTCTTGCCACATGCCTTGGACTGTCCTGCCGAGATAATGCCCCCCCCCACCCCATCTGGGAGGCGTCCGTGGTCACCGTGGCAACAGGGATGGGAGGAACGAAGGGCTTTCTCCCATTCAAATTGTTGGTGCACAACCACAAACGGAGGTCCTGCTTGCACCTGTCTGTGATTAAGATGGGATGAGATAGTGGGAGTCTTTGGAGAGACCACTGGACAAAGAGGAGCCTCATGTGTAATCTCGCTAAAGGGACCAACATGATAGTTGCCGCCATTGTCCCTAGGAGTTGTAGAACCAGTCTTGCCTTCGCTTGTCCAGGGGCATGAGCATATGAATTTGTCGTTGCAATACCGTGATCCTTTCTTGTGTTAAGAAAACTCACATTTGAATGGTGTCCAGCTCTGCTCCTATAAAGGTGACACGCTGTGAGGGCAATAAGGCAGATTTTTCCCAGTTTATTGTTATGCCCAATTGGTGACATAGACTGATGGTAGCGTCCCATGCCTGCACTAGTTGATGCCTGGTGGGGGGGTAAGAAGCCAGTCGTCCAGGTACGGAAACACCTGGAATCCGTGATGTCTCAAGTGAGCCGTCACCACTGCCATACATATGGTGAACACCCTGGGGGCTGTGGTGAGACCAAAGGGCAGGGCTCGAAACTGGAAGTGACTGGCTCCCAGCCGGAAGCGTAGGTGACTACTGGATGCTTTGTCCATTTTGACATGGTAATAAGCATCCTTGAGATCGATGGAGCACATCCATACTTCCTCTCCCAACAATGGGAGAATCGATTGTAGTGTGACCATACGGAACTTGGACTTGTGTACGTAATTGTTGAGTTGACTGAGATCTAGTATGGGTCTCAGGTCCCCTGTTCTTTTCGGCACCAAAAAGAATCTGGAGTAAGTCCCTAATCCAATCGGGTCTGAGGGGACTGGTTGGATGGCCCCTTTTTCTAGCAGCTGAGAGACCTCTGAGGCTGCCTGATCCCTTTGACTGGGTGGAACACCTGGGATTTTTCTTATTGGTGGGGGTACTGAAGAGAATGGGATGAGGTAACCTCCGGAAATTATCCTTAATACCCATCGGTCCTGGGTGATGCTCTCCCAGGCTTCCGGATATAAGGAAATTCGACCCTCGACTGGCTCCGGATAAGCACAGCCGGGCACACCCTCAGGAATGAGAGTATGGACAGCCACGGAAGGAGTCGCGGTCTCCGGAATTGCGGGGGGGTCCCCTCTGCCTCTGGGACGACGTCTCCCTGAGTAACCCCCCCTCCCCTGCCTCTGGAGGGGGGGTTCACCTTGTGCGGCAGGAAAAAACCTCTGTGATTTCTTGAACCACATCCCCCCCACCACTGGGCCTTGGGATAAGGCCTAGAAGGAAGGGAAAAACGGACCCCTACAGTAGACAGGGTCTTTCCCTCTTGCTCGCACCTAGTGAGGGTGTCTTTCACTTTGGTCGCAAACAAGGAGGAACCGTCAAATGGGGCATCAGTGAAGGAAGACTTGAAGGCCTCCGCGAAGTGACACAAGCGCAGCCAGGCTTGCCTTCTAAGGGTGACCCCTGAGCTGGCTGCCCTACTCGCTCCCTCGGCCGCATACCAGATGAGCCGCATGGACGAGTTAGCGATGGAGTTGAGGGTAGAAACCTGTGCGTTAACCGTCTGAGTCACCGCCTCAGGTATGTTACCTGCAAGAGTATCTCCCAATTCTTTGAGGAGATCTCTCTGGAGCTGAGTGAAGTGAATTCAGCAACCGTAAAGTGAAGATTGCTGAAGATAGGATATGCTTCCCGTACCGGTCCATGGTCCTAGACTCCTTGTTAGGAGGATGGACCGCTGAGGAAGACTCTGCAACTTCCTTCTGGGTGGCTGCCGCCACCACCATGGCATCTACCGGGACTCCTTTTGACAGAAACTCTTTTCCCTGGGGTGCGGACAGGAATTTGTTGGGACGCCTGGGTACGGGCTCCACAGAATCAGGGTTTTCCCACACTCTTCAACAAATGAGGTCAACAAGTTGGTCAAAGGGTGGAGACACCCAGGAGGTGGAAGGTTGAACGCCAAAAGCCTTAAGGAATACTGACTCCTCCTTGGAAGGAGTTTTGGAAGGCCAGCCTCCTCTTTGTTTCAGCATCTCCAGGATATCGGAGAAGGAAACATCATCAGAGGAAGACTTGTGGGGACCCTTCCGATTCCTCGAGGTCAGTATCAGAGGTGAGAGACTCATGCTGGGAGTCTATGTGCTTCCTCTTGCACAATTTCTTTCTAGGAGGCTCCTCAGGCACGGACTCTGGGAGACCCTCAGAAAGTTGGGGACCACTCATGGGGGTATCCTTAGGGCCTGGCGCACTACTGTCCATGGATAGGAGAGTGTCAGAGGCTCTCGCTGGGGTGGTGGGGGAGTGAATGACCGACCCGGGTGATGTAGCTGATGATCTTGCCAGCGTGCTCCATATGGCCTCAAAGGCAGGTCTCCCCAAATCCGAGGACCGACCAGCCTCCGAGGCCATGACCGGGGTCCCCTGAGCCGACGCAACAAGTGGGAGACTCGGAACCAACAGCTGTCCTGAAGTATCCCCCCTCGGGCCCGACCGAAGAGACCTGAGTCTCGAACCCTGTGGATGGAACCGACATGGTTGGAGCCGATGTCGGCACCGATAGACCCAAAGGGGGTATCGGAGCCGGTGCAGGAACATCACTCGGAGCGGAGCACACCGGCTCTGACGACAAGGATGTGCTCAGAGGAGGAGTCATCGAAACGGTCATAGGAACTGGCTCCAGAGCAGAGTGGGTCGGAGCTGAGAGCAATTTGGCCAACACCGGCAACTGCAGGAGCCTCTGCACTACCCTATCAACATCCAAATCAGAAAGCCTGGAGGATTTAAAGGACAGTGATGGAGATTGGGATCTGTCTGGTGAACCATGCCTCACACTGGGCGACCGGCTCCGAATGGGTTCAAGAATAATAGGAGCCGACACCGATTCAGTTAACACTGATACCTCCTGCGGCGCCGAGGACAGTGGAGCCGAGGAGGTAGAGTCCAAAACAGTAATCTTCTCCGGAGGCTCCGAAGTGGCAGATGGAACCGGAGACCTTTTCTTAGACTTGGAAGCTTTAGATTTTGACTGGGTACTAGAAGCCGAATCTATAGCTTCCTCAAATAATGGTTTCAGAAGTCCCTTTAATATCAATTTATTTTTTCTCTCCTGGAGCACCCTAGGACTGAACGTGTGGCAAAAGCTACACGACTCCTGTAAATGGATGGCTCCGAGGCAGTAGACACACACAGAGTGTCCATCCATGATGGACATTTTATATCCACATTTGGAACATTTCTTAAAGCCAGAAGACTTATGCTCCTTCTGATCCTTGAACATTTTATAATTAACGCTAGTGAAACACCTAGATGCAACTTACAAAAAGGGCAGGAAAAAACACACAATTTAGAACACCAGAAAAAAGTACAGTTTTGTACCTACCATAAATGTAGATGTTCGAGGATTCCCTTGCTGCAGTCCTGACTATTGGGTATAGTCCGCGTCCCAGTCGGCCCGAATACCAGAGAGGCTGGCCGGTCATGGCGCTTTAGACTGACGCCAGTGTCAGGGTACTAATGCGCATGACCGACGCCATTTCCTCAGTCTTTTCTTGCCCCAGATGTCAGAAGACCCAAAAGACAAGTCCCAAAACAACCTGCACCAAAAACATGTACAATATATACAACAATATATACAAAAAATATAAGCATGAAAACTCACCTACACAACCACCCCAAAACACAGAGGGGAAGGAGGGAGGGTAAATTGGACTGCAGCAAGGGAATCCTCGAACATCTACATTTATGGTAGGTACAAAACTGTACTATGTTCTTCGTCTTCCCTTGCTGCAGTCCTGACTATTGGGTAGAATCCCAAAGCAGAGGTAAGGGAGGCTGGCAAATTATAAAGTAGCAGGAGCTGACAACATGCCTTGTAAAACAGCTGTGGCAAAACCAGCCCTAGTCTTAGAGTATATAGGCAGGTGATAATGCCTAGAGAAAGTATGCACTGATCTCCAAGTAGCTGCTTCCAGAATATCCTTAGTTGCCACCCCCCTTAGAAATGCTGTTGAAGTGGCAGTAGCCCTAGTGGAATGAGGCCTAATCCCAGCTGGAACCTCTTTGCCATGATGGGAATAACAAAATGCAATGCAAAAGCCAATCCACCTAGAAATAGTTTGTTTTGACACAGGCTTGCCCTGTGAACTCAAAGCAAAAGAAACAAGTAACTGCTGAGACTGCCTAAAATTCTTAGTCCTGCTCAAATAATAACGCAATTGCCTGTGTACATCTAAAGTGTGCAAAATCTTTTCCCTTTATTTTGAGGATCTGCAAAACGTAGGCAAATGAATAGTTTGGTTTAAAGCCACACTAGAAACCACCTTAGGCATAAAGGAAGGATTAGTACGTAATGAAACCCTGTCCTTATGGAAAATCAAAAGGGCTCTACTGCCATAAGGGCCTGCAACTCAGACACCCTTCTTGCAGAAGTAATAGCCAACAGAAAAGCAGTCTTCCATGACAAATATTTCAATTCAGCAGTAGCTGCAGGCTCAAAAGGTTGTAGAGTAAGTTTTTCCAACACAAAATTGAGATCCCAAGCAGGAGTAGGAGCTCTACGTGGGGTCTTATATTCTTTGCCCCTCTAAGAAACTGCTTGAACAAAGGATGAAAACAAAGGTGGGTCACAATCATAGTGAGCTGAAATTGCTGCAGCATGAATCTTTATGGAAGAGAAGGACAAACCTTTGTCCAATAATTCAGTAAGATATTGAAGAGCCACACTCAAATTAGGCTCTGAAATCTCCAAATTCTTTGCTGTACTCCAAAATAAAATCTCTTCCATTTTTCTGCGACACTCTCCTAGTACTAGGCCTTCTAGCTTCCATAATCACATTTAAAACTTGTTGAGGAAGCTGAGACCTGCTGTGCTTCAACACAGAATATGCCAAGCTGTGAGATGAAGAGATTGAAGCTTGACATTGAGCAGATGACCGTCCTGCTGAGATAACAGATGAGGAATCAGAGGTAAAGGCCATGGAGGCTTCTTTACAAGACTCCTTAGAAGTGGGTACCAGTGTTGCCGAGGCCAATCTGGAGCTATCAAAATCATCCTTGGCCTGTCTTGTCTGACCTTTAATAATACCTTTGGAAGAAGAGGCAGAGGTGGAAAGGCATAGACATGAAGATTTTTCCAACTGAAAGACAGAGCATCCACTTTCCAAGCTGTGTGATGAAACCCTTTGTGCAATACTTTGGCAGCTGGTGGTTTAGTGGAGAAGCGAACAGATCTATGTCTGGAGTTCCCCATGACACTGTCAATTTCTGAAATACATGAAGATCCAGTTTCCACTCGTGGGGATCCATGATTTGTCTGCTTAATACATCTGCTAGGGAGTTCTGTGCTCCTGGCAGAAACCTTGCCTGAAGAATCAGTCGCAGGCTTAACGCAGTCTCCCATAAAATCATTGCTTGCCTGCATAGAGGATAAGAATGTGTTCCCCCTTGCTTGTTGATGTACCACATGACAGTTGTGTTGTCTGTTAGAATCAACACCTGCCCTGGAAGAAGTAACTCCTTGAAAGCCATCAATGCAAACTGGACTGCTAACATCTCCTTCATGTTGATATGTAGATGCTGTAGTCTGGCAGGCCACTTGTCTTGTATCCACTTTCCATTTAGATGAGCTCCCAAGCAGTGTCCGAGGCATCTGTCGTTAAAATCTGACTCGCCTCTGGCCGGGTCACAGAGAGTCCCTTGTTTAGGTGACATTCCTGAGCCCACCACAAGAATTCCTTTTGAAGGCAAGGTATTATGTGAATGACAGTGTCGAAATCTTGGCAGTGCTGTGTCCATACATTTTGAGATACCATTGCAGCTTCCTCATATGCAGTTTGGCATTGGGAAGCACCAGAATACAAGATGCCATGAACCCTAATGCTTGAAGGACTGTCCTTGCAGTCAGCACGGACTGATGAGATAGTTGATGGAAGTAAAGTGACAGACTCTTTTGTTTGTCCGGGGTTAAAAAGGCCATCTGGGCTGCTGTATTCAGTCTCACACCCAGAAAGCACATGTCTTGAGAGGGTACTAGACTGGACTTTATTTCGTTCACAGAATACCCTAGGCATCTTAGCACTGCTATGACATATTCCAGATGCTGTAGAAGGTCTTCCTTTTCTTGAGCCAGAATCAGGCAGTCGTCCAAGTAAGGATAGATTTGAATGCCTTGAAGCCTGAAGTAAGCTATCACTGGAGCCAGAACCTTTGTGAATACTCTGGGCGCAGTAGATAAGCCAAAGGGCAATGCAGAGATCTGATAATGAAAATCTCCAGTTCGAAACCGCAGATACTTTCTGCAACTTAGCCTTATAGGCACATGAAGGTAAGCTTCCTTGAGATCCAAAGTTACCATCCAGTGATCCTTGCCCAGCAGAGGTAACAGTTGCTGTAATGTCAACATCTTGAACTTGGGAATGTCCAGATAAGTGTTGAGGATAGATAAATCCAAAATTGGTCTCCACGTGTTCCCCTTCTTTGGTACTAGGAACAGGCGAGAATAAAATCCGAAGCCCCTTTCTGATACAGGGACTGGCTGAATGGCTCCTATCTGGAGTAACTGAGAAACTTGCTTGTGAGCCTCTTTTCTTTGTGGAGGAGGAACATCTGGCATGCCTTTGAAAGGTTGCATTGTGTGGAAATAAAATCTGTAACCGTGATGAATGATATCCAGCACCCATCTGTCTTGAGTGATTAAATCCCAATTTTCTTTGAAAAGAGACAATCTTCCTCCCAAAGGAGCTGCCAGACGAGAATCCACTGGCAGCAGAAAAGGCAGGTCATTGGTTCTGCTTACGAAAGGACTGACCCCTGCCCTCACCAGAAGTCTGAGCAGGTGAACTGTCTGATCTAGGCCTAAAGGAACCTTGAGCCCTGCCCCTACCATGTCTAGACCTACCCCTAGACTGGGAACCATAAGCAGGATATGTCCACCCCTTAGCAGGCCAATTTCTACTAAACTTGGAGGCTGCACCTGCAAAAATCTTTAACAGTCTGCATAGACTTAGCTTTGTCCTCCATTTTCTTTAAAACTGCTTCCACAGGCGGTCCAAACAACACATCAGACTGTAAAGGAGCATCCAAAATCCTGGTCTTAACATGCTCAGCTAAATTCTGATCCTTCAACCAGGCATGTCTGCGAAGAACAGAACTAGTAGCAGCCACCCTCGAGGAGGCCTGAACAGCATCAAAACCACACTGCAAAGAATGCTTACCCACTTGTTCAGACACATGAACCAAATCCAGCAATTCTTTACACTCAATACCTTCCGCCAAAGCATCCACCTTAGATTTCAATTGTGAAAGGAGATAATTCTGATATTTCAGCATATGAAACTGACAATTCAACGCCTCATGGCTAGAGTGGAAGAAGTATATACTTTCTTACCCCACCTATCCAAAGCCCTTGCCTCTTTATCAGAGGGTACAGGATTTTTAACCACAGAAGCTGTAACACCTTTAGGCCCCTGAGAAACAGTTTCTGGGTCCGCCCTAGGACTCTTAAACAAATACTTATGAGCTTGGCACCCTATAATACCTATCCGGCTTAACAGGAGCAGGAGGCAAGGAGTCAGGGTTCAGGGAAGCCTCTGCAAAACATCCTCCACCACATTCAACACAGGAGGAATAGCTAAGGGCCTATGCTGGGGTAAAACAAGAATTCCCTAAGCCTTTTCCTGGAATCAGAGTAATCCTGGCCTTCCCATTTAAAGTGCTCCCTCATGGAGTGAAGAGTCTCTGAAAATGAAAAATCCTCAGGAGGAGAAGCTGTAGGAGTGGAATCATCCACATCAGAATCAGAATAAGTAGGAAACTCTTGCAAGTCTTCCACAGAAGACTCTGAAGCCTGTGAACACTGTTCAAAACTATCAAACTCCTGTTCCACCCTAGGCCTCTTATCAGGCGGGGCATAGAACCTCTAATCAGAGTAATCAAATCTTCTGCCATTTTAAGCATATGTTTCTTAGGGACAGAGCCCGAAATGCTAGGAGAAGGCCCCACAGAAGCTGAACTTGGCCTACCTCTAAAAGAAGCTTTGGCAACAGAAGGAGAGGCCCTAACTACCTTGGGAAGAGAGGGAAGAACAGTTACCTGAGAAGCCCCCTCAACCTGGCCTACCTCCTGAGTGGGCACTTCCTGTAACAGTAAAGTATCTTCCTGAGACCCCATAGAGACTCCTGGCAAAACCTCTGGCTCCCTTGAGCCTTCTAAAGAACCGACGTCCGGGACTGCCGGTTCCTCACCCCTAGGCTTCACTGTTTTGTCCTTGCGCTTCTTGGATGAAGGGGGCGTCAGAGCATCCGACGGCATATTATAATTGCAACGCTTCCCAAACACTAACCTAGCACAATCAAGCCTCCTCTTAATAGTGCGCTTGTTAAATCTAGCACAAGAGCGGCAACCAACAACGTCGTGCTCAGGCCCTAAACAAGGTATACACAATGTATGATAATCCCTATGCGGTATCTGCTTCCCACAAGAAATACAGTTATTCACTTTTTCTGACATCCGCTTAAATACTGAGGCAAGAAGAAACCAAAATGTTCTAACGGGTTACTTAGCCAACTCTGTTTCGGTCTGAAACTCCGGTTTCGGAAAATCTCAGAACGCCAACCTGCACTCGCAAAATTGCTTCTGCATCGGACCATGCGGCAAAAAAGACTGAGGAAATGACGTCGGTCATGCGCATTAGTACCCTGACGTACTGACGTCAGTCTAAGGCGCCATGACCGACGTCAGCCTTATACTCTGGTATTCGGGCCGACTGGGACGCGGACTATACCCAATAGTCAGGACTGCAGCAAGGGAAGACGAAGAACATCTGTGCTAAGCACACTCTGAGAACCTCTAACTGAAACGGTACTCACACAATTTAGACACATGAGAAAAAACAGTACTAGACACACACTAGAACCTCTAACTGAAACGGTTCTTCTAGGGTTTACACAGGAAAAACACAATGACCAATGGTTTATCCAACAACAGAGGGGAGGACTAGGTCCTCTAACTAAAACGGGCCTAGCCCGCTGGAATAGTCAGGGATACCACAAAACAACTATCACACTCAAACACTGAAATCACACACACAATTTTAGCGATCATCAACAAGAATAGCTATTAAAATAGCTTTTGGGTCTGAACTAATAACTTTCTCAAAGAGAAATAGCAAAAAAGAAGGTACTTAGCCACAGCCAAGCGAGACCACTTCCGAGCTACACAAGCGGCAAATGAGATCTGGGGATATGGAGCAGTGCACCATGGGATACCCTCTTAGCCCAGCCAATGAGAGACTTTGAGCTAGTAAAAATCAGCCGAGTCGGAGCCGATATTCGGCTCTGAACCTACGGGTAAGAATGTAGGTGAGATAGGACTACATAACATCAGTACATACCGCCCATCTTGATTTAGCCAAGGCCTTTGACACAATCTCCCATTCAGGTATCATAGAAAAACTCCCTAGCTGGGGATTAACCCATAAATTACCACATGGGTAGCAAACTGGCTCATCGACAGAATGCACAATGTCAAAGTTGGGAAGTCCACCTCCTCCAGTAGCAAAAATTACCAGTGGTTTATCACAAGGATCTGTGCTGGGCCCTTTCCTGTTTGGAAGCTATTTCTCTGACTTCAAAGAAAAGGTAGATGCCCTGTGGCTTATCAAGTTTACAGACAACTGTAAACTGGGTACAATCATACAGTCCCCCAATGATGTTAACATATTACAGAAAGGGCCGACACAGAAACGACTGGTGCTAAACTCATGGACTAAAACTTAATGCAAAAAAATGCCCCACTATCCCCTTTGGCAAAGTAGTAGCCCCTGCTAATTAAGATAAAGAGCACTATCCCTCTAAGCTCAAACTCAGTGGTGCGAAACTTGGGAATACAGGTTGATAGCAGTCTAAACTTCGATCACCATGTGTTCGTAGTAGTAAGAAAAGCATTCTACATTGCGCATCTCATAAATAAAGGCATCACATCCAAGACCGAAGAGGTTATAGCTCCACTGTACTCGACCCTTATCAGACTACTAATTAAGTACAATGCTCCCTTCTGTATGTATCTCACCAGAAACCTGGAGTAACTGGGGAGACCACAGAGGTTTCTAATCAAGAGAATCCAGGGCCTCCAAAACATGACATACATGGAAAGACTGAAAGCCCTGTCACTATACTCTGTATTATACAGGCTGCTGAGAGGCGACCTGTGCCTGGCCTACATTGCAGTCTCAGACCATGCCCTGACGGAAATGTTGCAAATCTACAAATCAAATGGGACAAGAATAACTCACTCTATGGATCTCAACCTAGCCTGTAACATTAACAGAACAAGCTGGAGAGACAGATATATTGCCCAGCGACTGCCACTCCTCTGACCTTGACAACTGGATGGCTGACCGCACATTCACCCTGGGGGTGGCATCCATATCTCTCAAGGACAGGGGCACTCAATGCTGATCACAGAATTGCTCAGCTAACAATGACCATCTAACTACGGTCAATAAGGTACTCAGGTTATTACACGGCTAAGCTTGTGAAGACCTAGGGCCATTAGCCTAGTAACCTCTTAAGAACCTACAAACTTATTAATACATATCAATGAGAATTCAGAGTTCCTAAAGCAGCCTCTAGTTAATGCCGGAAGAAAAGTGAACTGCGGGAAAGAGACAATGTTAGCAGAAAGAGCAAGCATTCCACACACAAATCGGGTGGGGGTGTGGCAACAGCAATTTTACAAACGTGATCAAAATAAGCTACAACTTCTGAGGGAGGAGAATGCAGTGCAGGGTTAGGTTAAACATTGCAGACAAGACTGAAAAGGTGGGTTAGCACCATACCAGAACTAGCCTTCATTTTAGATGCACATACCTCCATTTGGGATGTAGTAGTTCTTTTTGCTTTTAACAGGCAAGGATATTACCTTACTATTAAGTTCTTTGAACCTGCTGACATTCTCAGGTGACTTGCTTTGGTAACACCAGTACTCAGAGCTTACCACACTAAGTCATCAGATGCTTATCAGAAGACAATGCAAGGCATAGTCTTGCATTTAATCTTACAAGGAGGCACATACACCTCACAATAGAGAAATGTAGTCCTGAAGTGCTGAGCAGCAGTACTGTGGTATAACAGCAGTGGAGTAACACAAATTTGTATTCTGAGAAAGGGAGCATTTATGGCTTTGGTTTGCAAGGTTAACAATGAAATACGTCAGTCATAATATCGACAGCTGTACTCTTACTTGGAAAGGGGTAAAGAACAGTGTTAAAAAAGTGCTCTTTCCTGTTTGGAAACTGTCTACTTGTCCTGGTAGCGGAATTTTTGAGCAGAACCAAACCAAAACTGTTGGAATATGGGGTGAATACAGTCATAAATGGCAGATTTTTAAGTCAACATTAAAATTCATTCTGTGTTACAGATGACAAATGTTCATCTACTAACACAGGTGCTAGAAAGACCAGACTGGAGGTGGCAGGTAAAGCTCCATGTAGCAAGAAGTATTCTGCTTGTTTGGGAAGCTGTACATGCATGGAAATAAGCATGCACCTCCCGTGGACAGTTACTGAAGAGCTCACAGGATGGGAGGGGATTAGGGCACACTTTGCAGCAATACAACACTGCAGCAGTGTCCGCAATCTCCTTACTGGCCTTGGGCATGGGTCAAGCTGAGCCCAAGGTGGGGCTAATGTGGATTCAGCAGACCTAATAAACAAGAAGAGGAAAGTACAATTGTGTACACTTACCATAAATGTAGATGTTAGAGTGTATTCACTGTTGCAGTCATCACTTGTGGGTTATCCTTGCTGTGGTAGCCCTCCGTCGGTCCGAATATCAGAGTCGATGATTTTGTGCGTCAGCTGCCGTCGCTTGTAGTCTGACGTCAGTTCATCAGTGCTATAAAGCAGGCAGCCAACATCATTACATCAGTTTTTCTTGTCCTAACCCGTCAAAAGCATAAGAGAAAAGAGAGAAGAGGTCCTGGTGGCTAAAAGCCACCCAGGGAAGCTTATGTCCCCCTAGGAGAAGATGTTAAATGGGAGATGGAGGGAGGGAAACCAAGACTGCAGCAGTGAATACACTCGAACATCTACATTTATGGTAAGTGTACACAACTGTACTATGTTCGTGTTTCACTGCTGAAGTCATCACCTGTGGGAGGATTCCCAAAGCTGGGGAAAGGGGTGGAAGGATAGGTTGAGTCCTAGGTATAGGACAGGAGGCCCTGCAGAATTGCAGAGGCAAACCATGCCCTAGACTTGGAAAAGAGGGGTAAGTGGTAATGTTTTGTAAAGGTATGGACAGAGGTCCAGGTGGCCGCTTCCAAAATGTCCCTGGTGGGTACTCCTCTGGGGAAGGCAGTGGAAGTGGAGGTTGCCCTAGTGGAGTGGGTACGGATAGACTTAATGATGTGCTTCCCATGTAGTCTGTAGCAAAAATGGATACAGTGTGAAATCCATTTGGAAATGGATTGTTTGGAGATGGGCTTCCCCTCTGCCCCTGGGGCAAATCTTACAAGAAGTTGGTCTGTTTTTCTGAATGGCTTAGTACGGTCTAGGCAGTATCTGAGTTGCCTGTATACGTCTAGTGAGTGTAGGATGCTGTCCCCCTTGTTTTGTGGGTTGGGAAAAAAGGTGGGAAGATGTATGGCCTGGTTAAGGTCACATCAAATACCACGTTGTACATAAAGGAGGGGTTAGTCCTCAGGGAAAATAATGAAGGGATCAACAGCCATGAGATCTTGAAGTTCCGAGACCCTTCTGGCTGAGGTGATAGCTAGTAGGAAGGCAGTCTTCCATGAGAGGTACTTCAATTCTGCAGAACCGGCAGGTTCGAAAGGAGGTAAGGTTAGTTTTTCTAGCACATAATTCAGGTTCCATGGTGGAGTGGGAGACCTTCTGGGAGGCCTGATATTAGAAGTTCCTCTGATGAATTGCTTAATCAAAGGATGAGAGAAGAGGGGTGAGTCTGAATCATAACAGGATGAAATGGCCGAGGCATGAATTTTAATAGAGGAGAAAGAGAGGCCACTATTCAGCAACTCTGCTAGATAATCCAGGATGAGAGGGACGGAAGGTTGGGAGGTACTGCCCCCTTTTGATTGTTTCCAGGAGCAGAATCTTTTCCATTTTCCTGCATATGATTTTCTTGTGCTGGGGCTTCTGGCCTCTGTGATTATGTCCATGACCTGTTTGCTTAACATGGACTCCTTGTTAGTTTTTAGTGTATAAGCCATGCTGAAAGATTGAGAGTCTGTAGGTCTGGGTGCAGTACTTTTCCCCCCTCCTGGGTCAAGAGGTCTGACCTCAGGGGAAGCAGCTTTGGGGGCTGTAAGGTCAGGCTGCATAACAGGGGGTACACCAATGCTGTCTGGGCCAGTCTGGAGCAATGAGGATGGCCCTTGGTCTCTCCTTTCTTATTTTGATCAGAACCTTGAGAATAAGGGGCAGAGGAGGATACGCATACACAAAGAGGGAGTTCCAGGGGATGGTCAAGGCATCCACCTTCCACGCCAGGAGGTGGAACTCCCTGGTGCAGAACCTTTGCAACTGGTGGTTGAGGTGCGAGGCAATGAGATCCACTTTTGGGGTCCCCACTCCTGAGTGATTTGCAGAAAGATCTCTGTGGAGCTGCCATTTGTGGGGGTCCAGTATGTTTCTGCTTAAGTGGTCTGCCAGGGTGTTGCTGACTCCTGGTAGGTATTGGACAATTAGGTGTAGCCCCATGGAGGTGCTGTAAGCCAGAAACTCATGGCTAACCTGCACATGGAGTATGACTGGGTGCCACCCTGCTTGTTGATGTACCACATCACTGTGGTGTCGTCTGTTTTTATAAGGAGGACCCCTGGCCTGAGATGGGGTTGGAAGGAAGTCAGAGCCTTTTGTACTGCCATAATTTCTTTCTGATTGATGTACAAGTGAAGTTGCTGGGCATTCCAAAGGCCTTGGGTACACCTGCCTGCTAGGTGAGCACCCCACATAATGTCTGTGTCATCGGTGGTGATGGTCTGGCCGGAAGGGTGGTGAATGAAGGGAAGACCCTTGCTGATGGCACAGGCCTCTGCTCACCAGAAGAATTCGGCCCTTATACATGGGATCAGAGGGAGTGTGGTCTCTAGGGACTGAGAGTGCTGACACCAAAGGTTCTTAAGTACCACTGAAGTTTTCTAATGTGAAGCCTGGCAAGAGGGATAAGAAGGATGCAAAATGTCATGTATCCCAGGGCTTGCAGGAACTTCCTCGCCGTGAGGTGGCTACTGGAAGTCAGCTAGGTGAAGTAGGGAGGCAGGAAGCTCTGCTTTTCTGGGGATAGTAAGGCCATTTGGGATGCTGTGTCTAGCACAGCTCCCAGGAAAATAATTTGTCTGGTGGGGTTTTGTTTTGATTTTTTCTCATTGTTGGTAAACCCTAGGGAAGCAAGAAAAGATTTGACAAAGAGAAGATTCTGGAGCAACTTTTCTTTGCACTCTGCCTGAATGAGGCAGTCATCCAGGTAAGGATAAATCTATACATTTCTCTGTCTGAAGAATGCTACAGCCGGGGCCAAGCATTTGGTGAATACTCTGGGAGCAGTAGATGAGCCAAAGGGCAGTGCAGAGAACTGAAAGTGTTGATAACCTGCTCTGAAGTGCAGGAATTTTCTGCACGATTCCCTGATGGGGATGTGGAGGTAGACATCTTTTAGATCTAGTGTCACAAGCCAGGCATTTTTTGTTAGCACAGGCAGGAGTTGCTGCAAAGTTAGCATTTTGACTATGGGGACCACCAAGGAGGTGTACAGTTTGGATAGATCCAGGATGGGGCGCCAAGTGCCCTCTTTTCTGGAAACAAGGAATAGTCTGGAGTAAAAACCTTTTCCTGTTTGATCTGGAGGGACAGGTTCTACTGCCTCCTGGGATATTAGAGTTTGGACTTGTTTCAGTGCCTCTGTCTACTGGTTCGGGGGTAGGTCTGGGTACCCTCTTGGAACTGGGAGTTTGTAAAAGGAGAATGTGTATCCTTGAAAAATGATCTTTAAGACCCACTGGTCATCTGTTACAGAAAGCCAATTTTATTTGCAGAGGGAGAGCCTTCCTCCTCGTTTTTGGTGAGTGAAAAGAGGGCAGAGAGGGAGTCATTGAGAGTTTTTACCACAGAGGGATGGCTTAGAACTCCCTGCCTTTGGAGTGGAAGTGGTTCACTGTTTGGCTCTCTGTTGTCCCTGGGATAGGAATCTGGGTGGTCTGTCCCTGCGGGGCTTACCTTGCCGCTGTCTGCAAGGTGCAGGAAAGGACCAGTGTTCTGAGGGAAAATTCCTGCTGAACCTAGGAGGTTGTTCTTGAAGGAAATCTTTTACTGTTTGCATAGATTTTACGTTGTCTTCCATCTTTTTAAGCACCTCTTCCGCTTTTATTCCAAACAAGCGGTCCTTATCCAAGGGTGCATCAAGTAATTTAGATTTGACATGATCAGGGAGAGGTTGTTCCTTCAATGACAGATCCCGACATTGCTGCCCTGCTTAAGGCTTCTAGGGCATCATATCCAAAGTGTAATGGGTGTTTAGCCACTTGACAAGTAGAGTGCAGTAAATCTGCTAACTCTTTCAAATTAGCATAGTCAGGAAAGGTTAAAATATTTTGTTTTAATAGTTCCAAAGTGTGTTGTTGATATTTAAACATGTGAAACTGACAGTTGAGTGCTCTGATAGCTAAGGTTGCAGAGGTGCATACTTTTTTACCCCATCTGTCCAGAGCTCTGGAGTCCTTGTCATAAGTAATAGGATTCTTTGCAGAACTAGCCTTAGCTCCTTTTGGTCCCTGTGTAAGGACCTCCGGGTCTGCAGCACGATTTCGGTACAGGTATTTGTGAGAATCGAGTACTCTGTAATACCTGTCAGGTTTTCTGGGAGCAGGTGGGAGGGCATCAGGAGTTGAGCTGGATTCATGAAAGACATCATCAACCACCTCTGAGGTCTAGAAACTCTCTTAGTCTTTTCTTAGACAGAGGTAAATTCTGGGATTCCCAGTGGAAATGTTCCCTGAGGGTGTGAAGGGTTTCCCCAAAGGAAAGATCTTCTGGTGAGGAGGCAGAGGGAATGGATTCCTCTGCATCTAAATCTCATAAGCAGTCAGAGGTTGTTGTTCCTCTACAAAATCTGAATAATCAGACTACTCAGAATGCTGTTTTGTCAGTACTTCATAAGAAAGGTCTCTTTTCCTTTTAGAAGGTGTGGCATGACTACCCCTGATAAGGGTGATAAGATCCTCCACCTTTATAAGCATTTGAGCTTGGGGTGGTGGAGCAGGAGTAAAATGGTGGCTAGAGGTAGTTTTCCTAGGAGTGGGCTTGCCTCTAGGTCTAAGAGTATCCATCAGTCTGAGAGAAACAGTAGTCGGAGGAGAAGGCTTCGTTTTTTATCTAGATTCAGTAGTGTGAAAAACCTCCTCGGAAGCCGGTGCCTGTGTCGCGGCTCTGTACCCAACCAAGGCAGAGACAACCAAAGGCTCAGAAGACGAAGATGATTTTGCGGCATACTGGATTCCGAAAGGGTCTCAGTAGAGGCCTGTGAAGGTACTGAATTGGAAATCAGGGGCTGTGAAAGCGCTTCACTGAATTCCGGAGAACTGACGACCTGCTTAGCAGTAGAGTCATCAGATGGCTTAACCTTGTGTGGTCTATCTTTATCCTTATGTTTTTTCGGAATGTCTACTGATTTATTGGCTGATGGACACCATTTCGGAAAGCGAAGATGGAAGACGAAAATACCTGGCTACAATAAGAGCTCTATGATAAATGGTTCTCGGGTTGAAGAGGGCACAGAACCAGCAACGGGGGACGTCGTGGTCTGGGCCTAAACAAGTGACGCAGTATGAATGGAAGTTTCTGTGTGGTATTTGCTTTCTACAGGCGAGACAATTAACTTCTTCGGACATCAGTTAGTGCACGAAGAAAGGATCCCAAATGGAATACTTAGCTTTAAATGTTTTCAGCTGTAATTCAAACTCTGGTAGTGACCAACCGCCACACTTGCGAACTGCTTCTGCTATGGGCTCCATGGCAAGAAAGACTGATGTAATGGCGTTGGCTGCCTTCCTTTATAGCAATGATGACCTGACGTCAGGCAGCAAGCAACAGCAGCCGCTGCAGAAAAACATTGACTCTGGTATTCGGGCTGGCTGAGGGCTACCAAAGCAGGGATAACCAACAGGTGATGACTGCAACAGTGAAACACAAAGAACATCCATCCTTACTAGTGAAAGTTACGGACATGGGGACATTAGATCCGTACGAGAAGGAAGTCCACAATCTATGTTCCCCAGAAGCCCTCCACTCAATCAGATCCTGAGACCTGAGTTCTGATGATGGGGGAAGGAGTTGGAAAATGAACTATACCAACCTTACAAATCATACTGAACAAGGGGTCTGAAAGGTAGAGCCAGAAGTACGGATCCAAGGAAAAGGATCCAAGCATCTAAAAAGTGGTTCTGTGCATCAATTAATTTCTGTATGTACACATGTATTTATTTATTCTAAAAGGTGGGTTGAGCCCCTAAAGGAACCACAGGTAAGGTAGACTGACTTCCCAACTGCTCAGATACTCACAGAACATCCAAACTTTGCCTCACATCTTAGGAATGAGAACATAAAAAGATGTTAAGCCACAATCATAGATTGAGTTGCATGACATGAGAGAATTGACGATAAAGGAAAAACTAATTTGATTAGTGGCTTGTGAAGATTTCTCGCTGTAAGAGCTTGAGAGGCACGGGTACTGCAGAGAGAAAGGAGAAGTGCTCCGGTGTAAGAAAGAGTCCAAGGCACTTCACAGAAAATGCCAAAGAAAGCAGCCAGAACAGAAAGAGTCAAGAGGGCAAAAACGGGATTAAGCAGAATCACAAGACCCAGAAACAGGCATCCTGAGTCAGTGCAGTAAACCCAGAATGAAACTTTAAATTGTGTAAAAAAAAAAAAAAAGAGAGAGAGAGAGAGGGAAAAGCTAGTCGCCTGGCCAGGAAAGACAAAAAAAAAGTGAACGTTATGTCTGCAAGGGAAAAGCAATCTCAGTGGGCAACATCCTCAAGAGTTTCAGTTAACTCACTATTTCGGCACAAGCAGAGAAATTCATCTCACAACTCTACCAGTAGGGAGGGTAGAGAGTGGGACAGAGAGCAGAAGCCAGAGTAACTATAAAAGAATCAGTCCACAACTGAGAGCCGTGTGAGACACTGGAAAGCAATGGGTGCACAACAGGAGTATTCTGAGAGGAATCCATCAAACATGCATTAGGCCAAAGGGAAATAACAGCACAACTATAATCTTAACTGCCATTGTCCACATACACAGAAAACCACTGCACAAAGAAAGGCAGCTGGACCCGAATGCCCTCAGAGGAAAAGAAAAACAAGCTGCAGCGTCAGACTGAACGAGGGAGAATAGTGATGAGAGGCAGAAGGAAACTTTTGTAGGCTATACAGCAGACCAAACACAAATAAAGGAAAAAAAAATCAATGTTAAACAACCAAGAGGGAGGAAGGGACTCTCAAGAAACCACCACCACTAAATAAAAAGATAAATGTTGAAAAACCTAAAGACCTTACAGCTCGAGAGCTTGATCTCGGAATCTTCCATCTTACCTCTTCTGGTGGCAAATGAGATCTGAGGAGTTAGAGGTCGTGTGTTGCATTATGGGAAGAGGGAGGAGCTCGAGATTAGGATATGAAGTCTGGAAAATGCAGCCGAGTCAAATCCAAGGATCGGATCCGTAACCCATCAGATTGGGAGAATGAAGAGCACATCATCTGAATATGCTGTACCATGGGAGAAGGATTTCAAAATCATTTACGTAGGGTTCACAGCCATATCTCAGTAACAACCGTAACTTCTGGTTTGTACTGGGTGATCCTGCAGTGAAGGAGAAAATATACTGCAAGTACTGTGGATACCACCAGCGACCTCTAATTCACATAAGTTATGTCAGACAGCATCTTGGGGACAAGTAAGCACCGCGTTATTAAGAGAGGGATCTGGATTTAGCTGCACATAACCGATCAGTGAACAGCCATAGACGTAAATGAAGAAATGTACAAAACAGAAAGCAATCTGATCAGCTTTTCGGACAAACTCAAACTGAAAAAGTACAGTTTTGTACCTACCATAAATGTAAATGTCCGATAGGTATGCATCTGCAGTAATAACATATGTGTTGTCCTGCCTCAGGCAGCCCTTCGGTCAGCCGCTTTCCAAAGTCTGGGTCTGGCCTCGGCTGATGTCGCACTTTCCCCGACGTCAGAGCGTCTGGGGTATAAAAGCATCAGCCGACACCATTTTCCTCAGTTTTTCTTGCCCCAGATGCCAGGTGCCCTCTAGGAAGGCTAAATTTGGATAAATGCAGAAAATTTCCAAACATTTGCAAAATTATATACATGTATAAACAAACAAATACACCATAATAGATTCCCCCAGCTAGCTAGAAGAGGGGTAAGTACCCTAGGAATACCACAGAGGGGTAGGAGGGAGGGTAAACCTGACTGCAGATGCATACCTATCGGACATCTACATTTATGGTAGGTACAAAACTGTACTATGTCCTTCAAGGATGCATCTGCAGTCATAACATATGGGTAGAATACCATAGCCAATCTGGGGGAGGAGGTACTAAGAAAAGGATGGTGTAGTTAAGATCCCCTGCAGGACTGCAGTAGCAAAACCTGCTCTGGTAGGTACAAAACTGTACTATGTCCTTCAAGGATGCATCTGCAGTCATAACATATGGGTAGAATACCATAGCCAATCTGGGGGAGGAGGTACTAAGAAAAGGATGGTGTAGTTAAAATCCCCTGCAGGACTGCAGTAGCAAAACCTGCTCTGGATCTGGAGTATAAAGGTAGATTGTAATGCTTGGCAAATGTATGCACGGAGCTCCAAGTAGCAGCTTCTAAAATGTTCTTGGTAGCCACCCCTCATAGGAAGGCTGCAGTGGTGGCCGTGGCCCTTGTGGAATGAGGCCTGATGTTTTCAGGAACTGTCTTTCCATGAAATGAGTAGCAAAATCGAATGCAATTTCCTATCCATTTTGAAACTGTCTGTTTGGAAATTGCTTTTCCTTGCACCCCAGTAGCATATGCTACAAAAAGTTGGTCAGTTTTTCTGCTAGTTTTTGTTCTGTCCAAGTAGTAGCGTAGTTGTCTGTGTATATCCAGGGTGTGCAAAAGTTTTTCCCCTCTATTCTGTGGATTAGTGAAGAACGTAGGCAAGTGAATAGCTTGGTTCAAGGATACCCTAGATACCACCTTTGGCATAAAAGTAGGATTGGTTCTTAGTGAAACTCTGTCCTGATGGAAAATAAGAAATGGCTGCACTGCCATTAATGCTTGTAACTCAGATACCCTTCTTGCTGAAGTGATTGCCAGAAGGAATGCAGTTTTCCAAGACAGAAACTGTAGATCCGCCGATGCTGCTGGTTCAAAAGGAGGAAGTGTCAGTTTCTCCAGCACAAAGTTGAGATCCCAAGCAGGTAGAGGGGATCTTCTTGGAGGTTTAATATTTTTGATTCCTCTCAGAAATTGTCTGAGGAGAGGGTGCGAGAAGATAGGTGGATCCACATTATATTCTGCTGAAATTGCTGAAGCATGAATCTTAATGGAGGAATAAGACAGGCCATTGTGGAACAATTCTGCTAAGTATTCTAGGATATGTGTTATGTTTGCCACTGTGACATCTGAGCCCTGTGATGTGCTCCAAATGAGAAATCTCTTCCATTTAGCAGAGTATGTCCTCCTTGTGGAAGGCCTGCGAGCCTCCAAGATAATGTCCTTCACCCTCTGAGATAAAGCAGTTTGATTGGGAATTAAGGAATTTTCCAGGCAGTTAGCTGCAATGTTTTCAAGTTGGGATGCATGGTCTTGAAATTGTTCTGTGTCAGAAGAAGAGGCCATAGGGGGAGAGGCCATGGTTTTGCCTGAGACATGCTTCTCAATAATGGATACCAGTGTTGCCTTGGCCAGTCTGGAGCTATTAGTGTCACTCTTGGCTGTTCCTCCCTGATCTTCAGTAGAACCTTGTACATCAATGGGAGAGGTGGGAAGGCATATACTTTTAGGGCTTTCCAGCTGAAAGAGAGAGAGTCCACCCTCCAAGCTTGTGGGTGGTATGTCCTTGAGCAGAATGTCTTCAGTTGATGGTTGAGTGGGGAGGCAAACAGATCTATCTCCGGCATTCCCCATATCTTTGCTATGAGTTGGAAGATGTCTGGGTGCAGCATCCATTCGTGTGCATCCATGGTAGTTCTGCTTAAGCTGTCTGCCAGTGTATTCTCTTTGCCTGGCACGAATTGGGACTGTAGTTGGATATTGAGATTCAGGCATAGTTCCCATAGATTCATAGCCATCCGGCATAGCGGGTAAGAGTGTGTGCCTCCTTGCTTGTTTATGTACCACATGACCGTGGTGTTGTCTGTCCTTATTAGCAGGTGGCCTTGTTGGAGGAAGGGTTTGAAGGCCTCGATTGCATGCATCACTGCCAGCATTTCCTTGTGGTTTATGTGCATGCTTAGCTGTCCTTGAGGCCATAGGCCTTGGATACATTTGTCCTCCATGTGTGCTCCCCATCCTCGGTCTGAAGCGTCAGTGGTGATGGTCTGCCTTGTTTTTGGTTTGTTGAAAGGCAGCCCTCTGTTGGACTGGCAGGCCTGAGCCCACCACAGAAATTCATTTTGAAGGCATGGAATGATTGGTATCAAGGTTTCTAAACTGTGACTGTGTTGAGACCATACACTCCTTACGTACCATTGTAATTTCCTCATATGCAGCCTGGCATGCGGTATCAGAATTATGCATGATGCCATGTAACCCACGGCCTGCAGGATTTTCCTTGCAGTAAGCTGAGTTTGTCTTGTCAGAAACATGAAGTAATCTGGAAGTTGTTTTTGTGTTTCTTCTGTGAGGAAGGCCATTTGGGTGGTTGTGTCCAGATCTGCACCCAGAAAGGTTATCCTTTGGGATGGTACTAGTCTTGACTTTTGGATGTTGACTGTGTATCCCAAGGCCTGTAGCAAATGTATTGCATAGGCTAAGTCCTTTAGCAACCTTCCTTTGTTGTCCGCTTGTATTAGGCAGTCGTCCAGGTATGGGTAAATTTGAATTCCCTGAAGTCTGCAATGTGCAATTACTGATGCCAGGCATTTCGTGAATACTCTGGGCGCAGTAGATAAGCCAAAAGGCAATGCTGAGAATTGATAATGCTCTGATCCTGCAAGAAATCTGAGGTGTCTTCTGCAACTTGGTCGAATAGGGACGTGCAGGTATGCCTCCTTGAGATCTAGAGTCACCAGCCAAGACTCCTTGCCCAACATGGGAAGAAGTTGCTGTAGGGTCAGCATCTTGAATTTTGGCACAATGAGATAAGTGTTCAGTGTGGACAGGTCGAGAATAGGCCTCCATTGATTTTCTTTTCTTGGTACAAGGAATAGTCTGGAGTAAAATCCTTGGCCTTGTTCTGAACATAGTACCTTTTCTATAGCTTTCATCTGAAGCAAATTGTTGATCTGTCTTAAAGCCTCTGCCCTCTGATTTGGTGGAAGGTTTGGCATTCCGTTTCTTTTTGGCAAAGTGTGGAAGTGGAACCTGTATCCTTTGTCTATTATTTGCAGTGTCCATGTATCCTTTGAAACATAATGCCAGTTTTTTGAGAATAAAGCCAGCTTTCTGCCCAAGGGTGCTTCCAGTCGTTCCCTGGTAGGCGGGATCAGAGTTAAGTCATTGAGCCTGTCCTGGTGTAGTAGTTGTTGTTGCTGTTGTACTACTCCTGTGGTTGGCAGGCTGCCACTGACGGCCTCTGTAGGAGCCCTTCGCTTGACCTCTGCCTCTAGGACGCCTGTTCCTGCCTCTCTAGGCTCTGTCCGAGTCTGGAAAGGACCAATTCTTAGTAGGCCAGTTTCTGCTAAATCTCGGTGGTTGTACTTGCAGGAAATCTTTTACTGTTTGCACAGATTTTGCCTTTTCTTCAACCTTTTTTAAGATCTCCTGAGCAGAGGAGCCAAATAAATTTTGTTTCTCCATTGGAGCATCTAGGAGTTTAGCTTTAACATGGTCTGGCAAAGATTGTTCCTTCAGCCAGGCATGCCTACGAATAACTGCCCCAGTCATAGCTGATCTAAATGAAGCCTCCAGTGCATCATAGCCACATTTTAAGAAATGATTACTAACCTGTTGTGAGTTGTGCACCAAATCCTGAAGGGATTTACGGTCTAGGGGTTCAGGAGAAGAAAGTTTCTTATTCAGTTCATCTAACAAATACTCTTGGTACTGTATCATATGAAATTGACAATTTAATGCCCTGACAGAAAGAGTTGCATAAGTATATACCTTCTTTCCCCATCTCTCTAAAGCTCTAGACTCTCTTTCAGAGGGTAGAGTATTTTTGGCAGTGGCGGCCGCAACACCTTTAGGGCCCTGAGAAATAGTTTCTGGGTCTGCAGAATGGGCTTTATACAGATGGAAATGAGTATCCGGGACCCTGTAGTATCTGTCAGGTTTGGCAGGGGCCGGAGGAAGAGTATCAGGGGCTGTACTGACATCACTGTACACATCATCAATTACATTCAGAACAGGAGGTATAGTTAAGGGCCTATGTTGAGGCAAATGCAAAAAGGTCCTTAATCTTTTTCTAGAATCAGAGAAATCCTGACCTTGCCATTGAAAATGCTCTCTTATGGAGTGTAAGGTCTCACCAAAGGAAAACTCTTCAGGAGGGGAGGCCGAAGGGATAGATTCCTCAGCATCTGAATCCTCATAAGGCGAGTAAGCCTCCTCCTGGTGGTCTGACAACTCAGACCCATCCGTGGAATCATCTGAAGAGTGTGGATCAGAGGGGTCAGTCCTGGGCCTTTTGTCCTGAGGAGGGTGAGAGGCCCTGTCTGGGTGAGGATGTGAACCCCTAATTAAGGAAATAAGGTCCTCTGCAAGGCTGAGGATCTGTGAACTAGAGGAAGGCCTCTGGGAGGTAGTTTTGGTAGGCAAAGCTTTAGATAGTTTGGCAGCTTTTGCCCTAGAAAAGGCCTTAATGGACATGGAAGCAGTGGGCCTAGCTGCCCCACGTGCAGGAGTAGAAATGTCCAAAGGTATGGTGTCGGACATTTCCTGAACACTGGTTTAGGTAGGAAGTTCGGTAGCCGACTCAGCCGGGGCCTCCCGGGCCTCGGTGGTCGGATGTATGGGTTCGGAAGAAGGAATCTTCGAGGACTCGTTTTCGGACGAAACCGAGACACTCGCGATAGGCCTAGCCGTGGTTTCAGCCGAAACCGCGGGCCGCGAGTGTCGGTCCTTTTCCTTTCGTTTTTTCACCATATGCGAAGTCAGAGTCTCCGACGGCATTTTATAAGCAAAAGAGGCTCCAAAGAATTCCTCTGCAAACTCCGACCGATGCCTAAGAGTTCGTCGGTTGAAGGAAACACAGGCTAAACAGGCCGATACGTCGTGGTCTGGGCCTAAGCAAGGAAGGCAGTAGGAATGGAAATCCTTATGAGGTATTCGTTTCCCACAAGTTAAACAATTATTTACTTTGTCTGACATCGGCTGAGGCAAGAAAGAGTCCCCAACGGGGTACTTAGCTTTTTTCGAAGTCTTCGGTAGCTGAATTCATTGGATCTGACCGACCGGCACTTGCGAACAGCTTCTGCTTCGGGTACCGCGTGGCAAGAAAGACTGGGGAAAATGGCATCGGCTGATGCTTTTATACCCCACACGCTCTGACGTTGGGGAAAATGCGACATCAGCCGAGGCCAAACCCAGACTTTGAAATCCGGCCGACCGAAGGGCTGCCTGAGGCAGGACAACCCATATGTTATGACTGCAGATGCATCCTTGAAGGACATCTAGCTGCAGTAATACAACAAAGTACAGTTGTGTACCTACCATAAATGTAGATGTTCGAGTGTATTCACTGTTGCAGTCATTACACTTGGGTTATCCTGCTGGCAGGCTACCCGCAGTCGGCCTGAGTTCCAAAGTCTAGGTCCGGTGTTGGTTGCTGTCGCCTCTTCCCTGACGTCAATGCGCCAGGGGTATAAAAGATGCAACCGACACCCTTTTCTTCAGTTTTTCTTGCCCCAGATGTCAGGTGCTCCCAGATAGGAAGGCTGAAAAGAATAAATTATGCCAAAAAGCATGCATGTACTAATATAAACATATCCTTCATCTACAAGCAAATACACCACATAGGTTGTATAGAGTTGAGAAGTACAGAGAAGTCCCAGCAAATAAGAAAGGGGGATGGTGGGAGGGTAACCTGGACTGCAACAGTGCATACACTCGAACATCTACATTTATGGTAGGTACACAACTGTACTATGTTCATCATGTTTCACTGTTGCAGTCATTACACTTGCGTTGAATCCCAAAGCTGAGGTTGGGTGGCTGGGTCTAAATTGGATATGGAGAGGCTACCAGGCCCTGCAGAACTGCAGCGGCAAAGCCTGCGCTGGATTTAGAGTAGAGAGGTAAGTGATAGTGGTGGTAAAAGTGTGCACTGAACTCCAGGTTGCAGCTTCTAAAATGTCTTTGGTTGGTACTCCTCTGAGAAAGGCTGCTGCTCTCGTAGAATGTGGCCTAATGCCCTTAGGCACTGATCTGACATGTTGTGCATAACAGAAGCGAATGCAGTGTCCTACCCATTTTGAAATTGTCTGCTTTGTGATAGGCTTTCCTTGTGTTCCTGCAGCATAGGCTACAAACAGTTGCTCAGTTTTTCTGAAAGCTTTTGTTTTGTCCAAGTAGAATCGTAGCTGTCTGTGCATATCCAAAGCGTGCAGAAGTCTCTCCCCTTTATTCTGGGGGTTTGGGTAGAAAGTTGGTAAATGAATGGTTTGGTTCAGAGCCACACTGGAAACCACTTTTGGCATGAATGTTGGGTTTGTCCTAAGAGAAACCCTGTCCTGGTGAAAAATGATGAAAGATTTCACAGCCATTAATGCCTGTAACTCTGAGACTCTTCTTGCTGAAGTTATTGCTAGGAGCAGAGCAGTTTTCCATGATAAGAATTTTATATCAGCTGTGCTGGCTGGTTCAAAAGGAGGCAGTGTGAGCTTTTCTAAAACAAAATTGAGATCCCAAGTTGTTACTGGTGCTCTCCTTGGGGGTCTTATGCTTTTTGCCCCTCTGAGGTACTGTCTTAGAAGAGGATGTGAAAAAATAGGAGGTTCCGTATTGTAATGAGCTGAAATGGCAGAGGTATGGATTTTAATTGATGAGAAAGATAGGCCTTTGTCCAGCATCTCAGTTAGGTATTGCAAAATCTGAGGTATATTTGGAACAAGTGGTTCGAGCCCTTGAGCCTGGTTCCAAGCACAGAATCGCTTCCATTTTTCTGCATAAGATTTCCTAGTGCTGGGCCTCCTGGCTTCTAAAATGACATCCATAACAGCTTTAGAGAGAGGCACAGTCTGAGTGGCTACATTATCTGCCATGCTGCCAGATTTAAGGTTCTGAGTTGACTGTGCAGAATCTGATTGTTTTGTTGAGTCAGAAGATGAGGAATTTGAGGTAAAGGCCAGGCTGGGCCTCGAGACAAGCTCTTTAGGATTGGGTACCAGTGCTGGCGTGGCCAGTCTGGGGCAATCAGGATCATTTTTGGCCTCTCTTGTCTGACTTTTAGGAGCACCTTGGTAAGAAGAGGCATTGGAGGGAAGGCATAAACTGTCAGGGTTTTCCAGCTGAATGATAGAGCATCCACTTTCCATGCTTGAGAGTGATAAGTTCTTGTGCAGAATTTCTGTAGCTGGCAATTGTGAGGGGAGGCAAAAAGAATTATGTCTGGGTGTCCCCATTTCCTTGTTATCATGCTGAACACCTGTGGATTTAGTATCCATTTGTGAGGATCCATGAGATTTCTGCTTAGCTCATCTGCCAGTGTATTTTTTGTTCCTGGCAGGAATTGTGCCTGCAGATATACTTGATAGGTCACTGCTGTGTTCCACAAAGTCATGGCTTGCCTGCATAGGGGGTAGGAATGTGCGCCCCATTGCTCGTTTATGTACCACATAACTGTGGTATTGTCCGTCTTTATTAGTAGTTGTCCTTGATGTAGTAGGTCCTTGAAAGCTGTCAGGGTATTCTGTACAGCTAGCATCTCTTTCTGATAGATGTGAAGATGCATTTGTTCCTTGGGCCATGTGCCCTGAATACATTTTCCTGCCATATGTGCCCCCCAGGCATAATCCGATGCATCCGTTGTTATTGTCTGCCTGGCTGTGGGTAAGGTGAAAGGCTGTCACTTGTTGTGGTGACAGGCCTGGGACCACCATCGAAACTCCTGTCGTAGGCAGGGAATTAAAGTTATGATTGTCTCCAGGCTGTGGCAATGTTGTCCAAACACTTTTTAGATACCATTGTAGTTTCCTCATATGCAGTCTTGCATATGGAATTAGTAGAATGCACGATGCCATGAAGCCCAGGGCCTGCAGAATATTTCTTGCAGGGAGGTGGGTCATTGTTGCCATAATTTGAAAGTAATGAGTCAGTTGCCTTTGTTTGTCTGGCGTGAGATAAGCCATCTGGGCAGTTGTACTTAAGTTTGCTCCCAGGAATATTATCTCTTGAGAGGGCACTAGTTTTGATTTCTTTTAGTTTACTGTGTACCCTAGGCAAATTAGTAATCTTTTTACAAACGCCAGATGCTTTAGAAGAATGTCCTTGCTCTCTGCTTGAATAAGGCAGTTGCCCAAGTAGGGATATATTTGAAGTCCTTTTTGTCTGCAAAATGCAATTACTGGTGCCTGGCATTTTGTGAAGACCCTGGGTGCAGCAGATAAGCCAAAGGGCAGTGCAGAGAATTGGCAATGCATTGAGCCAGCTATGAATCTGAGGTATCTTCTGCAAGATTGTCTGATTGGGACATGCAGGTATGCCTCTTTGAGGTCCAAAGTAACTAGCCAAGCCTTCTTGCCCAGCATGGGTAGAAGTTGCTGTAGTGTTAACATTTTGAATTTTGGAACATCCAGGAAAGTATTTAGGATTGACAGGTCCAGTATTGGTCTCCAGGCTTTGCCCTTTCTGGGTACGAAAAAAAGTCTCGAGTAAAATCCTTGCCCCTGTTCTTGCTGTGGTACTCTCTGAATAGCTCCCATGTCCATGAGAGTAGCAATTTGTTTTTGTGCCTCTGCCCATTTGTTTTGTGGCAGGTCCGGCATACCTCTTGATTTTTGGAAGCGTGTGAAAGTGGAACCTGTAACCCTGAGAAAAGTACAGTTTTGTACCTACCATAAATGTAGATGTTCGAAGATCCACATTGCTGCAGTCCTAACACTTGGGTAGTCCGCTGTCCCTCGGTCGGCCCGAATATCAGAGTATAAGGCTGACGTCGGTCAAGGCGCATTTGACTGACATCAGAACGTCAGGGTACAAATGCGCATGACCGACGTCATATCCTCAGTCTTTTCTTGCCCCAGATGTCAGAAGACCCTAAAAAGAAAGGTCAAAACCCATAGACAACAACCAAACAATCAACCAACCTAACACTAAAAATATGTACAATATAAACAACATATACAATATACCTCAGATTGATAACCCAGCCCACACCGCCTCAAACTACAGAGGGGAAGGAGGGAGGATTGGACTGCAGCAATGTGGATCTTGAACATCTACATTTATGGTAGGTACAAAACTGTACTATGTTCTTCATCTCACATTGCTGCAGTCCTAACACTTGGGTAGAATCCCAAAGCAGAGGTAAGGGAGGATGGCTAAACTATAATGAAGCAGGAGCTGCCAAAATGCCCTGCAAAACAGCAGTGGCAAAACCAGCCCTGGATTTAGAGTACAGTGGAAGGTGGTAATGCCTAGAGAAAATATGCACTGAACTCCAAGTAGCTGCCTCCAAAATATCCTTAGTTGCCACTCCCCTCAAAAAAGCTGTTGAAGTGGCAGTAGCCCTAGTGGAATGAGGCCTAATCCCGGCTGGAATCTCTTTGCCATGATGGGAATAACAGAAAGCAATGCAAAACCCAATCCACTTAGAAATAGTTTGTTTTGACAGGCTTGCCCTGAGAACACAAAGCAAAAGAAACTAATAACTGCTGAGATTGCCTGAACCCTTTAGTTCTGTCCAAATAATATCGCAACTGCCTGTGTACATCTAAAGTGTGCAAAATCTTTTCCCCTTTATTTTGTGGATTTGCATAAAAGTAGGCAAATGAATAGTTTGGTTTAAAGCCACACTAGAAACCACTTTAGGCATAAAGGAAGGATTAGTACGTGAAAGATACCCTATCCTTATGGAAAATTAAGAAAGGCTCAACTGCCATAAGGGCCTGCAATTCAGAAACCCTTCTTGCAGAGGTAATGGCCAACAAAAGCAGTCTTCCATGACAAATATTTCAACTCAGCAGTAGCTGCAGGCTCAAAAGGTTGTAGAGTGAGTTTCTCCAACACAAAATTGAGATCCCAAGCAGGCGTAGGAGCTCTTCGTGGGGGTCTTATATTCTTTGCCCCTCTAAGAAATTGCTTGAACAAAGGATGAGAAAACAATGGTGGGTCACAGTCGTAGTGAGCTGAAATTGCTGCAGCATGAATCTTAATAGAAGAGAAGGACAAACCTTTGTCCAATAACTCAGTAAGATATTGAAGAGCCACACTTAAATTAGGCTCAGAAACATCCAAATCCTTTGCTGCACTCCAAAACAAAAATCTCTTCCATTTATCTGCGTACACTTTCCTTGTACTAGGCCTTCTAGCTTCCAAAATCACATTCAAAACTTGTTGTGGAAGATGAGACCTTCTATGGTTCAAAACAGAATATGCCAGGCTGTTAGGTGAAGAGAGTGAAGTTTGACATTGAGCAAATGACTGTCCTCCTGGGACAACAGGTGTGGAATCAAAGGCAAAGGCCATGGAGGCTTCCGTACTAGACTTCTCAGTAATGGGTACCAGTGCTGTCGAGGCCAATCTGGAGCTATCAAAATCATCCTTGGCTTGTCCTGTCTGACCTTCAGAAGTACCTTTGGGAGGAGAGGCAGAGGTGGAAAGGCATATACATGAAGATTTTTCCAACTGAAAGAAAGAGCATCCACTTTCCAAGCTGTGGGATGAAACCTCTTCGTGCAAAACTTTGGCAGCTGGTGGTTTAGTGGAGAAGCGAACAGATCTATGTCTGGAGTTCCCCATGACACTGTCAATTTCTGAAATACATGAAGATCCAGTTTCCACTCGTGGGGATCCATGATTTGTCTGCTTAACACATCTGCTAAGGAGTTCTGTGCTCCCGGCAGAAACCTTGCCTGAAGATTTAGTTGTAAACTGAGAGCAGTCTCCCACAAAATCATTGCTTGCCTGCATAGAGGATAAGAATGTGTTCCCCCCTGTTGCTGATGTACCACATGACAGTTGTGTTGTCTGTTAGAATCAACACCTGCCCTGGAAGAAGTAAATCCTTGAAAGCTATTAATGCAAACTGGACTGCTAACATCTCCTTCAAGTTGATATGTAGATGCTGTAGTCTGACAGGCCACTTGTCTTGTATCCACTTTCCATTTAGATGAGCTCCCCAAGCTTTGTCTGAGGCATCTGTCGTTAAAATCTGACTCGCCTCTGGCCGGGTCACAGAGAGTCCCTTGTTTAGGTGACATTCCTGAGCCCACCACAAAAATTCCTTTTGAATGCAAGGTATTACTTGAATGGCAGTGTCCAGATCCTGGCAGTGCTGTGTCCATACATTTTTGAGATACCATTGCAGCTTCCTCATATGCAGTTTGGCATTGGGAAGCACCAGAATACAAGATGCCATGAACCCTAAGGCTTGAAGGACTGTCCTTGCAGTCAGCCCGGACTGAAGAGATAGTTGATGGAAGTAAAGGGAAAGATTCTTTTGTTTGTCCGGGGTTAAAAAGGCCATCTGGGATGCTGTATTCAGTCTTACACCCAGAAAGCACATGTCTTGAGAGGGTACTAGACTGGACTTTATTTCGTTCACAGAATACCCCAGGCATCTTAGCACTGCTATCACATAATCCAAATGATGAAGAAGCTCGTCCCTTCCTTGAGCCAGAATCAGGCAATCGTCCAAATAAGGATAGATTTGTATCCCTTTTAGTCTGAAGAAAGCTATCACTGGAGCCAGAACTTTCGTGAATACTCTGGGCAGTAGATAAGCCAAAGGGCAATGCAGAGAACTGATAGTGAGAAGTCCCAGTCAGCAGATACTTCCTGCAACTTAGTCTGATAGGAACATGGAGGTAAGCCTCCTTGAGATCCAAAGTTACCATCCAGTGATCCTTGCCCAGTAGAGGTAAAAGCTGTTGTAACGTCAACATTTTGAACTTGGGAATGTCCAGATAAGTGTTGAGGATAGATAAATCCAAAATTGGTCTCCACGTGTTCCCCTTTTTTGGTACTAGGAACAGGTGAGAATAAAATCCTAGGCCCCTTTCTGGTATAGGAACCGGCTGTATGGCCCCTATTTGGAGTAACAGAGAAATTTGCTTGTGAGCCTCTTTTCTTTGTTGAGGAGGAATGTCTGGCATGCCTTTGAAAGGAGGCAAGGTATGGAAATAAAACCTGTAACCGTGGTGTATGATATCCAATACCCATCTGTCTTGGGTAATGATACTCCAATTTTCTTTGAAAAGTGCCAACCTTCCTCCCAAAGGTGCTGCCAGGCAAGAAGGTTCTGGCAGCTGAAAAGGTAGGTCATTGGGTCTGTTTACGAAAGGACTGACCCCTGCCCTCACCCGAAGACTGTGCAGGAGAACTCCCTGTTCTAGGCCTGAAAGAGCCCTGACCTCTGCCCCTGCCACGTCTAGATCTACCCCTAGACTGGGAATCATAAGAAGGATACGTCCACCCCTTAGTAGGCCAATTTCTCCTAAACTTTGGAGGCTGAACCTGCAAAAAATCTTTAACGGTCTGCATAGACTTAGCCTTGTCTTCCATTTTCTTTAAAACTGCTTCAACAGGAGAACCAAACAAGACATCAGATTGTAAAGGAGCATCCAAAATCCTTGTTTTAACATGGTCAGATAAATTTTGATCCCTCAGCCAGGCATGCCTGCGAAGAACTGACCCAGTGGCAGCCACCCTAGACGAGGCCTGTACAGCAACAAAACCACATTGCAAAGAATGCTTACCCACCTGTTCAGAAACATGCACTAAATCTTGTAACTCTTTACAATCAATACCTTCCGCCAGAGCATCAACCTTAGACTTCAATTGTGAAAGGAGATAATTCTGATATTTCAACATGTGAAACTGGCAATCCAAAGCTCTCATGGCAAGAGTGGAAGAAGTATAAACTTTCTTTCCCCATCTATCCAAGGCCCTAGCCTCTTTATCTGCAGGAACCGGATTCTTGACAACAGAAGCCTTAACACCCTTAGGCCCCTGGCTAACAGTTTCTGGGTCTGCCCTAGGACTCTTAAAAAGATACTTATGAGCTTCAGGCACCCTGTAATTCCTATCTGGTTTAACAGGCAGGAGGCAAAGAATCAGGATTAAGAGAAGCCTCTGCAAACACATCTTCCACCACATTCAGAACAGGAGGTATAGCCAAAGGCCTATGCTGGGGTAAAAACAAAAATTCCTAAGCCTTTTCCTGGAATCAGAGAAGTCCTGACCTTCCCATTTAAAATGCTCTCTCATGGAATGAAGAGTCTCTGAAAAGAAAAATCCTCAGGAGGAGAAGCAGAAGGAGTAGAATCATCCACATCAGAATCCGAATAAGGAGAATACTCCTGCAAGTCTTCAGTCAAGACTCAGACACATCGAAGCCTGCTCATAATCCCCAACACTGGTTCCATCCTAGGCCTCTTATCAGGAGGGGGCATAGAGCCTCTAATTAAAGTAATTAAATCTTCTGCCATTTTAAGCATGTGCTTCTTGGGACAGAACCTGAAGAGCTAGGAGTGACACCCACAGAAGCTAAACTAGACCTGCCTCTAGGAGAAGCCTTGGAAACAGAAAGAGGGCCTAGACACCTTAGGAAGGAGGGAGTACAGTAATCTGAGAAGCCCCTGCAGCCTGACCTGCCTCCTGGGAGGCCACATCCTGTAAAATCAAAGTTTCTCCCTGGGACTCCAGAGAGGCCTCCGTCGGAACCACGGTTCCACTGGCGTCTCTAAAGAACCGGCGTCCGTTCGGACGACTCTCTAACCTAGGTTTGACTGCCTTGTCTTTGCTTCTTTGAGAAGCCGGCCGGAGCATCCGCCGGCATATTGGAATTGCACCGCTTCCCAAAACCCAACTTGGCACAATCTAATCTTCGCTTAATAGTGCGTTTATTGAACCTAGCACAAAAGCGACACCCAACAACGTCGTGCTCAGGTCCTAAACAAGGTATACACAAATTATGGTAATCCCTATGCGGTATCTGTTTCCCACAAGAAATACAGTTATTCACTTTTTCTGACATCCGGTAAACCACTGAGGCAAGAAAAACAAAATATTCTAACGGGTACTTAACCAACTCTGACTTCGGTCTGAAACTCCAATTCGAAAAATTTCAGAACGCCGAACGGCACTTGCAACACTGCTTCTGCATCGGACCATGCGGCAAAAAAGACTGAGGATATGACGTCGGTCATGCGCATTTGTACCCTGACGTTCTGATGTCAGTCAAATGCGCCTTGACCGACGTCAGCCTTATACTCTGATATTCGGGCCGACCGAGGGACAGCGGACTACCCAAGTGTTAGGACTGCAGCAATGTGAGATGAAAACATCAATATTCAGTACCCATTTGTCCTGGGTGATTATGTGCCAATTTTTTTTAGAAAAGTGCTAGCTTTCCCCCTAGGGGTGCTGCCAAAAGGTAAGTGCTTGGCATCTGTAGAGGGAAGTCATTGGGACTGTTTCCTATAAGGTTGTGATTTGTCTTCTCCTCCTTTGGGGGCTGAATCACCCCATTGTTTAGGTCTGTAGGAGCCTTGGGGCTGAGATCTGCCTCTTGGGCGTCTGTATCTGCCTCTTGTGGCCTGTCTGACACCGGAAAGGACCAATTTCTTGAAGGCCCGTTTCTGCTAAACCTAGGTGGTTGAACCTGTAAGAAATCCTTTACTGTCTGCATTGATTTTGCTTTATCCTCCATTTTCTTTACCACCTCTTCTGTCTTAACACCAAACAAAGTATCATGCTGTAGTGGAGCATCCAATAATTTTACTTTAACATGTTCAGGTAAACTTTGTTCTTTCAACCAAGCATGCCTTCGAATAACAGAGCCTGTAAGTGCGGCTCTAAAAGAAGCCTCGAATGAATCAAAACCACATTGTAGAGTATGCTTTCCCACTTGTTCAGCTGCATGCAATAAATCCTGCATTTCCTTAGTGTCAGGACTTTCTGAGTTTGAAACCATTTTCTGCTTTAACAAGGACATGAGGTACTGTTGATATTTAAGCATGTGAAACTGGCAATTTAAAGCCCTTACAGCTAAAGTAGCAGAAGTGTAAACTTTTTCCCCCATCTATCCAGAGCTCTGGAATCCCTATCTGAGGGGACAGGATTTTTAGCAGTGGAAGCCTTAACCCCTTTAGGACCCTGAGAAACTGTTTCTGGATCTGCAGCAGGGTTTTTGTAAAGAAATTTATGAGAGTCAGGGACCCTGTAGTACCTGTCTGGCTTGACTGGTGCAGGGGGTAAAGAATCAGGAGACAGACTGGATTCAGAGAAAAAGTACAGTTTTGTACCTACCATAAATGTAGATGTCCGATAGATATGCAACTGCAGTCATAACATATGGGTTGTCCTGCCTCAGGCAGCCCTCGGTCGGCCGGCTTCCAAAGTCTGGGTCCGACGTCGGCTGATGTTGCATTTCTCTCCGACGTCAGAGTGGCTGGAGTACATAAGCATCAGCCAACGCCATTTTCTTCAGTGTTTCTTGCCCCAGATGCCAGGTGCCCTCCAAGGAAGGCTGAAATCAAATTGGAAGACAAAAACAGGATTCCAGACAAGTAAATGAGCAATAAACAGATACACCATAACAGATATCCCCAGCTAAGAGAAACAGGGATAGGAGTGGACCCTAGGCATAGAGGGGTATGGAGGGAGGGAAAATCCGACTGCAGTTGCATATCTATCGGACATCTACATTTATGGTAGGTACAAAACTGTACTATGTCCTTCAAGAATGCAACTGCAGTCATAACATATGGGTAGAATACCATAGCTTAGCTGGGGAGGAGGAATGCTCTAGGAAAAGATGGTGTGGCAATCAAACCCTGCAGGACTGCGAAGCAAAGCCTGCTCTGGATCTGGAGTATAGAGGAGATTGTAGTGTTTGGAGAATGTATGCACGGAGCTCCATGTAGCAGCTTCTAGAATGTCCTTAGTAGGCACCCCTCTTAAGAATGCTGTAGAGGTGGCTGTAGCTCTGGTGGAATGTGGTCTGACATTGGCTGGAACAGACTTTCCATGAAATGAATAACAGAATCTGATGCAATGTCCAATCCATTTTGAAATAGTCTGTTTTGAAATTGCTTTTCCTTGGACTGCAGGGCGTAAGCCACAAAAGTTGGTCAGACTTTCTACTGATCTTGGTTCTGTCCAGGTAGTATCGAAGTTGTCTGTGAATGTCCAAGGTATGTAACAGTCTTTCCCCCTTATTCTCAGGATTGGGGAAGAAAGCAGGCAGATGAATAGCTTGATTTAAAGAAACCCTAGATACCACCTTTGGCATAAAAGTAGGGTTGGTCCTTAATGAAACCCTGTCTCTGTGGAAAATTATGAACGGTGGTATAGCCATTAGGGCCTGTAGTTCTGAAACCCTTCTTGCTGAGGTAATTGCCAACAGGAAAGCTGTCTTCCATGAGAGAAATTGCAAGTCAACTGAAGCTGCTGGCTCAAATGGAGGTAGAGTCAGTTTTTCTAGGACAAAATTGAGGTCCCAGGCTGGCACTGGAGCCTTTCTTGGTGGTTTAATGTTCTTGATTCCCCTGAGGAATTGCCTCAGCAAAGGATGTGAAAAGACAGGCGGATCAGTGTTATATCTAGCTGAAATAGCTGATGCATGTATCTTTATGGAAGAATATGAGAGTCCATTCTTTAGCATATCTGCCAAATATTCCAGGATGAGTGGGATGTTCAATAATGATGCATCATGTCCCTTGCTGGTATTCCAAATGCTGAATCTCTTCCATTTTGCTAAGTAAACCTTTCTGGTGGATGGTCTTCGAGCCTCTGTTAGTATCCGCTGAACTTCCTTGGAGAGAGATAGGTTGAAATTATTCATGGGATCTCCCAGGCTGTTAGCTGCAGTGTCTGAAGGTTTGGATGCACTGTTTTGAAGTTGTGTTGAGTCAAAAGTAGAGGCCATTGGGGAAGGGCCCACTTCTTGGTGTGACATATGCTCCGTAGTAGTGGATACCAGTGTTGTCTTGGCCAGTCCCGAGCTATTAGGATCCCCTTGGGACTCTCTGCTTTGATCTTTAGTAATACTGAGGTCATCAGTGGCAGAGGTGGGAATGCATAGATTTTTAGGAAGTTCCAGTTGAATGAGTGAGCATCTATTTTCCAAGCTTGTGGATGGTACGTCCTTGAGCAGAATTTTTGTAGATGATGGTTGAGGTGAGAGGCAAATAGGTCTACTTCTGGCCTGCCCCATGTCGAAGTGAGCTGTGTGAAGATCTTCGGATGTAACCTCCATTCGTGTGGATCTGTGAAATTCCTGTTTAGGCTGTCCGCCAGCACATTGTCTTTGCCTGGAACAAACTGGGATTGTAACTGAATGTTTAAGCTCAGTGAGTTTTTCCAAAGATGCATTGTCAGTCTGCAAAGGGGGTAAGAATGGGTGCTCCCTTGCTTGTTTATATACCACATCACAGTGGTGTTGTCTGTCCGTATCAGTAAATGGCCTTGCTGAAGTTGGTGTTGAAAGGCCTCGATGGCATGCATTACTGCCAGCATTTCCTTTTGGTTTATGTGCAGATGTGTTTCCTTTGCAGACCATTGTCCTTGTATACACCTGCCTTCCATGTGCGCCCCCCATCCAAGGTCTGAGGCATCTGTGGTTATGGTCTGTGTTATCTGTGGTTTTTTGAATGACATACCTGTGTTTGCCTGGCTTACCGAGGCCCACCATAGGAATTCCTTTTGTAGGCATGGAATGAGCGGCATGGTTGTCTCTAAGTTGTTGCTGTGCTGAGACCATAGGCTTTTTAGGTACCATTGAAGCTTTCTCATGTGTAGTCTTGCTAATGGAACCAGGAGGATGCAGGATACCATGTAACCCAGGGCCTGCAGGAATCTCCTTGCAGTCATCTGGGTAAGTTTTGCCAAACCTTTGAAATAATGAGTTAACTTCTCTTGCTTGTCTTCTGTTAGGTAAGCCATTTGAGAGGCTGTGTCTAATTTGGCTCCTAAGAAGATTATTTGCTGGGATGGCTAAAGTCTTGACTTTTGGAAGTTGACTGTGTATCCCAGAGCTTGAAGTAATCGTATGACATAGTCCAAGTTTTTTGTCAACATCAATTTGTCGTCCGCTTGTATGAGGCAGTCGTCCAGGTACGGGTAAATTTGGATCCCTGGAGCCTGCAATGAGCAATTACTGAAGCCAGGCATTTTGTGAATACTCTGGGTGCAGTAGATAAGCCAAATGGCAATGCTGAGAATTGATAATGCTCTGGCCCTGCAAGAAATCTGAGGTATCTTCTGCAGCTGTGTCTGATAGGGACATGCAGCTATGCCTCCTTGAGGTCCAGAGTAATCAGCCAAGACCCCTTGCCCAGCATGGGAAGGAGTTGCTGTAGAGTCAGCATTTTGAACTTTGGTACTATGAGAAAGGTGTTTAATCGGACAAATCCAGTATTGGTCTCCACTGAGATTCTTTTCTTGGAACAAGGAACAGTCTTGAGTAAAACCCTGGCCTTGGTCGTGTTGTGGAACTGTTTCTGTTGCTTCCATGGGAGTCAGCAGAGATTTGCTTGACAGCCTCTGCCCTCTGGTTTTGTGGTAGGTTTGGCATGCCTTGTTTTCTTGGTAAGGTATGAAAGTGGAACCTGTAACCTCGGTCTATAATGTCCAAAATCCATTTGTCCTTTGTCAGTCTGTGCCAATTGTCTGCAAACAGAGATAATTTCCTGCCCAAGGGAGCTTCTATTTGTTCCCTGGTAGGCGGAAGTAGAGGAAAGTCATTGAGATTGTGGTTGTGGGGCAGGTGAAACCCCTGTGTCACTTCTTTGGTTTGCTGGCTGCCATTGTCATCTCCTGTAAGGACCTCTGTATTGTCCTCTTCCTCGGCCACGTCTGTTTTTACCCCTTTGAAACTTTTCAGGATTAGGAAAGGACCAGTTTTTTGAAGGCCAATTCCTACTGAATCTGGGGGGTTGAACCTGGAGAAAATCTTTCACCGTCTGAACTGATTTTGCTTTTTCCTCGATGGACTTTAACACATCCTTAGCATTAGCACCAAAAAGCTTGTTCTTTTCCAAAGGTGCATCCAGACGTTTTGCCTTTACATGATCTGGTAGAGGTTGATCTTTTAACCATGCATGTCTATGAATGACTGCCCCTGTCATAGCTGCCCTACATGAAGCTTCCAGTGCATCATATCCACACTGCAGGAAGTGATTGCTTACTTGCTGAGAGTTATGTACAGCTTCCTGCAAAGACTTCCTGTCTAAAGGATCAGGAGAGGCCAATGTTTTCTGTAAATCTTCTAACAGGAAATCCTGATATTGTAACATATGAAAAAGGCAATTCAAAGCTCTCATAGATAAAGTAGTGGAGGTGTAAACCTTTTACCCCAACTCTCTAATGACCTAGCTTCCCTGTTGGAGGGCAAAGGATTTTTAGAGGTGGAAGCTGAAACACCTTTAGGTCCCTGGGAAATAGTTTCCAAATCAGCAGTATGGGCCCTGAATAAATGGGAATGTGTTTCAGGGACCCTGTAATACCTGTCTGGCTTGGCTGGAGCAGGAGGGAGAGAGTCAGGGGTAACACTAGAGTCAGAATATAAATCATCCAAAACATCAAGCACAGGAGGAATAGCTAAGGGCCTGTGCTGGGGCTTTTAAGGAAAGTCCAAAGCCGCTCTCTGGAACCAGAATATTCCTGGCCTTGCCACTTGAAATGTTCCCTCATGGTATGCAGAACTTCCCCAAAGAAATATCCTCAGGAGGGAGGCCGGGGATGGAATCCTCTGCATCCGAGTCCTCATAGGTCTGGAAGAGCTCTTCCTGGCCATCAGAGTGGACAGAGTCCTCAGAATCTTCATCTGAAGGAATAGGGTCAGAGGGTTCAACCCGGGGCCTTTTATCAGAAGGAGGCTGGGATCCTCTCTCAGGATGGGCCTGTGAACCTCTAATCATAGCAATTAAGTCAGCAGCCATAGTCATAATTTGTGTCTCTGGAGTAGGCTGAGGTAAGGCTTTAGTAGAAAGATGCTTGGTCTTGCTGGCCGCCTTAGCCCTAGTGTAGGCCTTAATAGACATTGCCATAGGAGGCCTGGCAGCTCCACGTGCAGGAGTGACCTTATCTACAGCAATGGTCTCGGGCATTTCCTCGGTTTCGGTATCCGGAGGAAAATCAATAACTGGCGTCGGAGTGATATCCGGAATAGGGGTCGTCGGTAATGCGGTGTCTTGATCGGAGCGGTGGAAAAATGTCTCAGGAGGAACCGGAGCACTCGCGGTAGGTTTTGCAGTGGAGACGGTGGTAGATGCGGGCCGAGGATGTCGGTCCCAGTCTTTTCATTTCTTGGGAGTTTGCGATGTCGGAAGCTCCGATGGCATTGTATAGGCAAATTTTTTGCCGAAAAAATCTTCAGCGAACTCCGCCCGGCGCCTGAGAGTGCGCTTGTTGAAGCGAGCACAGGCTACACAGGCCGAGACGTCATGGTCTGGGCCAAGGCAAGGAAGACAGTAAGAGTGGAAATCCTTATGAGGTATTTGTTTACCACAAGAAAGACAACTGTTAACTTTTTCAGTAATTTCTGACATCGGCTGAGGCAAGAAAAGGTCCCCAGCGGGTACTTAGCTTTTGATGACTTGAATCGAAGAATACAGGAGCTGACCGACCGGCACTTGCGAACTGCTTCTGCTTCGGGCACCGCGCGGCAAGAAAGACTGAAGAAAATGGCGTTGGCTGATGCTTATGTACTCCAGCCGCTCTGACGTCGGAGAGAAATGCGACATCAGCCAACGTCGGACCCAGACTTTGGAATCCGGCCGACCGAGGGCTGCCTGAGGCAGGACAACCCATATGTTATGACTGCAGTTACATTCTTGAAGGACATCATCATCAACAATATCAAGCAAAGGGAGAATAGCCAGGGGCCTGTGCTGAGGCAATAAAAGAAAGTCTCGGAGCCTTTTCGTGGATTCTGAATAATCCTGGCTCCCCCAATGGAAATGCTCCCTCACGATGTGCAGGGTTTCCCCAAAAGAATAATCCTCAGGCGGAGAGGCTGAAGATATAGACTCTTCTGCATCAGAGTCCTCATAGGGAGGGAGAGAATATCCCTGATCAGAAGAGGAATCAGAAAAAATAGAAACCTGGTCAGAGGAATCAGTCAGTGTCTTGCCTAGGCCTTTTGTCAGGAGGGGGATGGGAAGCCCTGATTAAAGTAATTAGGTCTTCGGCCATTTTAAGCATCTGTTTCTTTGGCATGGATGACTGTTCAGGAGAATGCTGTACTTGTTTCCTTGTCTTTAATGGTGTTTTTGACTTTGCCTTGGCTGCTGTAGTGGGCTTAATAGTAAGCTGTGAAGGTCTGAAAACACCCTCAGAAGCCGATGCCTGCTCAGCAGCCCCGGCCCCATCTGAGGGAATAGTTTCCGTAGGCCCAATACCTTGAGTTTCCACAGGCCTCGGTGTCTCCATGTGGCTGTCGGATACAGCCTGTGGCTCTGAGGTAGCGAGTGTCAGGGGCTGCGAAAGCACCTCACTGAGAACCGGCGACTGGCCTAGAAGAGGCTTCGTCGTCGGTTTTGGACCTCGGATGCCTGTCCTTTTCTTTGTCTTTGCGTTTTTTATAAATTCCGGTCATCAGTTGTTCCGACGGCATTATGCAATTAAACCTTCGGCCAAAATAATGTAAAGCAAAATCAAACCGATGTTTAATAGTGCGTTTGTTTAATCTAGTACAAAACCGACAACTAGTAAAGTCGTGGTCAGGGCCTAGGCAAGGAATACAGTAAGAGTGAAAGTCCTTATGAGCTATTTGCTTCCCACAAGAAATACAATTATTAACTTTTACTGACATAGGTCTGAAGCAAGAAAAAGTTTCCCCAATGGGGTACTTAGCTTTATTGAAGACTTTGGTTCTGAAACTCGATTTCGAATATCTCAGGAGTCGGCCGACCGGCACTTGCGAACTGCTTTTGCTTCGGGCACCACGCAGCAAGAAAGACTGAAGAAAATGGCATAGGTTGCATCTTTTATACCCCTGGCGCACTGACGTCAGGGAAGAGGTGACAGCAACTGACGCCGGACCTAGACTTTGGAACTCGGGCCGACAGCGGGTAGCCTGCCAGCAGGATAACTCAAGTGTAATGACTGCAACAGTGAAACACGATGAACATCAAGCTAAAACTTCACAAAGTTAATGAAGGCATTTTCTACTAAAGAAGAAAAATGAAAAATGAACTAAAGTTAACCTTCTTAACGGAAGGGGGAAAACAGTGCTTTAACCATCTGAACATAATGATGTAAGCTCTTCAGTGGCAAGAACAGGAAAACTGGCAATACACATCAATTGATGATAATACCCCTCAGCATCACCTGCAATATTCAGCAAAGATAAAACAATGAAGTAATATCTGGCAGAGACAGCACAGGTGTCTGATTCTGATGCAATACATCATCAGGTATTTCTTATTTTCCTGCAGTTAGAAAAAGTACAGTTTTGTACCTACCATAAATGTAGATGTCCGATAGGTATGCATCTGCAGTCATCACATATGGGTTGTCCTGCCTCAGGCAGCCCTTCGGTCGGCCAGATTCCAATGTCTGGGTCGGGCGTCGGCTGATATCGCCCTTTCCCCGACGTCAGAGCGCCTGGGGTATAAAAGAGTCAGCCGACGCCATCTTCCTCAGTTTTTCTTGCCCCAGATGCCAGGTGCCCTCTAAGGAAGGCTAAATTTGGAGAAATGCAAAATATTCCAAACATGCACAGTAATAAAAAACAAATACACCATAATAGATAACCCCAGCTAGCTATAAGAGGAAGTATTACCCAAGAAATACCACAGAGGGGAAGGAGGGAGGGAAAACCTGACTGCAGATGCATACCTATCGGACATCTACATTTATGGTAGGTACAAAACTGTACTATGTCCTTCAAGGATGCATCTGCAGTCATCACATATGGGTAGAATACCATAGCCAATCTGGGGGTGGAGGATCTATGTATAGGATGGTGTAGCTAAAATGCCCTGCAGGACTGCCATAGCAAAACCTGCTCTGGATCTGGAATATAAAGGTAAATTGTAATGCTTGGAAAATGTATGCACGGAGCTCCATGTAGAAGCTTCTAAAATGTCCTTGGTAGCCACCCCTCTTAAGAAGGCTGTGGAGGTGGCTGTGGCTCTCATGGAATGAGGTCTAATGTTAGCTGGCACAGTTTTTCCATGAAAGGAGTAACAAAAATGAATGCAATTCCCTATCCATTTTGAGACTGTCTGTTTGGAAATTGCTTTTCCTTGTGCTCTAGCAGCATATGCTACCAACAGCTGGTCAGTTTTTCTGTAACTTTTAGTTCTGTCCAAGTAGTAGCGCAACTGTCTGTGTATGTCCAGGGTGTGCAGAAGTTTCTCCCCTTTGTTTTGTGGATTCGGAAAGAAGGTAGCAAATGAATAGCTTGGTTTAATGAAACCCTGGATACCACCTTTGGCATGAATGTAGGATTGGTTCTCAATGAGACTCTGTCCTGATGAAAAATAGTAAATGGCTGTACTGCCATGAGGGCCTGTAACTCAGATACTCTTCTTGCTGAGGTTATGGCCAGAAGGAAGGCAGTCTTCCAAGACAAGAACTGTAGCTCTGCAGATGCTGCTGGTTCAAAGGGAGGCATTGTTAGTTTTTCCAACACGAAGTTAAGGTCCCAAGTAGGCAGTGGTGGTGTCCTTGGAGGCTTGATGTTTTTAATCCCTCTTAGATACTGCCTTAGGAGAGGATGTGAGAAGACAGGTGGATCAGTATTGTACTCTGCTGAAATTGCTGAAGCATGAATTTTAATGGAAGAGTACGACAGACCATTGTGGAACATTTCTGCCAAGTATTCCAGGATACGTGCCATGTTCATCACTGTCACATCTAGGCCCTTTGTGGTCCAAATGAGAAATCTTTTCCATTTTGCTGAATATGCCTTACTTGTGGAAGGCCGGCGAGCTTCCATGATAATATCCTTCACTCTCTGGGATAGCCTATCCTGAGGAGGAATCAAGGTATTTTCCAGGCTGTTAGTTGCAAGGTTTTCAGGTTGGAATGCAGAGTTTTGTAATTGTGCTGTGTCAGGAGCAGTGGCCATTGAAGAAGAGGCCATGGTTTTGTGCGTGACATGCTCTTTAACAGTGGGTACCAGTGCTGTCTTGGCCAGTCCGGAGCTATCAGAATCACTTTTGGCTGCTCTGTCCTAATCTTCAGTAAGACCTTGGTCATTAATGGGAGAGGTGGAAATGCATACACTGTTAGAGTTCTCCAGCTGAAAGAGAGGGCGTCCACTCACCATGCTTGTGGGTGGTATGTCCTTGAGCAGAATTTCTTCAGCTGATGATTGTGGGGTGAGGCAAAAAGATCCATGTCCGGCCTGCCCCATGATTGTGTTATCTGTAGAAAGATGTCTGGGTGCAGCATCCATTCGTGTGCATCCATGATATTTCTGCTTAAGCTGTCCGCCAGTATATTGTCTTTCCCTGGCACAAATTGAGATTGCAGCTCTATGTTGAGTTTCAAGGAAAGTTCCCATAGATTCATTGCCAGTCTGCAAAGAGGATACAAATGGGTGCCTCCTTGCTTGTTTATGTACCACATAACTGTGGTGTTGTCTGTCCTTATTAGTAGGTGGCCTTGATGCAGAAAAGGTTTGAAGGCTTCGACTGCATGTATCACTGCCAGAAGTTCCTTGTGGTTTATGTGCATGCGTAGCTCTTTTTGTGACCATAGACCTTGAATGCATCTGCCCTCCATGTGCGCTCCCCATCCGTGGTCTGAAGCGTCCGTTGTAATGGTTTGGCTGGCTATTGGTTTGCTGAAGGGCAGACCCCTGTTTGACTGGCTTGCTTGAGCCCACCACAAAAATTCCCTTTGAAGGCATGGGATGAGCGGTATCAAAGTTTCCAAGCTGTGACTGTGCTGAGACCATAAACTCCTTAGGTACCATTGTAGTTTCCTCATATGCAGCCTTGCTTGTGGAATCAGAAGGATGCAAGAAGCCATGTAACCCAGGGCCTGCAGGATTTTCCTTGCAGTCAGCTGAGTTTTTCTTGTCAGACTTTTGAAGTAATCTGGTAGTTGACTTTGTTTTTCTTCTGTGAGGAAGCCATTTGGGTGGTTGTATCTACATTCGCACCCAGAAAGGTTATTCTTTGGGATGGAACAAGTCTTGATTTGTGAATGTTGACTGTATATCCCAGGGCCTGAAGTAGGTGAATGGCGTAATTCAAATGTTTTACCAAAGTTTGTTGGCTGTCCACTTGTATAAGGCAGTCGTCCAGATATGGGTATATTTGAATCCCCTGAAGTCTGCAGTGTGCAATTACTGATGCCAGGCATTTTGTGAATACTCTGGGCAGTAGATAAGCCAAAGGGCAATGCTGAGAATTGATAATGCTCTGAACCTGCAAGAAATCTGAGGTGTCTTCTGCAACTTTGTCTGATAGGGACATGCAGGTATGCCTCCTTGAGGTCTAGAGTTACCAGCCAAGACCCTTGCCCAGCATGGGAAGGAGCTGCTGTAGAGTCAGCATTTTGAACTTTGGTACAATGAGATAAGTATTCAGTGCGGACAAGTCGAGAATAGGCCTCCATTGTTTTTCTTTTCTTGGCACAAGGAAAAGTCTGGAATAAAATCCTTGGCCTTGTTCTGAGGAACCTTTTCTATAGCTTTCATTTGCATTAAGCTGGAGATTTGTTTCAAAGCCTCTGCCCTTTGATTTGGTGGCAGGTCTGGCATGCCTTTTCTTTTTGGTAATGTGTGAAAATGGAACCTGTATCCTTTGTCTATCATTTGTAGTGTCCATTTGTCCCTTGTAATACTGTGCCAATTTTCTGAGAATAAAGAAAGCTTTCCGCCCAAGGGTGCTTCCAATTGAGCCCTGGTTGGCGGTGTCAAAGTAAAGTCATTGAGCCTGTCCTTGTGCAGCAGTTGTAGGTCCTGCATTACCTCTCTGGTTGGGAGGCTGCCATTGATTCCCTCTGTAGGAGCCTCTAGCTTGCCCTCTACCTCTGGTACGCCTGTTCTTGCCTCTCTGAAACCTCTCTGTGTCTGGAAAGGACCAATTTTTGGAAGGCCAATTCCTGCTGAATCTTGGTGGTTGGACTTGGAGAAAATCTTTGACAGTTTGTACAGATTTTGCCTTTTCTTCAACTTTCTTTAGGACCTCCTGAGCCGTGGAGCCAAATAACTTTTGCTTTTCCAGTGGAGCATCCAGAAGCTTTGCTTTGACATGGTCTGGCAGAGATTGTTCCTTCAGCCAAGCATGCCTACGTATGACTGCGCCAGTCATAGCTGACCTACATGAAGCTTCCAATGCATCATAAAGTACAGTTTTGTACCTACCATAAATGTAGATGTTCGAAGATCCACATTGCTGCAGTCCTTAAATACCAAAGTATTAGGCTGACGTCGGTCATGGGTGCCTAGAACTGACATCAGAGCATCAGGGTATAAAGGCGCATGACCGACGTCATATCCTCAGTCTTTTCTTGCCCCAGATGTCAGAAACAGAATACCTCCCAAAAACATGCCCAACAACAACCATCACCTAAAGCATAGCACCCTGTTAAACTACAGTGGGGAAGGAGGTTGGACTGCAGCAATGTGGATCTTGAACATCTACATTTATGGTAGGTACAAAACTGTACTATGTTCTTCATCTCGCAGTCCTTACTTATGGGTAGAATCCCAAAGCAACGGGAAAGGGAGGTTGGTAAAAATCATAAAGCATTAGGGGCTGCTAAAATGCCCTGTAAAATTGCAGTGGCAAATCCAGCCCTAGACTTAGAATAGAGAGGAAGGTGGTAATGTTTACAAAAGTATGCACTGAACTCCAAGTAGCTGCCTCAAAATGTCTTTAGCTACCCCTTAGAAAGGCCGTGGAAGTAGCAGTAGCCCTAGTGGAATGAGGCCTGATTCCAGCCGGAATCTCCTTACCATGATGGGAATAACAGAAAGAAATACAAAACCCAATCCATTTAGAAATAGTTTGTTTTGAAACAGGTTTACCCTGTGAACCCAAGGCAAAAGAAACAAACAACTGCTGAGACTGTCTGAACTCCTTGGTTCTGCTCAAATAATAACGTAACTGCCTGTGAATATCCAAAGTATGCAAAATTTTCTCTCCTTTATTTTGGGGGTTTGCATAAAAAGCAGGCAAATGAATAGATTGGTTTAAGGCCACACTAGAAACCACCTTAGGCATAAAGGAAGGATTAGTACGCAAAGATACCCTATCCTTATGAAAAATCAGGAAAGGCTCCACTGCCATGAGGGCCTGTAATTCAGAAACCCTTCTTGCAGAGGTAATGGCCAACAAAAAAGCAGTTTTCCATGACAAATACTTTGCTGCAGACAAAAGGTTGTAGAGTAAGCTTTTCCAACACAAAATTGAGATCCCAAGCAGGAGTAGGAGCTCTGGGTCTTATATTCTTTGCCCCTCTACGAAATTGCTTAAACAAAGGGTGAGAGAATAAAGGAGGGTCACAATCATAGTGAGCAGAAATGGCTGCAGCATGGACCTTTATCGAGGAGAAAGACAAACCCTTGTCCAATAACTCAGTAAGATATTGAAGAGCAACACTTAAATCAGGTTTGGAGACATCAAAGTCCTTTCCTTTGCTCCAAATAAAAATCTCCTCCATTTATCAGCGTAAACTTTCCTGGTACTAGGCCTCCTGGCCTCCAAAATAACATTCAAAACTTGTTGTGGGCTGAGACCCTCAGAGTCTAAAACAGAATATGCCAGGCTGTTAGATGCAGAGACTGAATCTTGACATTGAGAGTGATTGTCCTCCTGTGACAAAAGGTGCGGAATCAAAGGCAGAGGCCATGGAGGTTCTCGTACTAGACTCCTCAGTAGTGGGTACCAGTGTTGTCGAGGCCAATCCGGTGCTATCAAAATCATGGTTGGCTTGTCTTGTCTGGCCTTCAAAAGTACCTTGGGAAGAAGAGGCAGAGGTGGAAATATACATGCAGATTGTTCCAACTGAATGATAGGCGTCCACCTTCCAAGCTGTGATGAAACATTTTGTGCAAAACTTTGGCAACTGGTAATTTAGTGGAGATCTATGTCTGGAGTTCCCCATAACACTGTCAATTTTGAAATACATGAGGATCCAATTTCCACTCGTGAGGATCCACTATTTGTCTGCTCAACACATCTGCTAAGGAGTTCTGTGCTCCTGGTAGAAATCTTGCTTGAAGATTGAGGTGTAGATTGAGAGCAGTTTCCCACAAAATCATCGCTTGTCTGCAAAGAGGGTAAGAATGGGTTCCCTGTTGATGTACCACATGACAGTAGTGTTGTCTGTTTGAATCAACACCTGCCCTGGGTGAAGTAAGTCTTTGAAAGCCATCAATGCAAACTGGACTGCTAACATTTCCTTCAAGTTGATATGTAAATGTTGGAGTTTGACAGGCCACGTGTCTTGCACCCATTTTCCATTGAGGGCCTTCGAGGCATCTGTCGTTAGAATCTGACTGTGACATTCCTGAGCCCACCACAAAAACTCCTTCTGAATGCAAGGTATTATCTGAATGACAGTGTCTAGATCTTGGCAGTGCTGTGTCCATACATTTTGAGATACCATTGAAGCTTCCTCATATGCAATTTGGCATTGGGAAGCACCAGAATCTAAGATGCCATGAACCCCAAGGCTTGAAGGACTGTCTTTGCAGTCAGCCTGGACAGAGACATTTGATGAAAATAAAGAGAAAGGCTTCTTTGTTTGTCCGGGGTCAAAAGGCCATCTGGGAAGCTGTATTCAGTCTCACACCCAGAAAGCACATGTCCTGAGAGGGTACTAGACTGGACTTTGTTTCGTTCACAGAATACCCTAGGCATCTTAACACTGCCATCACATACTGTAGATGTTGAAGAAGTTCGTCCTTTTCCTGTGCTATAATCAGGCAAGGATAAATCTGTATTCCTCTTAGTCTGAAAAGGCTATCACTGGAGCCAGAACCTTTGTGAACACTCTGCAGTAGATAAGCCAAAGGGCAATGCGGAGAACTGATAATGTAAATTTCCAGTTACCTCCTGCAACTGGGCCTGATAGGAACATGAAGGTAAGCCTCTTTGAGATCCAGAGTAACCATCCAGTGATCTTTTCCCAACAGAGGTAAAAGCTGTTGTAAAGTCAGCATCTTGAACTTTGGAATGTCCAGATAAGTGTTGAGGATAGATAAATCCAAAATTGGTCTCCAAGTGTTCCCTTTCTTTGGAACTAGAAACAGGCGAGAATAAAATAGGCCCACTTCTGACAGAGGAACTGGCTGTATAGCTCCCATTTGAAGAAGTAAAGAAATTTGTTTGTGAGCCTCTATCCTTTGCGGGAGGGGCGTCTGGCATGCCCTTGAAAGGAGGCATGGTATGGAAATAGAACTTGTAACCTCGGTTTATAATGTCCAATACCCATTTGTCCTGGGTAACTAAATGCCAATTTCGTTTGAAAGAGCCAACTTTCCTCCCAAAGGAGCTGCCAGGCAGGAAGAATCTGGCAGCTGAAAATGCAGGTCATTGGGCCTGTTTAGTAAAGGACTGGCCCCTGCCTTCACCAGCAGATTGAGCAGGCGAACTCCATTGTCTCGGCCTGAAGGTACTCTGAGCTCTGCCCCTACCACGACTAGATCTACCCCTAGACTGAGAATCAGAAGATCCACCCCTTAGTAGGCCAATTTCTACTAAACTTTGGAGGTTGTACCTGCAAAAAATCTTTAACAGTCTGCATAGACTTAGCCTTGTCTTCCATTTTGTTTAAGACTGACTCCACAGGAGGACCAAACAAAAGACTGTAAAGGGCATCCAGAATTCTAGACTTAACATGCTCAGACAAATTCTGATCCTTAAGCCAGGCGTGCCTACGAATAACTGAACCAGTTGCAGCCACCCTAGAAGAAGCCTGTAAAGCATCAAAACCACATTGCAAAGAGTGCTTTCCCACCTGTTCAGAAACATGCACTAAATCCTGCAATTCTTTACACTCTATGCCCTCTGCTAAAGCATCCACTTTAGATCTTAGCTGAGAAAGGAGGAAATTCTGATACTTCAACATATGAAACTGGCAGTTCAAAGCTCTCATCGCTAAAGTAGAAGAAGTATACACCTTCTTACCCCATCTATCCAAAGCTCTAGCTTCCTTATCCAGAGGAACGGATTCTTAACAACAGAGGCTCTAACACCCTTAGGTCCTGACTAATAGTTTCTGGGTCCGCCCTAGGACTCTTATACAGATATTTATGAGCCTCAGGCACCCTATAATACCTGACAGGTTTAACTGGAGCAGGAGGCACAGAATCGATTAAGGGAAGCCTCCGAGAAAACATAAACAACATCCAAAACCGGAGGTATAGCTAAGGGTCTATGCTGTGGCAAAACAAAAACTCCCTGAGTCTCTTCCATGAATCAGAGTAATCCTGTCCTTCCCACTTAAAATGCTCCTCATGGAATGCAGAGTTTCTGAAAATGAAAAATCCTCTGGAGGCTCAGAATCAGAATAAGGAGGAAATCTTGAATGTCTTCAGCAGAAGACTCAGAATCATCTGAGGCCTGCTCCAAACTTTCCAACTCTGGCTCCATCCTGGGCCTCTTATCAGGCGGGGGCATAGAACCTCTAATTAAAGAAATCAAATCCTCTGCCATTTTAAGCATGTGCTTTTTAGGCACAGACCCTGAAGAACCAGAACTGACACCAGAGGAAGGCAAACAGACCTGCCCTTAGAAGGAGCCTTAGGAACAGTAACAGAAGGCCTAACCACCTTAGGCATAGAAGGGAGAATAGAAACCTGAGAGGCCTTCAGCCTGACCTGCCTCCTGAGAGGCCACATCTTGTAAAATCAAAGTTTCCCCTGGGACTCAACAGAAACTTCAGCGGATCCAGCTGTTCATAGACGAATCATCCTGCCTAGGCTTTAAAGATTTGTCTTGCTTCTGAACATCCCATGTTATAATTACACCTCTTGCCAAAGACTAACCTAAATCAACCTCCGGTCCCAAACAAGGAATACAAAGCAGTGGAAATCCCTATGGTATCTGTTTCCCAAGAAATACAATTATTCACTTTTGTAACTGAGGCAAAAAAAAAAAATATTCTGCCCAACTTGGTATCGGTCTGAAACTAAATTTCACGGCACTTGCAACGCTGCTTCTGCATCGGACCATGCGGCAAAAAGACTGGGGATGTGGTCGGTCATATTTATACCCTGGACGCTCTGATGTCAGTTCTAATACTTTGGTATTCGGGCCGACCGAGGACCGCGGACTACCCATAAGTAAGGACTGCAGCAATGTGAGATGAAGAACATCCACATTGCAAGAAATGGTTGCTAACCTGTTGGGAGTTATGTACCAGATCCTGAAGTGATTTGCGATCTAGGGGTTCAGGTGAAGACAGTTTTTTATGCAATTCGTCTAACAAATACTCTTGGTACTGTATCATATGAAATTGACAATTCAATGCCCTCATAGAAAGAGTAGCAGAAGTATACACTTTTTTACCCCATCTCTCTAAAGCTCTAGACTCACTTTCAGAGGGGAGAGGATTTTTAGTAGTGGCAGCTGCAACCCCCTTTAGGGCCCTGGGAAATAGTTTCTGGATCAGCAGAGTGGGCCTTGTAAAGGTGAAGATGTGAGTCCGGGACCCTGTAGTACCTATTGGGTTTGACAGGAGCAGGAGGAAGAGAATCAGGGGCTGTGCTAGACTCAGAGTACACATCATCAATGACATTTAAAACAGGAGGAATAGCCAAAGGTCTATGCTGAGGCAAATGCAAAAAGGTCCTTAATCTCTTCCTGGAATCAGAGAATTCCTGGCCCTGCCACTGGAAATGCTCTCTCATAGTGTGGAGTGTCTCCCCAAAGGAAAACTCTTCAGGAGGGGAGGCCGAAGGAATAGATTCCTCTGCATCAGAATCCTCGTAGGCCGAAAAAGCCTCCTCCTGGTGGTCCGAGAGAGTAGAACCATCTGAGGCCTCATCTGAAGAGTGGGGATTGGAGGGCTCAACCCTGGGCCTTTTGTCTGGAGGAGGTTGAGAGCCCCTGTCCGGATGAGGTTGAGAGCCCCTAATTAAGGAGATAAGGTCCTCTGCTAAGCTTAAAATCTTGAACCTGTAGTGGGTCCCTGAGGGATAACCTTGGGAGGCAAAGCTTTGGATAGTTTAGCAGCTTTAGCCCTAGAGAATGCCTTAATGGACATGGATGCAGGAGGCCTGGCTGCACCACGTGCTGGTGTAGTTTTGTCTAAAGGTATGGTGTCAGAAGGTTCCAGGACACTAGTTTCTGTAGGAAATTCAGTAACCGATTCAGCCGGGGCCTCTGGGACCGAGGTAGTCGGCTGAGCGGTTTCGGTGGTAGGAAGTACCAAGGACTCGGTTTCAGCCGAGACCGAGACACTCACGGTAGGCCTGGTCATGGTTTCAGCCGAAACTGCGGCCAGCGTGTGTCGGTCCTTGTCCTTCCGTTTCTTAATCAAATGTGAAGTCGGAGTCTCTGACGGCATATTGTATGAAAAACTAGCCCCAAAAAATTCCTCTGCAAACTCCGCCCGACATCTAAGAGTGTGTCGGTTGAAGGAAGCACAGGCTGAACAGGCCGAGACGTCGTGGTCTGGGCCTAGGCAGGGGAGGCAGTATGAGTGGAAATCCTTATGAGGTATTTGTTTCCCACAAGTTAAACAATTATTAACTTTATCTGACATCGGCTGAGGCAAGAAAGAGTCCCCAACGGGGTACTTAGCTTTTTGAAGTCTTCGGTAGCTGAATTACAGGAGCTGGCCGACCGGCACTTGCGAACTGCTTCTGCTTCGGGCACCATGCGGCAAGAAAGACTGAGGAAGATGGCGTCGGCTGACTCTTTTATACCCCATGCACTGGCGTCGGGAAAGGCGACATCAGCGACACGGACCCAGACTTTGGAATCCGGCCGACCGAAGGGCTGCCTGAGGCAGGACAACCCATATGTGATGACTGCAGATGCATCCTTGAAGGACATCAACATTACTGCATTTAGCAGAGCAAAAACATCAACATTTTTTAGAATAAAGCAATACGAAGCAGATTCAACATTAACTGTACCAGTACACAGGCACTGCTAACAATGTTGAATACTGGATGCTTTTGGTGCAATTTTTCTTGGTTACCACTTCCAACAAAATCTAACAATAATGTAAACATAAACAACTCAATCACACAATAAACAGAAGACACAAGAGAAACGTTATTAGAATACAATATCTGCACCTCTAACCAGAAATCTACGTGTGCGCAAACACACACACACACACACACACAAAAACACACACAATTATTCAGTTATAATACTAAATAACTCTTAGTAAACCTTCCCAATTACAAATTCTATAATCCAGTGCATTTAACTAAATATTGTTCTCAACCTAAAACTAGACTTATAATTCCAAACAATTTTGACAGCTGCCATGGTAGCAATTTACTATCACATTTTTGCCATGGATATTTTTGTCAAGCAACTTTCCAGTTTAAACCATTCACTGAAAAATCACACCCTTAAATGTAGGTATTACTTGAATTCCAACAGTTTTCTTTGTTATTAGAAATAGATACAAATGCTACTATTTAATTTCTGGTATAATTTAATTCCTTTACGTATTGTAAAAGCATGAACATTTTCCTTCCGTCTACTTCCAGTCTTAAAACTCCACAAAACAGTTCTTCCAAACCATCAAAAATTGTGAACCTGTTGCATGACTAAAAAATCTGTTCCAAAGTCCACATAACCAATGCCTCACATCTCCAGCAGAAATCATCTACATTCCGGGATTTTTTTTTTTTTTACTTATGCAGGGTATAATCACATCTGTGGTGAAATTTCCTTGCAAATATGCTTAACACAGTTTTGACTTACCAGAATAAGTGGCACACTTCCACACTATCTCATCAACTTCATTTACCAATACAGCAGTCCAATCCTTCCTGATCTTCTCTGCCACTACTGTTTTCAACTACTTCAAAGCTTCACTGAGTACATAAAGACAAATAAGAGAATTCAGGACTTTGAGGAAACACTGCCAGCATTGACAGCAAAATCATTCATTTATAAAAGAGCGACAAAGGATGGCCAAACCTATAGAACTAGAAGTAATGAAAGAGGAAATGATGAATGATGAAAAAGCTAACAGAAATAAGGCTGATCTAAGAGGGAAAATCGGAAATTCACCGTAATACCCAAAATGTGGAAGAAATGAACTGCAATTCTGCCATAAAGTTTCTTTACTTTCAAATGTTTCTTCCTACCCTTCAGAGGGTAATCGTTCTTCTTTGAAGGCTTGTTAGCCAAGGCACCAGAAGAGAAGAAGTGCAACAAAGAAAAAGCAGCTTAGTTCATTTGCTTCCTGACTTGAGGTTTTTTTGGTAATTGTTCTTCCACCATTGTTGGTAGTCCTCACCAGTTCAAAAAGTAAAACGCTAGCTTAAACTATCTAACTACTGTCACAACCCCTCTCCCTCTTTTTTGGCTATTATGGCTGACAAACCCACAGGGTTTAAGAAATGCACTTCTTGTGGGCATAAGATCCCCAATTCTCATGCTCACAGAAGTGCATTTATTGTCTGGCCTCTGCCCACTTAGACACTGTGTGCACGACTTGTGCTGGGTTCAACATCAGGGCCCTTAGTGAATGGTATAACAAACTGGTCCTAAACGGCTGGTTACCTCCTTCTTCTGTATCAGATTCTGCTTCGGGGACTCAAACCCCACATAAAAACTAAGCCTTCTTCAGGGGCAAAATAATCCAGAAAGCTATCTCTCACCCACTCTCGTAAATCAGCTCCAATTTCGGAGCCTCCGGTTAAGTTGCAGAAAAAACTATATCAGACACTTACCAAGTCCAAGTTTCCGAGGACCCGGTCCCCTAAGTTCTCTATGGAGTCTCCCTCCTCGGCTTATTCCTCCCTTCCTCCAACAGACCCTGGGAAGAGAGTCCCTGTGCCAGTCTACTATTTCCTCCATCAGGTCCTCCAGAAGTTTTTCCAAAGCCGATGTGGACAGGATGATGAGGAAGTTCTTTAGAGCTCAAATTCAGATGGGGGTTATCCCAGCTAGTCTCCTAGAGGATCTGAGCACTTCCCTTCTGTTTCCCACACTGTAATTTCTCCATCTCCGATCCGACCGGCGATTTTGGAGCCCTTGGATCCAAGAACCGTGCGTGTCTGCATTAGACCTGAAAATGGCTAGGTCTTCAACTCCAACTGCATCCCTGTCCGGCACCGATCCCCTTGGAACAAGATGAGTCTTGGAACCAAACCGTCGGCACCAGGTCCAACAGACTAAGCTTGACTCAGATTGTCAAAGACATCCCTGCCCATCTGGGCCATGGTGCTGAACAGCTTGTGTCTGAATTCTCTTCGAGGCAGGGGTCCAGGCAGGGGAGCATCAGGGGCTTTAGCTCTAGTGTGGCCAGCTATGGCTTCTTCCAAGTCCTTCTGTCTTTGAGTTGATGGGGAAGGTCTTCTCTATTCCAAGAGATATGACTACTTGTTCTTCTTAAGATCTTACAGCCCTGCTACCATAAGGTTCGCGCTCTGATCCTCACAGACCTATCCTGCGGGGACAACCAGCCACATCAAGCATCCAGACAGTCCTCCTCGAGGACTTTCTCCTCTCTTTGGACACTTGTCCACACCACACCACTGAGGAGGGTCCCTGGAAGAAAACATACCAGAGGAGGTACATAGATTCCTTTTAAAAGTCGCTCACAGAAGACACGGACTTCGATGAAGGGGAGAGGTCCCCAGGATCTCCACCAAATGATGTCTCCTTCATTTAGAGACATTAGAAATCCTCAGGCTGAAAGGTGGATGGTCCTTTGATTCCTCTTCCCCTCCCCAAGGAGAGTCAGTGTTCCTGGAAGCTATCAGGTCTGGCTCATTTACATCTAGGGTAACTGTCCTGGCTGATGAGCTTTTAGATCTAGTTTCTTGTTCTGCATGGAAGGAACCAGATACTGCAGAACCCATTCCCTGACATCCTGATAAGTTTTTGTCCCCCTACGGATGGATCCCACTGGAGCAAGGGAATCGCTATTGATGTCATGGTTGTGGCAGCAGCCACCAAAAAGAGAGCATTGGACAGATTTGGAAAGTGCATTTATGCATCAGTGGCCTTTGCCTTATGATCACTGAACTATTTGGCATATTTCATCATACTGCAGATTTTACCAAAGAGCTTTCCAAATCTTTTTCTGAGTCCATGTCTGTGGAGGACCATAAAAAGCTTTCTTCAGAGCTGGCTACCCCTCAATCCATCTCTAATGCATTCATGAGGTTACTTTCCCATGCTGCTGAGGGAAACTCATGGATGGTGGGTTCAGGTATAGCCATAAGGAGACATGCCTGGATGCACTTGTGCCACTTTGCAGAGCCCCTCAACTCTTCATTTATCAATGCTCCCTTTGGATGGATTGTCCTTGTTGCAAGATGAAAAGAACTTGCCTGACATGGAGATCAGTTTTTCTATCCCTCAGAGATCCTTTAAATGGAATCAGTGAGGAGGAAGAAAAATGTGGTTCTGTTAAGTCTCAGGTCCTTTCCAAGACTCATCGGGGGGGAGATACCACCCCCAGAGGGAAAGGAGGAAGTTCTAATGCAAGATGCTTCCCTTCCGGCAGAGCAGACCCACAAAATAAGAAGTTATGCACTTACCATAACGTTCCATGTGAGTTGTTCATCTCGCCTTCATTCTCACTGATGGGTTCTGAGCCGTTCCTCGGCTCCGACTCGGCCAATTGCTAAAGCTTGAGGTTTTCAAACAGCTCGTGACCTACTCCCTATCCCATGATGCAATAGTGCTTCTCTCAGATCTTGTTTGCCCAATTATACTGATAACTAAAGACTATAGGCATTGAAATAAGAATACCATAGACAAGGATAAACTATCACTAGGACTTATTGGAACTTCCCTGCCCTCAAGACTTTAAAGGTGGTGGTGGTGGTGGTGGGGGGGGGTGGGGGGGTTGGTGGGTGGGACGTAAGAATGAAGGCGAGATGAACAACTCACATGGAACGTTATGGTAAGTACATAACTTATTAATGTGAAGTTGTTCTATCTCGCCTTCATCACTGATGGGTAAGCATCCCAAGCACCATCTCCTTGGGTGGCTCATGGGAGTATATTTCTCGGAACCATAGAACCAAAGGAGGCCCCTGTCCCTGGAGGTCTTATCCAATTTGTAATAAATGAGAAAGGTATAAGGTGAGGACCATGTGGCTGCTGCACAAATAGTATCTATACGCAGCTGTGGCACAAAGGTTGAAGAAGTGGAAAATGCCCTGGTTGAGTGAACCTTGAATTTATGACAATGTCATCTGCAAAGTGCTGTATGTGAAAGCAATACAATCTGACAACCATTTTGATAACATGGTTTTAACCACCGGAGTACCCTTCTTTGAATCTGAAAAGGAGACAAAAAGTTGGTCCAATTTTCTAAAGTCCTTAGTCCTGTCTAAACAGAATAGAAAGTTGCCTATGGACGTCGAGTTTGTGCAACATGTGTTCTTTTTGTTTGCATATTTGGGAAAAAAAACAGACGTAATTCTATAGTCTGGTTGAGATTCTTTTCAGAACAAACCTTAGGTAGGAATGAAGGATTTGTTCAGTGTTACGCTATCACTATGAAAAAATCAAGTATGGGACTTTGATGGACAAGGCATGTAGTTCTGAAATTCTTCGAGCGGAAGGAAGAGCTACTAGGAAAATGGTCTTCCAATGATAGGTATTTTAAATCATAGGATGATGCAGGTTCAAAGGGAGCTATAAATGATCCATGAGAACACAAAATCAAGATTCCATGGAGCAGATGGGGTTCTAATGGATGGTCTCAAGTGAATAGTACCCTTAAGAAATGCTTTTGAAAGCCTATGTGACATGATGGGAGTCTGTTGATCACCAATATGAAAATTAGAGATTGCTGCCAATTGAAATCTAAGGGTTGCTGCAGCCGCTCCTTCATGAAACAATTTAGTCAGAAACTCCAGAATTGAAGAAATCAAAGCCATATATGGATCAAACATTACTACTTGACGCCCATAGAGAAAATATTTTCCACTTGCTAAGGTATAGTTTCCTAGTAGAAGATTTATGAGAAGAAATTAGGATGTTCTGTGCTGAAGGTGATAACTTGTGGAACTGAAGCAGCCAAGCTGTCAATTTTATGGTATGAATTGCAGGATGAAGAACCCCTGATGAATGTATCAGAAAATCTGGATGTGGGTCAAGGATCCATGGTTCTCCCAGTAGATGAGGCTGCAGAAGGGGGAACCAAATTTGACAAAGTCAGTAAGGGGCTATCAAAATAATGGCCCTTCCCAGAGTGCTGGCTTTATGTAAGAGCTTGGGTAGCGGAGGAAAAGCATAAAGAAGTCCCGGGGGCCAACTGTGTACAATTGCATCCCTTGGGGCATCTCCCGAGCTGGGGATCAGGGCAAAGTAGTTGCTGCATTTGGTGTTGGCAGAGAGTGCAAAGAGGTTGCAGCAAGACGGGCCCCATCTACGGAACATCCTTTCCGCTACTTCTTCTTTCAGGGACCACTCGTGAGGAGACAAGTATTGCTCTGCTTAACTTGTCGCTATCACATTGGACCTCCCCGGAATGTGCATTGCTATCAGAAAGCACTGGGTGGAAATTGCCCAGTGCCATACTCTCAAGGCCTCTCGACATAAGGGGTATGATCTGGTTCCTCCAGGTTTAGTACAAGACCACTGACATATTGTCCATCTGTACTGCAACAGTCCCTAGAAGTAGAAAGTTCTGGAAGGACTCCAACACTAGAAGTACCGCTCTCATCTCTAGGACACTGAAATGCAGATGAGCCTTGTGATTCTCCCATGTGCCTTGCGCTGTCCTTCCCTGAAAATGCACCCCCTCCCCACCCTATCAGGAAGGCATCCGTGGTCACAGTGGCAACCGGGGTCGGAAGAACAAAGGGACGTCCTATAGTCACTTGAGGAGAGGTCAGCCACCAAAGAAGGTCCTTCTTGCATGACTTGTTATTATGATGTGGTAAGACACTGGAAGTTCCTGATAAGACCACTTTGTGAAAACTAGCCATTGCAGTATCCGCATGTGTAATCGGCCTAATGGTATGGCAATCTTGGCTGCTGCCATGGTCCCTAGTAATTTGAGCACTACTGAAACTGGGGCTCTCTGTTTGGGAATGAGATTCAGAATATGTCATCGAAGGCTCACCACTGTTTCCATTGGAAGTTTTATGGTCATGGAAACTGAGTCAAGATCTGCTCCGATAAACACGGTACATCTGGATGGCTGTAAAGCAGATTTGTCCCAGTTTATAGTAATCCCCAAATGACTGCAAACACCTAAGGTTGTCTCCCTTGCGTGTATGAGTTGATGCTTGGTGGTGGCAGTGTAGAGGCAGTCTAAATATGGAAACATCTGGAATCCTAACCGCCTCAGCTGAGCCGTGACTACTGCCATGCATTTAGTGAACACTCTGGGGGCTGTAGTGAGACCAAAGAGCACAGCCCGAAAAAGAAAGTAGCTGGCTCCCAGCCAAAAGCGCAGATGATCCCTGGATGTTCTGGCCATCTTTATATGGTAGTACAGATCCTGGAGATCTAGTGAGCACATCCAATCTTCTTTTCCTAGAAAAGGAAGTATAGACTGTAGCGTGACCATCCGAAACTTTGTTTTCTTGACAGATTTGTTCAACCTGCTGAGATCCAAAATTGGTCTCCAGTCCTCTGTTTTCTTTGGAACTAGGAAGAACCTTGAGTAAGTTTAGGATCCTCTCTGATCTGCTGGGACTGGTTGGATGACTCTTTCCTAGCAACCTTGTAATCTCTACGGTTGTCTGTTCCCTGTGATTGGGTGGAATATCTGGGATTCTTTTCACGGGTTGGAGGGGTAGTAAAGGGAATAGTGTATCCTCTGGATATTATGCTTTGTACCCACCGATCTTTTGTAATTTTCAGCAAGGAGTCCGGGTATAAAGATAAGTGTCCCCCAACTGCCTCCAGAGATGGACAGGTGGGCCTCCTTTCATGAGCACTGGTAGGGCTTGCCAAAGAACTGATCCCTGTCACCCTGATTCTGTGGGCCCCCCTGCTGCGTAGAAGGTGTCTCCTATTATTGCCCCTTCCTCTGCATCTAAAGGGGGTTTCACCACGTGTCAAAGAAGGCTCCTTGGGCTTTACAGAACCACATTTTTCCACTTTTCCAACCTTTAGGATAAGGTCTGGTAGGAGTGGAAAAATAGACTCCTACGTCAGACAGAGTCTTTCCATTTTGCTCATACCTGGTAAGTGTTTCCTTCACTTTCGGTCCAAAAAGTGATGAACCATCAAAGGGGGTGTTTACTAAGGATGACTTGTAGGGCTCAGCAAAGGATCCTGTACCCACTGCCCAAATCGTTCCATCCGCTGCATATGAAATCAGATGCATGGAAGAGTTTATACGAGAATTTAGGGTAGAAGCTGGGAGATTACCTTATCTAACACCTCCGCAGTTACCGCACCCTGTAGAGTATCTCCTAACTCCTTAAGGAGATCTCTGTGTAGTCTGGTGAAATGTGAGAGTTCAGCGATTGAAGAGTAAAGGCCACTGAACTAAACATGTGCTTTCCGTAGCTGTCCATGATCCTAAAATCTCTATTAGGAAGATGAACAGATGTGGAGGTCTATGACAGCTCCTTCTTAGTGGCCGCCGCCACCACCATAGCATCAATGGGTACTCCTTTGGTAAGGAAAGCCTTGTCCTGAGGTGAAGTAATACATTTATTTGGCCTCTGAGGGACTGGTTCTATGGTATCCGGGGACTCCTATGCCTTTCGAGAGAGAAGATCCATCAACTTGTCAAAAGGCGGAGTCGCCCAAGAGGTGGAGGGATGAGACTCGAAAGCCTTCAGGAGTACTGACTCATCAGTAGAGTTAAGGGGATTCCAGACACCTCTCTGTTTTAGTACTTCTAAGATAGCACCAAAAAAGATATCTTCAGAGGGCGACCATAGGGACACTTCTGACTCATCTAAGTCAGTATCTGATGTGATGGATTCCTATGCGGAATCCAGATGCTTCCTCTTGCAAGTTCTTTTCCTGGGAACCTCCTCAGAGGGAGCTTCTGGGGAGGTCCCGGAAGAGCAGGGCTCACACGATGTGGGGGCCTGAGACTCTGGGTCTCTACACTTTTGAGGGATCAGTGAAGCAGAGACAGACACAGGAACTTTAGGGGAGGAGATTGCTGGTACCGATGACGTGGGTGCCTGAGGGGACAGCACACTCCTCATGGCATCAAAAGCCCCGCGGCTCTGGTTCGAATAGATGCCTGGATTAGCAGAAACAGGCAGTCTCCACAGCGCTGAAACTGTGGGCTCTAAGCCCGAGGTAGGTGCCGAGCTCACCCAAGCCGAGGCACCGAGATGCAAAGTCGGCAACAATAGATCGGTACGACTATCTTCTCCGGACCCGATCGGTGAGTGTCGGCTCCCAGACTTTAGGGGGGGGTACCAAAGAGGCCAGAGTAGTCGGAACCAAAAGCCCAATGGGTGTCGGCTCAGCCGGTTCAACAATTATCGGTTCCAAATACTCCGGCTCTGAAACTTTGGGATTAACTGGGGAGGAATCGAAGAATCGGGTCGAGTCTAGGTCGGTTCCGAAGCCCTAAGGGTCAGAACCTACAGAATTTTGGCTAGTACCTGTGACTGTAGAAGTCTCTGTACCACTCTATCCACATCCTTATCCAATAGTCTTGAGGACCGGGAAGCAATAGTTGATGTGTCAGAATGGAGAATAGGAGATTTTAAAGTGGAAGATACTGGCTCCAAGGCTGGGGACTGGCTCCTACTGACCACAATTACCTCCGACTTCATAGGCTTAGGCACCAAGGTGGCAGTCTTTCTAGATTTAGTTGTTTTTGAAGTCAATGAGCTCTTTTTCGGCTCTGAAGATGAGCTTGTAGACACAGTTTTTTGAGACTTAGTAGGCTTGTCCTTGTCTAAGGCTTCTTGAAAGGAAGATTTCAAGAGACCTATTGCCATTAGTTTAATCTTGCATTTATGAAGAACATGAGAGCTAAAAGAGTGACAGATTCATAGGTTCATAGGTAGGTACTAAGCTATTGGCCCAAGGGCCTAAGTAAGCCTAGCCAACAAAGCTCCCTGGCTTACACCACCCAAGAAAGTTATTTTCCTGTGCCCCTGTCGAGCAGAGCCACAGAAGTGATCCCCAGGGTGTATTTCCTATTTCCCATCCATTCATCAAGATTTTTCTTGAAGAGTGCTAATGAGGAACTTTGCTTGACATAGATGGGTAGCTTGTTCCAGAGCATGGGAAGTCTCTAGGACATGACTCTATCCCTCCAGCATGTCCTGTTTATTGTGGTGACAAGGTTTAGGTCCCCAGAGCATGTAGCTCGGAGGGATTGGGATTTCTTTAGGTGTAGCATGTCCAACAGCTCAGGGTTTGACATAGCTTTATATGTTGGGCAGAGATCACCTCGGAGTAGGCGATATGCTATGGAGTAAAGCTGGAGTTTTTTGAGACGGTCAGTGTAGGGCATCTGTTTGAGGCTAGTAATCCTCTGTGTGAGGTACTTCTGTGGCCTTTCCAGTTGCTGCAGATGTCTTGTGAGGTACATTCCAAAAGGGGCATTGTACTCTATAATGGGTCTAATGAGTGTCGAGTAGAAGGGAACAATGACCTCTTTTTTCCTAGATGAGAACCCTTTTGTGATGAGGTGTGCCACATAGAAGGATTTCCTGACTACTGTGGCGATGTGATTATCAAAGGAGAGACTACTGTCCACCTGGGTCCCAAGATCTCTTATCACACATTCAGCTTTAAGTAGACTGCCGCTATGTAGTAGTTCATGGGTACAGAGTTTTTTTTTTTTTGGCATTGAGCTTGAGGCCATGGCTCTGACACCAGGCATCTGTCTCAGTGAGGGCCTTCTGTGGGATGTCCACATCATTTGGGGACTCAACTATGACTCCTAGTTTGCAGTCATCTGTGAACTTCATTAGCCAAAGGCCTTCTGTGTTAGCCTGTACTTCAGAGAAGTAGATACCAAACAGGAGAGGTCCCTGGACTGAACCCTGTGGTACTCCACTTGTCACTGGTTTGAAGTCAGATTTGGAGTCTGGTCTGCAACTTTTACAGTGTGGGTTCTGTCAGTGAGCCAATTGGCAAGCCATCTTGTGATGTAGGGATTTATACCTAGTTTAGTGAGTTTAGATATAATTCCAGGATGGGGGATGGTGTTGAAAGCCTTGGCGAGGTGAAGATAGGCTGTGTGAACCACCTTACCCTCGTCTACAGCTTTGGTGACTGCCTCAAAGAAGTCGATCAGGTTCAGGAGGCATGATCTGCCTTTCACAAACCCGAAATGGGTGGGGTCCAGAGTTTGGAGGTTACCAATGTCTTTGTTTATGAGTTCCATGACGATACATTCCATGGCCTTACAGGCCAGGCTAGTCAGGATAATATGGCGATAGTTCCTGGGAACAGTGGTGGCTCCCCCTTTGTGGAGTGGGATAACTGTTGCTGTGCGCCATTCAGTGGGCACAAAGCCTGATGTGAGACTATGATTGAATATGGTGCTTAGGTGGGCAGCCAGTTCGTTCTGATGTTAGTGTAAAACGCAGCCTGGGATGTTGTCCAGTCCCATAGATGCTGTGTTTTTGGCTTTAGAGAGTGCAGCTTTTACCTGTGTAGTTGTGATTACAGGGACTCTGTATTCTTTCTGTATAGTTATGGGCCCTTTAGGGGGTGAGAGGGGGGTAAAGTTAGCACTGAACCTATCTGCCAGGACGCTGGCAGTATCAGTTGGTTCTGTACTTGTCACACCGTTGTGCTGTAACTCAGAGCAGATCTGGGTGTTACCACTGAGATTCTTGACACAGCTATAGAATGCTTTGAGGTTGTCCCTAGAATCAGTGGCAATTTTGTTTTTGTGACTAGCTTTGGAGGATCTTATAATGGATCTCAGCTTCTTACTGAGGCTGTAAGGCTGACCAGGGAACTCCTCCACTCATGGGATTTCACTCTCTTTTGCAACAGTTTCTTTCTTCTGTTGCAGAGTTTGTTTATGGCACGGGAGTACCAGATTGGCTTCCTTTTTTTGGAGGATAGCATGATCCATGCACTCGTGTAGAAGTGCTTATAGAGTGCATCTGTGTAGGACTCAGCAGTCATAACTGTATTGTCCATCTGCATGGGTGTCATGAAGTTCGCTACTTCTGTCTTAAGAATCATGAAGTTGGCTTTGGAGAAATGTTTTACCGTGATTTCCTTAATGGGGGTGAGGGCGGGATGTGGATAGGGTGGTTAGCTTATGGTCAGATCTGACCAACGAGGTGTTTACTTCAGGTGTGGAACACCGGTCACCCATATTGGTAATGACTAGGTCTAGGATACCGTTGCCCCTGGTGGGGGGTGTGAATAAGTTGATCCAGGGCATTGGAATTTATGAATTCCAGAAAGCGTTGAGCGAAGGAGTTTGTACATGAGTAGCTTTCCCAGTTAATGGTGGGGTAGTTGAAATCGCCCATTATTAGAGTGCTTGGTTGAACCCTAATATTTTCCAGTATATCAAGAAAATAGGAGTGGGAATCCTGGGGCATGGTGAGGGAGCTGTAGCAAGCTACAATTTGGATTGCAGTTTTGCCCAGAGTTAGTTGCACTTGGATAACCACTGATGCATTATGCTGAGCAAGTAGCCTGGATGTGTGGATATCCTTAATGAATATGAACACACCTCTGCCTTTGGTGTTCCGGTCCAGGTTAGGTGGCCAAAAAGTGTGGTACGAGTTATAGCCTGTAATGCAGGGGTGTTCTCTGGAGCCTTGAACCAGGTCTCAGTCACTGCACGGATATCTTGAACCAGGTCTCAGTCACTGCACAGATATCGATGTTCTCCATTTTAAGGAGTGCCTCGAGGGAGTGCATTTTGAGATTTAGACTTCTAGCATTGAGTAGCATTACCCTCAGTTTTTGCTTGCCTGTTCCTGTTACAGTGGTGAATTTGTCATTTGAACCTTGCCTAAAAAAGGCACTATAGGGGCAGCAAGAGCCTCAGCCAGAATCTGGAATCCCAGGGGTGACAGGTGCAGGCCATCTCTGGCACAGCATCTTGGTCTGTCAACCATGTGTCCCAGGTAGACAGATCTTGGATCCCTTTAGAATGACACCAGAAGCTTAGCCAATTGTTGAAGTTAATCATTTTGTCCTTGTGCTGCAGCATTATTCTGGGTGATGTCAGGCTGCTACTCAGGGCTGGGGTCATACTTGCCTGGGCTACAAGATTGGAGAGCTCTTCCATGTCTCTTTTCATGTAGTCTAGGGAGGTACATCTCAGGTCATTCACACCAACATGGACAATGACAGAGTCATATTTGTACTTGCTGTGGAGTGACCTGAATGATTGTGGGTTATGTGGCAGATCCTGGCACCCGACAGGCAGCTGACTATACCTTCTCCTTGTTTAGCCTGGTGAGTGGGACATCAGTGTGCCTGACTATAGAGTCACCTATGACTAGCATGTTGGGTACGTTGTTTTGCCTTATGGGCTGTGGTTGAGTGGCACACCGAGTCTGAGGGCTGTGTGTCATTTGGGTTGTGTTGGGGAGGGGGGGTGGAGGTTGCTTGCATTTCTGCTTTGGAGGTCTCTGTTGCTTGAGCAGATTATTATTGATAGTCTTGGCGAATGGTTTTGTGTTTCTATGTGTGGATTTTGGTGGTGTAGGTTTAGTTGACTATGTGATGAGTGTGGTGTGGTGCAAATGTTTGCCTTCTCATCTTGACTGTCAAGTTCAGTCTTGGTTGGAGAGAGCTTTACCTCCAGTTTGGCTACATAAGTTCATCTCTCACAGGTTGTGGTGTTGGGTGGTAGGAGGTCAGGGTTGTCTGTGTACATGAGGCAATTGCTACATTGCCCCAAGATGCTCAGATTCATCAGATAGACAGGAGAGAACACTTTGAGCTGACCCTTGGACATGCCTGAATAAAAAAACTACTTTTCTCTAGACAAGTGAGGAAAGTGAGTATAAAAGCTGTTTTTCTCTAAGCAAGTGAGGAAAGTAAGTACAAAAACTGTTTTCCTCCAGGTAAAGAGGAAAGCTGAGTGCTGTAATAATTTGTAGCTTATTTAGATGGCACAATTTTCCTGCAGGTGAAGCTCACCTAAACAATAAACACAATTTGTATGGCCATCTGTAACTGACATCTTCTGTCCGCATTTCGGACATTTCTTAAACAACCCAGATTAAGCTTTTTCAGACATAACTCTGTCAAGTGAAAATTACCCAAGGCAAAACTCTAGTTATATATATATATATATATATATATATGTATAAATAGAAATATATAAATAAAACACGCAGCACACAGATAACATTTATATAAGAAAAAAATAACCCTAATAAAGGAGGGTCTAAGACCAACTATAATAACTATGAAACACACCAAACTGTTCAACTATTATACAACCCTGATAAAAACCGCAGGATTGAATAAAACGTATTTGCAAGTAACAGCAAATATATATTATTAACGCCCTAATAAACAAACGGGCTACATATAAAGGATAGGGAGCAAGTTATGTAAATCTAAGCTATCTAACTCTAACTATTCTAGTTCACTTATAGAAATAGGCCTAGAAATAAACAGCCTCAAGAAAAAGTAGAAAAATCACTCTAACAATGACTAACAAAAGAGACAAGTGTCTCAAGTAGCTAACTGCAATCTGACTAACAACAACAAACAGGAATGAAATTATTTTGTTTAGACAAATATCAAAAGTTTGACAATACTGGCCAGAGCTGTTCGACGAACACCCTATCTGTTGCAGCGGCAAACGAGATCTGAGGGAAGCACTACTGCATCATGGGATAGGGAGTAGGCCACAAAGCTGTTTGAAGACCTCGAGCTTTAGCATTTGGCCGAGTCGGAGCAGAGGATCGGCTCCAACGCCATCAGGGAGAATGAAGTCATGATAGAACAACTTCACATCCCGGGTTTTCAAGACACCTTTTCAGATAAACCCTTTTACAGCTCCTGAACAGTTCCGGACTGCTCATCTCTGGATGCAGTTAGGGGAGCTTGTCTATGCACCAAGATGTGTGGGCAGCAATGAGAAAAGATATTTGGGTGTACAAAATCATATCCAGAGATTATTTACTACCATTTTCACAAATTCCCCCAAACAAAAAGAAAAGACTCCCTGATGTTCCACCCAGTCAGACAGAGGCAGGAGCTCTGGAAATTCAAAAGCTGCTACGCAAGACAGTAATCCAGGAGGTCCCACCAGACCAAAAAGGATTCGGAACTTGCTCGATATTCTTTTTGGCGCCAAAGAAAACAGTTCTGAGACCAATTCTGGAAATCAACAAACTGAATCAGTTTGTAAAGAATGTAAAAGTTGTGAATGGCCACAGTTCAGTCCATTCTGCCATTTCTTTGAAAGGAAGACTGGATATGCTCTGTCCATCTTCATGATACATACCATCTTATCAAGGTGAACAGATGTTCATGAAGATATCTGTACTTTCAGCAGGGGACAGTTACGATCTATTCAGAACCCTTCCCTTTGGGTTCACCATAGCCCCCAAGGTGTTTACCAAAGGTATAGCAGTAGTAACAGCTCACTTGAGACTGACAGGATTCGGAGTGTTTCCATACTTAGATGACTGCCCCTCGCCACCCCAAACAAGCATCTTCTAGAGAAATCCAGAGACTACTTGCTCTAGTTATGTCAATCCCTAGCCATTACAGTCAACTTTTACAAATATCACCTTCAACCTGTTCACAGCCTGGAATTCATAGGCACTCATTTGGACACAGTTGGTCAGATAGCATCCCTTCCACCAAACAGAGTACAGACCATCAGGTGTTAAGTAGAACAAGTTATCTCACACCCTTCTCCTCCAGCCAGGTTGATTCTTCAGACATTAGGGTCAATGACCACAACCAGAACTTGATTCCTATGGTTAGCTTTTAGATGTACATTCTTCAATGGATTCTACCAGTTCAGAAGTCAATTCTTCACTACCAGTCAAACTCCCTCAAGTATGCAAAGAACACCTGCATTGGTGGATTCAGTCAGACAAAGTTTCTCAAGGAAACCCTCTTGTCTTTCCACCCAGAGTAGCCATGGTAACCACGGACACCTCCTAATTGGAGTGGGGGGGGGGCATTTCTTAGGAAGGACAGTCCAAGGCATGTACTCTCCAGAAGAGACTAGTTTGCATAGAAATATCCTGGAAATTACAGTGGTCCTCCTAGCATTACAGTAGGGTTGCCAACTGTCCAGAATTAAGGGATACAGTTACTGACATTGAAGAACACAAGAATATGTTTGCACACAGTATTACTGTATGACAATTCCCTTGAGGGGAGGTTAAACGTCCACTTCTATTCTACACGTATTTTACCTTCACGTACATGGCCAGAATTCTTGACATGAAAAGTTGGCAACCCTACTTCCAGGATGCCCTTCCTCTCAAGACGATTACGATTCAATCTGATAACATGTCTATGGTCTGGTACATCAACAAACGGGGGGAGGACGGTCCAGATCTTATCCCCTTAGTTGAGAAGCAATGAGAATGTAGCAATGGGAGATCTCCTCCAACCGCTTTTTTATGGCAGTGCACATCCCGGGGAAATCCAATGTGGTAATCAACAAACTCAGCAGGTCCATTCTAATGCCTCATGAGTGGTCTCTCAATCAGTTAGTGGAGGAGAGGATTTTCCATCTATGAGGCTAAACTTGCTGTGATCTATTTGCCTCTCCCACAACAAATGCAGCAGTTTCTTTGCCCCAATCCCTCTTCTGCACGAGTCACAGAGATGCTCTAGTCCACATTTGGCCATCTGGTCTCCTTTATGCTTATCCCCCAATACTTCTAATTCCCCAATTCTTACAGAAGGCACTTCGGTTGAAAAGCACAGTTATCCTTATTACCCCTTTTTGGCCTCCAAGTCCGGTTCTCTTTCCCTTGGTCTCATCTTCACTAGCAATCCTGGATACTGAACCCCATTCCAGACCTTCTCTCTCATCCCACAGGGATGGACCACCTGAACATTTTAGGCCTCAAGCTGACTTCATGGTTTCTCCAAGTCCACTGATGGTTAGATAGCCCAGGCTTTACTAACTAGTCCAACAGATATTACTATCATCCCAGAAGGCCTTTACCAGGAAGATCTACAAGAGTAAATGGAAGAGACTGTGTGGGTTCTCCAGAGGAAATTAGACCCCCTTCAATACAACTATTCCTTCTGTCCTGCAGTTTTTAGCACTATTTTTCTATATTCCAAAGAAACACAGTTCTGATGAAGTTCCGTACAGTTTGGGAATGAAAGTGCTCAACTTCTTAATACACGTGTGTTTCTTTGGAATAATGGCTGGTTTTCCTCCTTCTGCTGCATTGCAACAGGTGTCGTATTTCAACAGTCTAGTAAATGTGGCCGAGCCAGATCTGAGTATGGATAAGAGACCCATCAGTTGAGAAACAACTGAAAATGACATCAGATTCATTTCCCGTGCTCCAGGCAAATATGTTGGGAAAGAAGAAGAAAGCCCTAGAGTTCACAAAAAGGTAGCGAGACATGCAACAGATGGCAGAAGCAGAGGAACAGGAGTGCAGAAAGACTAAGGTGAAAGGCAGTGAAAAGAAAGTATTTTCAGAATTCTAACAGTTTGGTCCATTTCTTGTAAAATAAACAACATTCATCTAGGCTTTCATCTTTTTTTTCTACTGAAAGTTTTCCATGAACATTTGTCACAAAGACTTAACTAATGCAGTAGAGCTAATTTGTATTTTTATTACTACAATAGTAGCTATTAGACCTGTTCACTTAACTTATGGAGCACAGTTAACAAAAATAAAAGAGGTAGGATCTTGGATCTCTCTTACTAATTTAGTACATAAATATAAAAATAAAGTTAACACCTCACTACCCCGGTAGGGAGAAGAGGTTTATCTGACAGACAAAAAGCAAGAATCAGAATTAGATGAATTCAGGACCTGTGTGCACAGCTAGAACATACTGGTGTAAGCCACCCAATAAGGAAAGTTCAAAAGCAAATTAAACAATACCAGTTTATACATTTCTTTGTCTTTTAATGGTATTTTGTTGCTCTGTTACAATATTCTGTATATCCCTTAATTTACTCATTAAAAGCACTATGGTCACTGGAAACCAATTCAATTACTGAAGGGCAGAGACAGATGTTGGGAAAATGTGTCTGGAGAGAAAAGGGGACTGGTAAATACTGGAACACCTCTTGCCATTATAGCGAATGATGTGGATGAATCAGAAAGGGGATTCAGCAGCTGTCAGTCATTCATCGAGTATGACCTGTTCAGCAAACTGAAACAAGAAGCTTCTTATTTAGGCTCACAGGAACACTGGAAAGCACAATGACATATGCCACAAAGGCTTGCACAGCTGGGGAACTGATTTAAAAAACTGAGGAGTTAAAGATTTACACATGCAGATAAAAAAATTTTTTTATCTTCATTTAGTCTAAGAACCATTATTAGCCTAATATTAAGTTTACATTAAAGAAATATTTTCAGACCTAGGGAAGAGGCAACTACATAACCAGGGGATTGCGCAGATTCTTGGAATAACTAAGAGGACTTACACATTAAAATATATTAAGATGATGCACAAAACAGAATGGAAAAGGAAAATGGATGTACCTACTTTGTGCAGAAAACCACATATTGAAAGTGAATACTAATACAAATGATCTCTACGATTTTATCTCTAGGAAGGATTGGGATCTTTGAATGATTTAATGAGTGGAAAAAAAAGTCTGTTAGTGAGACAAAAGAACCACACAGTGAACACCGTCTGTTTTGACAACCAATATGGAGTGTGTACTCCTAAAATAAAAATAACACTCTCACAGAGACTCTTTGTATATAGTTACTTTAGTTACGGTTCAAAAAGTTTAAAAAAGTTACTAGGGTATGTGTGCCAGTACGTCAAATATGATAAAATATAATACAGCTGTGTACATTTACCATAAATGTAGATGTTCAAGTGTATTCACTGTTCAGTCATTACACTTGGGTTATCCTGCTGGCAGGCTACCCTCAGTCGGCCTGAATTCCAAAGTCTAGGTCCGGCATTGGTTGCTGTCGCCTCTTCCCTGACGTCAGTGTGCCAGGGGTATAAAAGATGCAGCCAACGTCATTTTCTTCAGTTTTTCTTGCCCCAGATGTCAGGTGCCCCCCCAAAAGGGTAGGCTAAAAATATGCCAATAAAACATGCATGCACCAAAATATATATTTATATATATGGACCCTATCACATGGTCGACAGGCCAAATGATCGACTTTCATTTAGCCGACAGTTCATTTGGTCGACAAGCAGTTTTATAGCCCCCCACACACCCCCTAACTATATATATCAACTCCAGGGTTGCACAACATTGGGGAGGGAGGCAAATCTGCCTGTCGACCAAATGAATTGTCGACCAAATAAAAGTCGATCATCTCAGGTAGACCCATATATATATATATATATATATATATGTTAGAGAAGAGCAGATAAATTGCAGCAAAGATATGGGGGATGGTGGGTACGTAACCTGGACTGTAACAGTGAATACACTCAAACATCTACATTTATGGTAAGTGTACACAACTGTACTATGTTCTTCGTGTTTCACTGTTGCAGTCATTACACTTGGGTTGAATCCCAAAGCTAAGGTTGGGAGGCTGGAGCTAAATAGCATTAGGAGCGGCTAGGAGGCCCTGCAGAACTGCAGTGGCAAAGCCTGCCCTGGATTTAGAGTACAGTGGTAAATGATAGTGCTTTGTAAAGGTGTGCACTTAGCTCCAGGTTGCAGCCTCTAAAATGTCTTTGGTTGGTACTCCCCTGAGGAAGGCTGCTGAAGTGGCTGCTGCTCTGGTTGAATGTGGCCTAATGCCCTTAGGCACTGGCTTGCCATGTTGTGAATAGCAGAAACGGATGCAGTGGCCTATCCACTTTGAAATAGTCTGCTTTGAGATAGCCTTTCCTTGTGATCCTGCAGCATATATGCCACTAGTAGTTGCTCTGTCTTTCTGAAAGCTTTGGTTCTGTTCAGGTAGAAGCGTAGCTGTCTGTGTATGTCCAAAGAATGCAGAATTCTCTCCCCCTTATTCTGTGGGTTTGGATAAAAGGTAGGCAGATGAATAGTTTGGTTAAGGGCCACACTGGATACTACCTTAGGCATAAATGTCGGGTTTGCCCACAGAGAAACCCTGTCTGGATAAAAAATGATAAAAGGTTCCACAGTCATGAGTGCCCGAAACTCTTCTTGCAGAGGTTATTGCTAGGAGCAGAGCTGTTTTCCAAGATAAAAACTTTATATCAACTGTAGCGGCTGGCTCAAAAGGAGGCAGGGTGAGTTTTTCCAAAACATAATTGAGGTCCCATACAGGTACTGGTGATCTCCTTTGAGGCCTTAAGTTTTTGGCTCCTCTGAGATACTGCCTTAACAGTGGATGAGAAAAAATTGGTGGCTCTATATTGTAATGAGCCGAAATGGCAGAGGCATGAATTTTGATTGATGAAAAGATGTCCAGCATCTCAGTTAAGTATTGCAAAATCTGAGGAATATTTGGTACAGCTGTGTCAATTCCTTGTGCCTGGTTCCAAGCACAGAATCTTTTCCATTTTCCAGTGTAAGAATTTTCTGGTACTAGGCCTTCTGGCTCCAAAATGACATCCATTACAGCTTTAGTGAGAGGTGCGTTTTGTATTACTACATTATCCGCCATGCTGCCAGATTTAAGGTCTTTAATTGGCTGTGCAGGATCTGATTGTTTTGTTGGGATAGTAGATGAGGTATTTGTGGCAAGGTCCAAGCCGGGCATTGAGACAAGTTCCTTAGGACTGGGTACCAGTGCTGGCGGGGCCAGTCTGGGGCAATCAGTATCATTTTTGGCTTCTCTTGTCTGACCTTTAGGAGTACCTTGGGAGGAGAGGCAGTGGAGGAAAGGCATATACTTGTTAAGCTTTTCCAGCTGAAAGAGAGGGCGTCCACTTTCCATGCTTGTCTGTGATAAGTCCTTGTGCAGAATCTTTTTAGTTGGTAGTTGTGAGGAGAGGCAAATAGATCTATATCCGGGCATCCCCATTTCCTTGTTATGCTGAAGACTTGTGGATCCAGTTTCCACTCGTGGGGATCCATGAGGTTTCTGCTTAGTTCGTCTGCCAGAGTATTTATCTTTCCTGGCAGGAATTGTGCCTGCAGATGTACCTGGTAAGTCAAAGCTGTGTCCCACAGAGTCATGGCTAGTCTGCAGAGGGGGTAAGAATGAGTGCCTCCCTGCTTGTTTATATACCACATGACCGTGGTGTTGTCCGTCTTTATCAGTAGTTGTCCCGAGTGAAGTAGGTCCTTGAAGGCTGTCAGGGCATTCTGGACAGCTAGCATCTCTTTTTGATTGATATGTAGATGCATCTGGTTTGCGGACCATGTTCCTTGAATACATCTTCCTGCCATGTGGGCCCCCCCAGGCATAATCTGATGCATCCGTTGTTAATGTCTGCCTGGCTGGGGGTAAAGTGAATGGCTGCCCCTTGTTCTGGTGACAAGCCTTCGCCCACCAACAAAACTCCTTTTGCAGGCAGGGAATGAGGGTAATTATAGTTTTCAGGCTGTGGCAATGTTGCGTCCAAACACTTTTTAGGTACCATTGAAGTTTCCTCATATGCAGTCTCGCATATGGAATTAGTAGAATGCAGGATGCCATGAAGCCCAAAGCCTGCAGAATTTTTCTTGCAGATAACTGGGCCTTTGTTGCCAACAGGTTGAAATAGGTAGTCAGTTGCCTTTGTTTGTCTGGCGTGAGATAAGCCATCTGGGCAGTTTTATTTAAGCTTGCACCCAGGAATATTATCTCTTGAGAGGGTACTAGTTTTGATTTCTTTTCGTTGGCTGTGTACCCTAGGCCTGTTAAAAATCTCTTTACAAACGCCAGATTCTGTAGTAGACTGTCCTTGTTCTCTGCTTGAATGAGGCAGTCGTCCAAGTAAGGACATATTTGTATTCCTCTTTGTCTGCAGAATGCAATTACTGGTGCCAGGCACTTTGTGAAGACCCTGAGCGCAGTAGATAAGCCAAAGGGCAGTGCAGAGAATTGGTAGTGCATTGAGCCAGCTTTGAATCTGAGGTATCTTCTGCATGTTTGTCTGACTGGGACATTCAGGTATGCCTCTTTTAGGTCTAAAGTCACCAGCCAAGCCTTCTTGCCCAGCATGGGCAGAAGTTGCTGTAGAGTCAACATTTTGAATTTTGGTATATCCAGAAATGTGTTTAGAATAGACAGATCCAGTATTGGTCTCCAGGTCTTATCCTTTCTTGGTACCAAAAACAGTCAAATAAAATCCTTGTCCCTGCTCTTGCTCTGGTACTTGTTGAATGGCCCTCATGTCCATGAGGGATGAGACTTGCTTTTGTGCCTCTGCCCATTGATGTTTTGGCAGGTCTGGCCAACCGTTTGTCCTTGGCAGGGTATGGAAGTGAAAATTGTAGCCTTGTGACACTATGTCTAAGACCCATTTGTCCTGGGTTATTATGTGCCAGTTTTGAGAAAAAAAGTGCTAGTTTTCCCCCTAAAGGTGCTGCCAGAAGATAAGTGCTTGGTGCAGGCAGGGGGAAATCATTGGGGCTGTTTCCTGTATGGTTGTGATTTGTCTTTTCCACTTTTGGAGGTAGAAACACCCCATTGTTTAGACCTGTACGAGCCTTGGGACTGGGATCTGCCTCTTGGGCGTCTGTATCTGCCCCTTTGTGGTCTGTCTGACACTGGAAAGGACCAATTCTTTGTAGGCCAGTGTCTGCTAAATCTTGGTGGCTGAACCTGTAAGAAATCCTTAACCGTTTGCACAGATTTAGCTTTGTCCTCCATTTTCTTTAACACCAAACAAAGCATCATGCTGTAATGGGGCATCTAATAATGCTGCTTTGACATGATCAGGTAGAGTTTGTTCCTTTAACTAAGTATGTCTCCTGATGACAGACCTATTTCAAACAGTCCGTTATATTTCATAGAGTGTTTCACTGTTTTTTGCTCTTTTCTCACGGTTATGCTTGGGCCAATTATGGACATTGTTCCACACTATTTAGAACTACATATATTTCAAACAAGTTGAGGTATTCTGGTGTAAGGGTTTCAGACATAACTTGAGGATTTGGATGTGCATATATATTTTGGCCTTTTGATCCTTTGATCAAACATTGGATGCCTGTCTTTAACCTATAGGTCATATAATTTATATTGAATTCAGCCACAGCAATGCATATGTGGAATATTGTTTATATTTAGATCATATCGAATGTAACAGGGCCCACCAATCTTTTTTGCTCTCCTTCCGGCTTTATCTTTACTATCTAAATAATATATAGATATTATTTACAAGTGGCGTGCCTGGATTAATATCATCATTGGGGGAGCTGTTAATAGACGATACTGCTGGCTGAGATGTAGCCGGCCATTTTATGATAAATATATATAATTTTCATTTACATTTGGTGCAACATACTGGCTGAGATGTAGGTCGGCCAATATCTTATATTTTCTACAGGTTTTGGTAGAGACGCAAGTCTGCCAATAACAAAAATGTATATATTTTTTTCTTCTTTTTTTCATACATTGACATTATGTGATGCATTGTAATTTATGGAAATATATATAAAAAAATTTTTTACATCTCAGTAGTAGAGACGAAGGACGACTACTTATATTAAACTAATTGGCAAAAAATTTTTTCAATAAGTTTTCTCTTAAAGATTTTTTCCTAAATATTTTTTGAGAGCAGTGATTGATATGTGGACCTTTTTTGTTACACTCTCCTTTTTTTGATGGGACTACAGGTCAGACATTGACATTTGTATGGTTTATGATCATTGGCTTGGAGACAATTCCTAATGCACAGCAACCTCAAGTTTATTTTCAGATCTATGTGAAAAATACTGTATGTTACTACCATTTGGTACAAATATTTCTTATTGATTTTTATGTTTGAATACCTTGCAGACATGAGTGACACAATGGATTTAAAAGGTATCCTACAAGGGTTATCTGCAGACAAAGACAACCTGGAAGTTTTTGGCTTAAATCTATCTGGTCCTAGTGATCCCAATACCAACAGGGGGGATGCCAAATATCTTTGTGGCATATTGTTCCAAAAAATAACCAGAAATATGAGAACTCTAAGAGCCAACATCTGGCATCTCAAGTTATTTAAGGCATATAAATTGAAAAATATTACACCCCGGGGGTTAAGAATTCATATTCAATTTGATTGATCAACAGCTCTCTAAAGACTGGGCAGAAACCCAATATCAAGCTTCTATGCTATTTGTTGATACCCTTATTTCTTATTATGAGCGTATCATCGATTCAAAGACTGTAGAAATTTATAACAATTGTCTAGAGGCTCAAGCTTTTTTGTCTGAAGACTTTTATAATAATCACCTACCAAATTTGGCCAAAGATTTAGCAATACTGGAGGAGCACCTAATCAAAAAGAAAACACATAAATTTCAACGTGATATGGCCGACTATGAAAAGGGGAAACCCTTTGTCACTCAGAAAAGTGTTCGATTTTTTGATTCTAGCAACAAAACTAATAATAGGAGAAAAAGGCCTAGGTCTATATTAAGAAAAAATACTCAAACAACAAGTGGCACCTCAGAAGATGAGACATCTTCTGCCACAGATTATGACTGCCCTTCCAACCAGGAGTCCCCAGTGGCAAAAAGAAAACAATCAACAGACCCTTTAGATTCAGGACACGTAGAGGTGGTAGAAAACACAGGAAAAGGTACACACAGTCTGCAACTGTTGTTTCAGAAAATTGTGAGTCAATAAATAATGTGCATAATATATCTTCATTTGAATTGTCATCTGTCCACAATAAATTACTTAATAAGGGTCTAAATTTTGTGCCGACATCTTCTGTCCCTGAACACATATTGGTCAATGAATTAAATGATTTTTGTAGATTGATTAACCTTAAAATATTTTTTTCAGATTCTGATGAGTCTCAAAGATCTACTGGGTTCCAATTTGGGAAATCAGATTTTCAGCCTCCCATGGACGAGCATGTAGCCATATTTAAAGAATGTGTTACAAAAGATCTACATTTTTCTTTAGGCTATCAGCTGATGAGACACAATTTAACTTTGCAAGAACAACAAGCGCTACAGGAACTCAGTTCCAAATCAGAACATAGTTATTGCACCAGCTGATAAGGGGGGAGGCATTGTAATAATGGACTGGTCAATGTACCAAGCTGAAGCCCATAAACAATTGTCTAATGCCCAGTTTTACATACATATGGTGGTGGACCCAACACCCAATTTCAAAATACACATTGATTCCTTTTTGGATTTGGCCACAGAGGAAGGTGTTATTGACAAACACACATGCAAACAACTCAAAGTTTCTGATCCCATCGCTCAGTATCTATACTTGCTTCCAAAGATCCACAAACATCCAACATGCCCACCCGGTAGAACTATTGTTTCCGGCAGAGGATCCCTCACTGAACCATTATCAGCATTCCTCACATATTATTTAAAACCATTACTACCTATGGTCAGAGCTAGATTGCAAGATACTACAGAATTTCTAAATATTGTTCAAGATACACAACTGGAATCAGATTGGTGGCTATGTACATTGGACGTCACTTCCCTTTATACCAGCATCCCACATGATGCTGGTATATCAGCTATTGCATATTGGCTAGATAGATCCCAACTATATACTCCAGGATTCAACAACTTTTTAATCAAACTGACTCAATATGTGTTGACTAAGAACATTTTTTATTTTGAAGGACAAGCATATTGGCAAGTAAGAGGCACAGCTATGGGAGCATCTTTTGCTCCCATATATGCAGATTTGTTCATGGGGATTTTTGAAGAACAATTTATATATGATTCTCATAACAATATTTATATGGAAGAACTAGATATTTGGAGAAGATACCTAGATGATTGTTGGATGGTGTGGCAGGGTGATTTGACCTTAGTACATGAGTTTGTAAAATATTTGAACAACACATGGGATATTCAGTTTACTCTAAATATACAACACCAAGAAATAGTTTTTTTGGATGTATTAGTCTCTCGACAGGCTGATCATACGCTGGCAACTCGTGTACATAGGAATTTTCCACAATATAACACACTTTTGCATGCATCTAGTAATCATCCCCGCCACATCATTAACAACATCCCCAAATCTCAATTTTTACACATGAAACGTATTTGTTCTTCTCAAGAATCCCATTCAGAATGTGAACAAGATCTGACTGACAGATTGATAAGTAGAGGGTATCATAGACATCACATTGCCCAAACTATCAATCAGGTTAAAGAGATGCCCAGATCACAACTTTTACGATATAAACATTCACATAATAGACCTAAAGCAATAACATCTCAACCCATCAGGTTTGTCACTACATTTGGAAGTAACACACCCTCATTTAGAGACATCATTAATAATCATTGGGATATTTTGCGGGCTCATGAACATTTGAATGGGATATTACCTGAAAGATGCGCTTTTTCTTATCGTAGGGGTAGAACCATCCATTCCCATTTTACACATTACAAAAGGTATAATTCGCCCACGCCGATTCAGACAACCGCATCTGGTGAGCCATTGATAGGCTGTTTTCCTTGTGGTCATTGCAGTGCATGCAGACATATCTTTAAGACCAAAGAATTTACTAGTTGTAATACCTCCAGGGTATACCAGATAAAAGTTTTTGGTAACTGCAGCACTGATTGGGTGATCTATTTGGCCACATGCACGTTTCTCTTTTTATGTAGGCCAAACTTCTAGACCACTCAGACATCAGATAAGTGAACACCTTAGAGCTATCAGAAATCATAAAATCTCCAGTGCCCTATATAAACATACCATGATTCACCAAATTGCACAATTTAAATTCACTATTATTGACACAATTGACATGCATATAAATTTTAAAGCAGGCTGGCATGACAGATTAAATAATATGGAATCCTCATGGATTACCAGGTTAGGAACTTTATTCAAGCCTGGTTTAAATGAAACAAATTAGTTAGTTGGTGTCTGCCTATCATTTGATGTATTTTGAAGTTTAAGTTAAGGAATTAATTTCTTCAGATATACATACATTTTTATTTTATAGTTTATACTTTTCACTTTGAAGTGTGTGTATATATCGTTTCGAGGTGTATACACCTTTAATAGTCTTGGGTATATAAGGAATAACCAGGATGTGCTTTCTAGATGACTTTTATTTCTATTGCACTGAGGAAGGCTTGATATATAGCTGAAACCGGTTTGGATTATGTAGATTGAGATATTGCCACAATAAACTAAGATTTAGGCACTTTTCTCCTTTGTGCTGGTTCGTTTTTGGTTTACTTGGATGTTCTTGGTTTGAACCGTGCACTGGTTCCACCTTGTGTGTAATTGGTTTGTTCCTGATGACAGAGCCCATCACAGCGGCTCTGCAGGAGGCTTCCAAAGAATCAAAACCACATTGCAAAGTATGCTTTCCAACTTGTTCAGCTGCATGCAATAAATCCTGCATTTCTTTGTTTTCTGCACATTCAGAATTAGTCAACATTTTCTGTTTACGCAGTGACATAATATATTGCTGATATTTGAGCATATGAAACTGACAATTTAAAGCCCTTATAGCCAAGGTTGCGGAAATGTAAATCTTTTTTCCCCATCTGTCCAATGTCCTAGAATCCCAGTCAGACAGGGTAGGGTTTTTTTGCAGCGGAAGCCTTGATCCCTTTGGGACCCTGAGAGATGGTTTCTGGGTCAGCAGCAAGGGTTTTGAAAAGGAATTCATGAGAGTCAGGGACCCTGTAGTACCTGTCCGGCTTAACAGGAGCTGAAGGTGGAGTCAGGGGTCAGACTGGACTCTGAAAATACATCATCAACAATGTCTAACACA